>NC_091293.1:18948218-19055718 GCF_038502225.1 Cherax quadricarinatus | reverse complement strand
CTGAGGCGTTGAAGTAGGGACGTCTGAGCCGAGGACAGCAAAAGGATTAGATACAGGAGTGATTATGGGAGAGGTAACCACAGAGGTGGGTGAAGAAGATGGGATACCAGAAGTGGGGGGACGTTTTGAAACACGGGAATAAGAAACACGTGGGAGTCTCCCTTGGAGGCGGAGATGAGAAACTGCCATGGCATAAGGGAGACCTTCTGTCTCTTTGAGGTAACGGATTTCCCGCTCGTTTAAATAGACCTGACAACGGCGAGAGTACGAAGGGTGAGCCTCATGACAGTTAAGGCAAGAGGGAGATCGATTGCAAGACGTATTAGAATGGTCATCGGCACCACAGACTGGGCATTCGGCGATAGATCTGCAATATTTCGCTGGATGGCCAAATCGCCAGCAATTTCTACACTGTTGTGGTGTAGGGATCACCTTTCGAACTTGTAACCGATGTCCTGCTATATAAACTGAGGATGGGAGTTCTCGGCTGTCAAAAGTTAAACGAGCCACATTGCTAGGGTATCGTCTCCGCCCACGGGCAGGAAGAACGTAAGTGTCTACCTTGAGGATTGGGAGATCTTGGAGTTCCAGCTGTTCAAGAATGTCAGTGCCACATGTCTGGAAATTTTGTTGAACTATGGTATGGGGCAGAATGACGGTACCACTACAAGAATTGAGGGAATGATGTTTTTCAAGAGTGACAGGAACAGTATCGATATGGGAAAGACGAGAGAGCTCATGAGCCTGGGTAGCATTCTGTACGGTAATGATGCGCGTACCGCTCTTAAGAGCATGAAAAGAAATATCTTTACCAACATGGCGTAGGAGTGCCTTGCCAATACTATGGTCAGAAAGATAGGCAGTAGAGGAAGTTGGTCATAAAGTGAAGAATTTAGTCCATTGTTCAGTCTGAAACTGAGCATGGAAAGGTAGTGAAGGACGTGTCGATCGTTTCTGAGAAGAACGAGAAGGTGGAGAAGCATCATCAGCAGGTAATTGTCGTTGGCGTTTAGGCGTGGGACCAGAGTTGGTCCGACGTGGAATGGGTCGGCGATTTGAAAATTGCCGCACCGTAGAGGGAGAGGCCGGAAGCATAGTCAGAAGAGAGCGAAGGTCCGATAAATCGAAGGAGTCAGTCGAGGCCTCAGTACCTGAAGCGGGTGAGGAAACAGCACCAGCAATAGGTACAGAGGCATGAGGAATGTCTGAAGAGTGGTCCAAAGACGAGGCGGGGTCAGAACGGGGTGCGGTATCAAGAAGGGGCCCGGGGGTACCAGGTTCATGGACTAGGGCTGCCATGGTTAGGTTACTTCTTTCTTTTTGTTTTTAAGAAAAAAAAAGAAAGAAGAAAAGAAAATAAAAATAAAAAAAAGAATAAAAAAAGGGGGGACCGGGGAGGGCCAGAAATCTCCCTCCACGCCCAAGAGGACCTCAGCACCACAAGTAGCGCAGATGCAGCATGGAACCCGTGCCATACCCTACCCATCATGCTAGTAAACTAACAATCCGGGATAGCAACCTCACATCTGCCGAGCTACCTCGGTGGACAAAAGAGAGGGCGGCCGGATATCCGGTACAAAGCATACCTCCTTCGGCCACCACCCCCAGAATCTGAAAGGTGGCTTCCAGAGATACACTCGTCGCCCGAAAGACACCCAAAGCTACTCCGGGATACAGGAGAGGGTTCAGGACATCCCCAGGTGATCCAGATTCCACAGCAAACTACGCCACCGCTAAGAACCTCAACAGAATGGGATGGACCCCGGTATCCTTTCCCCTACCTAGGAACTAGCGCGCCTGTGGGAGAAATCCCAAAGGACAAAAAGAGGAAGGGCAAAAGGGAGGGGTGGGGAGGAGGAGGAGGAAAGGAAAAAGGGGAGGATGGGGAGGATGGGATAGGGGAGGGGAGATTGGGGGGTAATTAGGTTCGGTCTGAGGAAGAAGACCGATAGGTCTAATTCCTCAGACCAAGAGGCTCTTCACCACGCCAAGGAGGCCCCCTTGAAGAGGTCGATGTACCGTAGATGACCTCCGTCAGACCCATACAGTAAGACAAGACCTCCACTTTTATCTCGTAGATTTCTGGCCAGTGTCTGGGGAGCTTGTGAGTGAGTTGAACTGTGGGCCCGGTGTGCAACAGGCAGTGCATGCCCAGTAAGCATCAGTGTCTCAGAGCAGTCTGGAAGCTAGTGTCCGTGTCTGCATAGTTATACTAGGGGATACATACTCTCTTGGATATAGGAATTTCTGAGGTGCAGGCAGGACACTAATAATGATTGAATATTGCAGGAATTAAGGCTCCCGGTTGCATGTGGTTTCTGAGGGGAAGTCCAAAGGGGCTAAGGCTAAGCTTAGGGAAGTTGAAGATCAGGATATATGCTGCAACACCAAGTAAGTTAGTCCTTTATACGTGCATGCAGGCAAGTTTCTTGCAACATCAATCAATTGTGAAAATCTGTCCTATAAGCCACTTGTGAGGCTGAGGTACCCACCTCAGAGCTCGGTGTCAACAGAGCTTGCCAGGGTAGGCGACTCACTTGGAGGCAGTCCACACAAATTTTCACAAAAGTGGTCCTTCTAAAACCGTGATGTGGAATAGCTAGGTTAAGCTATCATAGCTAGGCCACAGTTAGGAACCAGTTTAACAAAGTTAGGTTAAGTTAGCACTCCTAGGCCTAGAGTTACATAGAAGCTAGGCCAAGCTGGCTATACACAGAAGTTGTTATTTGCAGTGATTTACAGGCAGGTCAGGTAGGCTAGTGAAGCTTGTGAATTTAATTATTTAGTGATTACAAGTAATCCAGAGTAGGAGACTTGTGTGTTGATTACTTACAGTGGATTTGCAAGGTAGCCACTGTTAGGCTAGGCTTGTGCAATATTTACAACAGTTATAGTAGCTAGGACAGATTTAACCTAGTTATTATTTACAGGGAGTTATAAAGCCAGGTTTAAGCTATAGCACACTAGCTAGGTTAGGATTTACCTTATCCAACTATCCACGCTAGACAGAGTAAACTGGGCAGTTAGGCCAAGCTATTTACATACATTATTCATTTACTGTTTCACAAGTTGATTTGTTGAATTTATTTGTGTTAACCAAGTGATTTTAATTTGTGTACTGCACTTTTTATTGTGTGATTTTCATTGTCTTTGATTCATGTTAATGTGGGATTTGTGAATTGTACCTGAGACTAGGTTAAGTCCTATAATTATTTGCTGGCATTGTACAGGAAAGTGCTAGGTTAAGCTTTCACATCGATACACATTTTGATTGGGATTTGAGAGCTAACAGTGTACATTTTAAGTCAGAGTAGAGTCAATATAACAAAGGGAATTGTTAAGCTTGTTGAGAAGCCTTAAGACTCGTTCATTCTTACCTAACACCGTGACGTGCTGTGGGGTTGACTGGGTAAAGTACAATTAGTGTCACACTCCTCATTAAACTTCGACAATGGCAGATGGAAGTTCAGGAGAGTCTGGTTCAGTGTTAACAAAATTAAAACGATCAGTAGTGGCATACAAAGGGCATCTGAACAGAACGCGTAACAGGTGCAAGGCTACTTGCCAACGCAGTAACGTAGACTGCGATGATTTGCAAGACTGCTTGAAGAGTTTGGGGGAAAAATGGGAAGCCTATGAACAAGCATTCTCAGCATATGAGCTACAGGCTATTGAGGATAATGAATCCCAGGGTAGTCTTCAGCAGGCTCTGGACGAATTCACTAAGGATGATGTAGATTGTCATCAGGAGATGAATATGTACAAAGATAAGTTAAGTACATTAAAGGTTAGTTTTCCAAGGGTGGTGTTGAACACCGCAGGTACCCCAAACAGCCACACACCTGTCAATATGTTGCCCAGGTTGCCCCAGTTGAATTTACCGACATTTGACAGAACCCTAACTGAGTACATTGCTTTCTGGGATCAGTTTAAAGCCCAGATAGATGACAGGAACGATTTGTCAGATGCCGTCAAATTGCAGTATTTAGAACATAAGAACATAAGAACGAAGGAACACTGCAGAAGGCCTACTGGCCCATGCGAGGCAGGTTCAAGTCTCCTACCGGCTTAAGCCAATGCACCCAACCTAGTCAGGTCAGGTCACATTGACTTAAGGGAGGAACACGGCAACCGACCTGGTAGCACAAGCTATCAGGTCTAACTCACACCCACCCACATCTACTCATGTATTTATCCAACCTATTTTTAAAGCTACACAACGTTCTGGCCTCTATAACGGTACTTGGGAGTTTGTTCCACTCATCCACAACTCTATTACCAAACCAGTACTTTCCTATATCCTTCCTGAATCTGAATTTTTCCAACTTAAAACCATTGCTGCGAGTCCTGTCTAGGCTAGATATTTTCAGCACACTATTTACATCCCCTTTATTTATTCCTGTCTTCCATTTATACACCTCAATCATATCCCCCCTAATTCTACGTCTTTCTAGAGAGTGCAGTTTCAGGGCCCTCAGTCTATCCTCATAGGGAAGGTTTCTGATACATGGGATCAACTTTGTCATCCTCCTTTGTACATTTTCCAGAGAATTTATATCCATTCTGTAATACGGTGACCAAAACTGTGCAGCATAATCTAAATGAGGCCTAACCAAGGATGTATAGAGTTGAAGAACAACCTGAGGACTCCTATTATTTATGCTTCTTGATATGAAGCCAAGGATTCTATTAGCTTTATTGCAAACACTTATGCACTGTTGTCTTGGTTTCAGATTACTGCTAACCAGAACTCCTAAATCTTTTTCGCAATCCGTAATATTAAGATCTACATTATTTAGTTTATATGTGGCATGGTTATTGTCCTGTCCAACATTTAGAACTTTGCATTTGTCTATATTAAACTGCATCTGCCACTTCTCCGACCACTGCATCAGTCTATTCAAATCTTCCTGGAGTGCTCGAATGTCCTCGTCAGAATGAATTCGACGGCCTATTTTGGTGTCATCGGCAAACTTGCCGATGTCGCTCTTTATGCCCTCATCTATGTCGTTTATGTAGATTGTGAACAGCAGGGGGCCCAACACTGACCCCTGTGGAACACCGCTCGTGACGCTTCCCCACTCTGATTTCTCCCCATTTATGCAAACTCTCTGCTGCCTATTTGTCAACCATGCCTCTATCCAGGAAAAAATTTCTCCTCCTATTCCATGTGCTTTAATTTTCCTCAATAGTCTCTGATGTGGGACCCTGTCAAAAGCCTTACTGAAGTCCATATACACAATATCATAGTCATTACCATGATCTACTTCCTCAAATACCTTAGTGAAAAAAGTTAATAAATTCGTAAGGCAGGAACGCCCCTTTGTAAAACCATGCTGAGATTCGTTGATTAATTTATGCTTTTCAAGGTGGCTACGAACTGCCTCGGCAATTATTGATTCCATAAATTTTCCCACTATGGAGGTTAGGCTTATTGGTCTATAGTTCGAAGCTAAGGACCTGTCACCTGTTTTGAAAATAGGTATCACATTTGCCATTTTCCACTTATCTGGCACCATGCCAGTTTGTAGTGATATGTTGAAAAGATTAGCCAAAGGTGTGCTAAGCTCCACTTTACATTCCTTTAGAACCCTTGCATACAGTTCATCAGGGCCTGGGGATTTGTTAGGTTTTAATTTATCTATTTGCCTAAGGACCATGTCACTTGTGACCCTAATAGTGCACAGTTTATTATCGTTATTTGCGGTCGCAGCTCAAGGGTAAAGCCTTAGACCTGGTCCGGTACTACCAGATTACTGACACTAATTACCAACATGCCAAAGACCAATTAGAAGACATGTTTGGCAACACTGAGGAGATAAAGGTAGCTATACTTTATCGGTTGTTGGATCTAGAGGCTTGCCGACATGGCCGTCAAAGCCTAGAGAAGTTCCGTATTGAAATTATGAGCTTGACAAATAGTTTCAGAGATTTGCATGATGAGGATGATTCAGAATGGGTCCTTAGCCAGGTGATTCAGAGGAAACTGGCTAGCACTACAGTGCATGAGTTGCACTTAAAATATCGGACGAATAGGTTCACGATAAAACAAATTGTTGAGGGGTTGGGAGATCTCGTTTCTCATTTGAGTATAGGTGTGAGAGAAGAGTCACCACCATCGCCACATAAAACCCCAGAAAGTCACTCAAAGTTCTCGAGAGATCAGTCTAAAGCTCGTACGACTAACGTTGGAGTGTACTATGGTAAAGAGGTTTCTAAGGTGAGAACCTCTAAGCAGAACCTCAGAGGAACTCATGCCAGAATATGCGTGTTCTGCGAAGGCGAACACGCTAGCACGAGTTGCCAGGCGTATACAACACTGAGCAGTAGGCAACAGAGACTAAGGGAGTTGAGACTCTGCTTCATGTGTTGTGGGGAACACTTTGCGAGAGACTGTGGTACCCAGCTCAGTGAGTGTCGAGTCTGTTGCAAAGGTAAGCACCATACTGCACTATGTCCCAATAATTTAAGGGAACCCCAGGCTAGTAGGGATATCTCTCAGGTAGAGATAGAAAGTGAGTCTGAGCCTGAAATGGTAGCCAGCGTGATTAGTGGGAGTGAAGTCTCTAATCCGAGTGAGAATCACGGAGGTGCTGCCCTACTTACAGTCATGGCAAAGGTTGTGAATGGGCACAGGTCCGAAACAACCCGATTATTCTTTGACCCAGGAGCACAAGTATCCTTGATAACAAAGAAGTTGGTGGCTAAATTAAAGTTGAAGGCCACAGGAAGGTTAGTATGATGTTGGGAGGGGTTATAAGTCAGGTCCCACCCAAATCTTATGATGTGGTGGATGTCACAGTCAAATTAGGTGGACATCGCAGAGACATTACAGCCTTGGTGGTAGAGACATTACCCAGGGCAATTACAGCGAGAGGTCTTGCTGCAGCAGCTAAGCGATTGAAAGACCTTGACGTGAAGCTGGCAGACCAGGGAATTACCACTGACACAGTCAGAAATGTAGGTATCCTGGTGGGAGCCAATCATATAGATGACTTCCTGTCTACACGACGGACGTTTAAGGAAGGAATTGGTTTATACAGATCCCCAGTAGGATACATCATAGGCGGCAGGATTCCACCTGAATTCCCTGCCACGCCAGATAGAGGAAAAGCTGTCCCCATGATAGCTGGGGGAGTAGTGATAATGAATACCAATATACACGATGAACCGCCAGGGAAGCTGAACCAGGTAGGGAGTGATGAACACTCGGCCACCTTGGGAAAACACTTTTTCAGGGTACATAAAGAGGGAGATAGATTGCCATTAAATCTAGGGAACCTCGTAACAGTGGGAGGAAAGGCTACCAAGGCATGTGGGCCACTGGGTGGGAAAGTACGGAGCCACTCAGACAAGGCTAGACATACGAAAGACATTAAAGTTAAAGCAAAGGGTGCTAAGACCACCGGAACCAGTCAGCCCACACAGTCCAGAACCAGAGGTCCACATAGGGGAAACTGGACGGTTGAAGTTAGACCGGAGTCTGCTCGACGAGATTGGCCGGACGGCACTCGTGTCCAGGGTCCGCTGTGGGGGCTCGCGGAAAGTGAACTTGATTTAGACTTAACACCTACCTTCGCCGGCAGGAGGATGTGGAAATTTATTTGGTCCCTAAAGTTCCACAGGACCGATCCGACATGGCCGTGATGGAACGGCTGAGCTGGATGGCCCTTATACCCCTCCCAAACAAACAGCATTCTCTTTAGTTGGCAGTGGATTGTTGGTAGGCATTTATTTAATTTATAGATTTACTCTTCAGGGAAGGAGTAGGTAGTTTTACTGTTAGTACACTAATATTAGGTTTACTAAGGCGTCTGTAGATAATAATAATGTAGACCTAAGACCTTAACATAGGTAGTAATAGGCCGATAATGTAGGCAAACACTAGGATAAGTTAGCTAGGGAGAACTGGCAGCCCTAGTTTGAACTAAGAGACGAGGGTCTGGAAGGGAGACCAGCTCGTTCTTCTTAAGACAGACACCAACTGGACAAGACGTGTCGTGATCAGCAGACGGCGCCCCCTATGTGTCTTCACATCTGAGACCTGGGGAAATCTGGTAGAGGCACCTCGATGTACCGTAGATGACCTCTGTCAGGCCCATACAGTAAGACAAGACCTCCACTTTTATCTCGTAGATTTCTGGCCAGTGTCTGGGGAGATTGTGAGTGAGTTGATCTGTGGGCCCGGTGTGCAACAGGCAGTGCATGCCCAGTAAGTACCAGTGTCTCAGAGCAGTCTGGAAGCTAGTGTCTGTGTCTGCATAGTTATACTAGGGGATACATACCCTCTTGGATATAGGAATTTCTGAGGTGCAGGCAGGGCACTAATAACGATTGAATATTGCAGGAATTAAGGCTCCCGGTTGCACGTGGTTTCTGAGGGGAAGTCCAAAGGGGCTAAGGCTAAGCTTAGGGAAGTTGAAGATCAGGATATATGCTGCAACACCAAGTAAGTTAGTCCTTTATACGTGCATGCAGGCGAGTTTCTTGCAACATCAATCATTTGTGAAAATCTGTCCTATAAGCCACTTGTGAGGCTGAGGTACCCACCTCAGAGCTAGGTGTCAACAGAGCTTGCCAGGGTAGGCGACTCACTTGGAGGCAGTCCACACAAATTTTCACATATGTCTCATAACAATAAAAATGCTTTCAAATGAGCTGATGTAGGTAACAGCTCTTAGCTTGCCAATAAAGTTAGGAATCCTTAACCTGTAAATATCTTGTCAATAAAGCTAGGGATCCTTAACCTTGTCAAACCCTGTATAAAGAAAAAAAGAGAGAGAGAGAGAAAAAGAGAGAATGAGAGAGAGATGATAGAGGGGGAGAGATGTTAGAGAGGGAGAGATGTTAGAGGGGGAGAGATGTTAGAGGGGAGAGATGGAACAGGGGAGAGATGGGAGAGAGAGATAGGTAGAGAGAGAGATAGGTAGAGAGAGAGATAGGTAGTGAGAGAGATAGGTAGAGAGAGAGAGATAGATAGAGAGAGAGATAGGTAGAGAAAGTGATAGGTAGGGAAAGATAGGTAGAGAGAGAGATAGGTAGAAAGAGTAATAGATAGAGATAGGTAGAGAGAGAGATAGGTAGATATATATATATATATATAGAGAGAGATAGGTAGTGAGAGAGATGGTAGAGAGATGGGTAGAGATGGGAGGAGGTGATGATGGAGAGATAGGTAGAGGAGTAATGGGTGAGCGATAGGAAGGGAGAGATGGGTAGAGAGAGAGAGAGAGAGAGAGAGAGAGAGAGAGAGAGAGAGAGAGAGAGAGAGAGAGAGAGAGAGAGAGAGAGAGAGAGTAGAGAGAGAGGGAGAGAGAGAGAGAGAGAGGGAGAGTTTATGAGAGGAGAGGGGAGAGATTTATCAGAGGTCAGTTTACAGGAAGGTGTGAAATCCTGTATATTTGTGTGTGTGTGTGTGCGTGTGTACTACAGCTTTTACAAGTGCCTGACCGCTTGTTCCTGTGTGTGTGTGTGTGTGTGTATGTGGGGAGCCGCGTGTCCACACTAGCTACCTCTCATTAACTGCTTTACTCTCCTACACCTCAGTAAATTCTATTAAATGCTAGTAAATGCTGCTTATTCTAATTCTGATAGCTCCAGGAGAGTGACCCCCAGTTTCCAGTGTATGTGTGTGTGTGCGTGTGCACTCGTGTGTGTGTGTGAGTGTGCACTCGTGTGTGTGTGCGTGTGTATGTGTGACCCAACAATTAATATTTGCACCAATAACTCATTACAACTGTGACCGGGTGTGGACGTGTGAACTGCTCATTACTGTGTAATTTGTTCATGATTGTAACCATGTATAAAAGTAAGTAAATTAACTTACATGATTCATTACCTTTGTAACTTGTTCAGCTATCAAAATTTGTGGTCCAGTCACTGGACCCATTATGTACCTCTGTAATCTTTTGACTACCACCCACAGGATGAGTATGTTGTGACTACCACCCACAGGATGAGTATGTTGTGACTACCACCCACAGGATGGGTATGTTGTGACTACCACCCACATGATGGATATGGGGTGACTACCACCCACAGGATGGGTATGGGGTGACTACCACCCACAGGATGGGTATGTTGTGACTACCACCCACAGGATGGGTCTGTAGTGACTACTGCCCAAAGGATAGGTATGTGGTGACTACCACCCACAGGATGGGTATGAGATGCATAATAAAGATATTAAACTAACTTCTTCTCTACTGTAGGATCAAAGCAACAAAATACCAAGAACAAATACTCAGCCAAAAGTCTACTTCACTGGTAACTACCCAAATACTCTATATCTAGCACCAACTAATTCTACTGAAGTCTCACTCATCATTAAATCATTAAGAAACAAAGCAGGAGATCTAAATAACTTGCCGACATTCATATTCAAATTCAAATTCAAATTCAAAGTTTATTCACTATAAAGATTACAATGTTGAATTTACAGAATTTGGTTGTTGTGTGGTTTACATGTAGTTAAATAATGATTACAGAGTGTACCACTAGAACGCCTAGCATGGCTAGGCATTTCGGACAGACTTAGTTTAATTCTTAATTTTAAAATATTACAAATTATGAGGTAAGTTGGTATTATGGCTAAGTGACTAAATACTAGTTTGTGAGTTTAGCAATGTGAATGCTTTTGTTTTGGCACAGTACATAGTTTCAGTATTGGAGTATCATAGGATTCATTATTTTAAGATTGAGATTAATATTTCTGTTTATGGTCAAATGGGTGAGTGAAAGTGTGAACCACCAGGTGGTATTCGTGTAGTTAGTTGATGGGGTGTATCAGGGAGATAAGATGTTTTCTAATGGTAGTTTTGAAGGTGATGAATGTGTCTGCAGTTCTGGAGTTCTCAGGTAGGGTGTTCCAGATTTTAGGGCCTTTGACATACATTGAATTTTTGTAAAGGTTTAGTCGGACACGGGGAATGTCGTAGAGATGTTTGTGTCTGGTGTTATGCCTGTGGGTTCTGTCACAACTATCAAAAAAGCATTTTAGGTCAAGGATGATATTGGAGTTTAAGGTCCTGTAGATGTAGATTGCACAGTAGTAAGTGTGGATGTACTGAACAGGGAGTAAATTTAGATCTATGAAGAGTGGGGGGGTGTGTTGCCAGGGATGGGATTTAGTGATTCTTACTGCAGCTTTTTGTTGGGTTATTATTGGCTTTAGGTGTGTTGCTGCAGTTGATCCCCAAGCACAAATAGCATAGGTGAGGTATGGATAAATAAGTGAGTGGTATAGTGTGAGAAGGGCATTTTGCGGCACATAGTATCGTATCTTGGAGAGGATCCCAACTGTTTTGGATACTTTTTTGGTTATGTGTTGGATATGGGTGCTGAAATTCAGGTTGTTGTCAAGGTATAGGCCTAGGAATTTGCCCTCATTATGTCTGGTAATTAGAGTGTTGTCGATCTTAATGTTAATTTGTGCATCTCCTGCTCTGCTACCAAACATAATAGACTTTTAGCATTGTTTAGGATAGTGCTGGCTTGTGATGCTGTGTAATAAAGGCAGTTACTTTCCAATAGGTTTTGATTGGGTGTCAGATTATGGAGGTTTAGATCAGGGTCAACGTGATCAATCATCTTCTAGGTTTAAATTATGGTTATTTATATCCTGAGTTATGTGTTGAGTTCTAGTACTGATATCTGTAGTGGTGGGAAGTTTGGATAAGTATATAGCTAGAGTATTTTGGTCATATAGAGTATAGTCACTACTACACATAATGAAGTTGATGTTGTCTGTGTGTTGTGCTGGAATGAACTAAAGTACAACTAGGTATAAACTAGTAATATAAAAATACAAATTTAAAATAGAACAAGACTCTCACTTGTAATTGCACTAAGGTCTAATATAATGACTTTTGTGGAGTCTATGTTTTGAGCTAGAGTGAGCTATAGTACAACTAGATTTAATCTAATAATATAAAAATACAAATTAAAAATAGCACCAGTCTCTCACTAGTAATTGCACTATGGTCTAATATAATGAATTTGGTACTGACTATAGTACAACTGTGTTTAATCTAAAAATATGAAAAAGGCACAAGACTCTCAATTGTAATTGCACTAAGGTCTTATATAAGTTGTTTACAAGAATTAGAGTATAACTATATTTAAATTGACAGGATAAAATACACAAGTTAAGGTAGCAAAAGAATAATAATAAAAAAAAATTATAAAAATAAAAATGGCAATGACTTGGTTATAATATGCTAGTAAGATGGTAGACAGGATAATATAAAAGTTGTAGTTGAAAATACTGGTTTAAAAAGTATAGAATAAAATGGTCAATAAAAGAAGTTTACAATAAGTTTGATCAATATAGTTTAAAGCAAAATTGGGCAATAATAGGGATTTTAGAATAGAATTGGGCAATTGAGTATTTCTTAAAGTGAGGTAGAATTACAGCTCGTATGCTGTCACCCATTATTGCAACAGTGTTTAGCAAATCTGTTGAGTCATCAACCTTCTTATCCATAGTCAAGACAGCAAATGTTACCCTGATCCTCAAAGGAGGTGATCCAACTGATCCTCAATGGAGGTGATCCAACTGATCCTCAAAGGAGGTGATCCAACTGATCCTCAATGGAGATGATCCAACTGATCCTCAAAGGAGGTGATCCAACTAATCCTCAAAGGAGGTGATCCAACTAATCCTCAAAGGAGGTGATCCAACTGATCTGAACAACTATAGACCTATATAAAACTTGCCCTTTCTAAATTATTCGAAAAAATAATACACGAACGACTTTACCCTTACCTTATATCCAACAACTTACTTAACCTCTGCCAGTTTGGGTTTAGTCCCCCCCCCAAAAAAAATGAGTAATGCTATTATAAAATGTTGAACTAATAATATAAAAGCCCTCAATAAAAATAAATATCCACTGGGGCTCTTCATTGACCTATGGAAAGCATTTGACACAGTGAACCACAGTCTCCTGCACCTAAAACAACAGAAGACATTCCCTTGATTTCCTATAATCTTATGTTAATAACAGACACCAGTATGTGCACGCAATTGGAGTCAACTTCACTATCCAGCCTGTAGCTGTCGGAGTGCCCCAGGGTAGTGTCCTAAGCCTACTCCTCTTCCTCATATACATTAATGATCTCTCTAATGCATCTTAACTCCTTAAACCAGTTCTATTCGCAGACGACACTACATGTGTCTGAAACCCAGCTATACTTAGAAACACTGTAAACAATGAGCTACTAAAATAATGACCAACAAACTCACTCTCAATATAGATAAAATATACTTCATGCTGTTTGGAAACAGAGCTTTAAATATCCATCTTAATATATCGATAAATGGTTTCCCCATTGTAAGACACACTGACGGTAAATTTCTAGGTCTTTACCTTAACTGTAATCTTAAATTTCATTCCCACATCCAGTAAATGTCCAAGAAAATTTCCAAATCGGTAGGCATCCTTTAAAAAATATGGTACTATGTACCCAAACGACACTCCTTACCATATACCACTCTTTAATACAGTAGACCGTTATATTACACGGTAGTTACATTCCTGTAAATCCGTGTTAGGTAAATCTGTGTTAGGTAAACTGAAGAACTTATGGGAAAAATAGGATTATATTCCTTGAGCCCCAAAAAAGCCAAACAACATTTTTTTCGACCTCCAGATCTTACAAAAATAAAAGTGAATATGTAATTGTAGTTCATTGTCATTAGTAATATGTTGTTTTTACTGCTTAAGACTATAAATGTAACAGAAATAATAGTGTTTCTTACCTTAAATTGTGGATGCTGGTGTTCGTGGATGATTGTGGAGAGAGTGGAGAGTTATGTTGTGGTCCTACTGGGCTGAGGTGGATGGTAGAGGTTCTGGTACTGAAGTTGATGGTGGTACTGGAGTGTGCATAAATTCTGTAATGGATTTCTGTTCTATTTTACCTCGCAGTACATTATACAACTGACAGTAAGTCATCAGCCCGTTTGAGAGTCCTCTTCAGTGAAAAAGTCTAACTTTAGTGAGTCAGTCAGTAAATCAGTCAAGTCAGTAAATCAGTCAAATTAGTCAGTCAAGTAAGTCAGTCAAATAAATCAGTCAGTTAAGTCAGTCAAGTAAGTCAGACAAGTAAGACAGTCAGTCAAGTAAGTTAAGTCAGTCAGTCAAGTCAGTCAGTCAGTCAGTCAGTCAGTCAGTCAGTCAGTCAAGTCAGTCAAGTCAGTCAGCCAGTCAGTCAGTCAGTCAAAGTCAGTCAGTCAGCCAGTCAGTCAAGTCAGTCAGTCAGTCAGTCAGTCAGTCAGTCAGTCAGTCAGTCAGTCAGTCAAGTCAGTCAGTCAGTCAGTCAGTCAGTCAGTCAGTCAGTCAGTCAAATCAGTCAGTCAAGTCAGTCAGTCAGTCAGTTAGTCAGTCAGTCAAATCAGTCAGTCAAGTCAGTCAGTCAGTCAGTCAGTCAGTCAGTCAGTCAGTCAGTCAGTCAAGTCAGTCAGTCATTTATTCACCACACAAACTTATATATTTACCTCATTCTTTTTAATTTCACAGAGTGATGCTTCATCACAGTCACAGTCTCTCTCTTGTCTAATATCTCTATTTTCTTTGTTAAGTATTAGTTTAGAAGGTAGTGTCACTTAGTGCATAAATATTGTTTAGGGAATACCCATTGAATTCAGGGTTCTTTTAGGTGCAGGCTGGGATACTAATGCTATCTGAATACTTGCAGTAATAAGTATTTCACTGCATGTGGTGTCTAGATGACAGGGACCAGAGGAATCTGGGTGCCTGGGTAGAGTTGGGCGATTTCGGGTAGCATATTCTCCACCACCAAGTAAGCAGTCCTTTATTCGTGAATGTAGTTAGGAATTTCTTGTAAGATCAGTTGCATATGGAAATGTGTCCTAAAGGCCATTTGTGAGACTGAGATGACTAATCTCAGGGTGTCTGTGCTATCAGTACTTGCCAGGGTGAGTAGCTCACATGGAGGTAGTCCATACACAAATTTCCATACCATTCACTCCTATCTAACATGCTCACACATGCCTGCTGCATGTCCAGGCCCCTTGCACACAAAACCTCATTTACCCCCCCCCCCCATCTCCTAAAAAAAAAAAAAAAAAAAAAAAAGGTGGAGACTAAATATAAAGAGAACATCTTGAACAGCATACCTGCAGCAGTGAACAAAGGCGTAGGTGTGAACAGCTTGAAGGAGTTAGGTTAAAGGATGCTGTATATGCAGCTGCCAGTGCATGGAATGATGCAACTAAAGAAACCCTTGCACATGCCTTACACAACCTCTGGCCTGCGACTATGTTGAATGATGATGATTGACAAAGTGATGAGTTTGAAGGATTCTGTATGTCAAGTGAGTAAAGGATGATGTCAGACCTCCTTACATAAGAAAAAAGTATACCTTCAGAGTTCACCAGTAACCTGGAGGAAGTGGATGTCAAAGTGGATGATCAGTCTTGGGCCCGTTGTTGTTTATAATATATATCAATGATCTTGATGAGGGAATTACTAGTGAAATGAGCAAATTCGCCGATGACACAAAGATGGGTAGGATAATTGATTCAAACGTAGATATCAGGGAACTTCAGGAGGATTTAGACAAACTCAATACCTGGTCAGAAAAGTGGCAGATGCAGTTCAATGTAGATAAATGCAAGGTTCTGAAGCTCTGGAGTGTCCACAACCCTAGCACTTATCAGCTAAATAATGTAGAACTTAGCCATACAGTTTGCGAAAAGGACTTGGGGGTTATGGTAAGCAGCAATGCCTAAGCGTACGTAATAAGGCAAATAGATTACTGGGATTTATATCAAGTGTAAGCAACAGAAGTTCAGCGGTTATATTACAGCTTTATACATCATTAGTAAGGCCTCACCTAGATTATGCGGCTCAGTTCTGGTCTCCATATTACAGAATGGACGTAAATTCGTTAGAAAACATTCAGCGTATAATGACTAAATTAATACATAGCATTAGAAATTTTCCTTATGAAGAAAGATTGAAGACTCTTAAATTACATTCACTTGTTAGACGAAGAATGAGGGGAGACCTGATCGAAGTGTATAAGTGGAAGATGGGTATTAATAAAGGGGATATTAATAAGGTCTTGAGGATATCTCTCCAAGAGAGGACCCGCAGTAATGGATTTAAATTAGACAAGTTTAGATTTAGAAAGAACATAGGAAAGTATTAGTTTGGAAATAGGGTAGTTGATGAGTGGAACAGTCTACCTAGTTGGGTTATTGAGGCTAGGACTTTGGGTAGTTTCAAATTTAGGTTGGATAAATATATGAGTGGGAGGGGTTGGATTTGATTGGGACTTGCAAATGAGTGGATAGAGTCATCAGAGATTATTTCTTGGGTGGTATTGAAAATTGGGTTGGGCAAATATGTTGTTAGTGGGATGGATTGTAAAGGACCTGCCTAGTATGGGCCAACAGGCCTGCTGCAGTGTTCCTCCTTTCTTATGTTCTTATAACATAATAATAATAATAATAATAATAATAATAATAATAATAATAATAATAATAATAATAATAATAATAATACTGTTGGTTCGCAGCTGCAGTGTTGTGAGAACTCTTATGTGCGAGTTTTTTTTTTTTTTTTTTTTTTTTATTCGCCGGTATTCTCCCGGCCCGGGTCTTTTCCAAGTAGTGGTGACCCGGCCTTGGCTCCCTATCTGGGGAGTGTCTCGAGACTTAAGTCTCCCATGGAAGGAGGTACAGTACCTCCTCATCTTTGGGACCAAGTGTCCCCAGGCCTAGCCACATTCCCCGCCCTCACGGGGCTCGTAGGGAGAAGCTAGGCCTCTGGTCTGCCATCTACCCCGCCTCAAAGGGGCTCGTGGGGATGGCAGTCTTATGAGCTGCAGATGGTAGCAAGCTCAGGCCTCTCTTGACCTTCTATGTGCGAGTTGTGACTCCTGTTATACGTAGTGTACCACTGGAAATAACGTTCCATTCGATGCCTCTGCTGCCCCTCGTCAGCTACCCTTCTTCCTTGAATTTGAGCTCAGACTTTCGCCTCTATCAACGTGCAGTGTAGAAGCGTATTTTGCTGATCCGCTGGTACTCTAACCGCCGAGTTCCGCACAGCTAGTCGCCTCTGCCGACCTGAGAAATACGGACGAATCTCCCATCCTGCGTGAGTTGGTGATCCAGACCTGAGGCCTACCAGATGAATCAGACTGTGCCACTAGTACAAAATGTGTTATATCTCTAACTGAGGAAGATGTGCCTGTGATTCTTCTATGCACTGAGTGTTTCTGGGAGGAATGCTGCATAGTTGGAACAAAACAAGGATGGTTAAGAACAAGTTAACGAGCACTGAAGTACCTGGTAACTCCTTTGGTTACCAGAGACGGCTTTTTAACTGTAACATGCCAGAGGTTCATCTATAAACATAGTAAGTTTGTGCTGATTTTTCTTGTGCACACAGTGAAAACTCGTCTATTATTCCAAGACATGTGTGCTAGATCTGTTAAGTGCTGCGGGTTTGGAGCAATTAACGGGTGTTGCAGTGTTGGTAATTCTCGAGAAGACTGGCCCGGTGAATGACCTTGAAAGCGGCACTGCGGCCCGCAGGCCACTACACCCGTATTGCCTGTGTCTAAGTAAGTAAGTAAGTAAGTAAGTTTATTCAGGTATACACAAATACAGTTAAATAGAATTATCATACATAGCAGCATATGTGTAGAGAACCTAGGATAACCCAAAAAAGTCAGACAGAGTGACTTATTTCCATTGGGGTCCTTTTACCTTATTATTATAATATAAAGGTTATAATATTTTCTTATTATTCTACAATGAAGATAACATCTTATTATCATACTAAAAAGACTATCTACTACACCAAGGTCATTAAGACTATCTACAATACGAGGGTCATTACTAGGAATATGGTAAAATTTACACGTATGTTAGCTAAAAAATAGAAAATCATTCCCCTCCCTTTCTGTAGCTACATTCATCAGACACCTTTTGGCACTCTTCTTGAACTGGTTCATGCTATGACTGGCTTTGACATGTGCGGGCAGTCTGTTCCATTCCTTTATTGCTGTACAATAAAAGGTGTTTGAAGCCTGGCCACTGACTGTGGGTACTACAAAGTTGTGCTCTCTCCCCCTAGTACTATGATTGCTTTGGTTCCCAACCTTGACAAAATTGACAGCAAGATATTCTGGACATTGTTTGTGAGCAATTTTATAAACATGATTTAGCTTCAGTTGTTTTACTCTGTCCTCAACATTCAGCATATCCAACTGCTGTAATTCATCCTGGCCTACATGTTCTCTTGGTCCCAGCCCCAGGATGAATCTTACGATTTTGTTCTGGGTGATTTGCAGTCTATCTTTCAGTTTTTTTGTCAAGGCAGAGTACCAAGAAGAGCATGCGTAATCCATATGGCATTGTATAAGGGCTAGACATAGGGTCCTGCGAGCATCAGTAGGTAGACACTGTGCTTGTCTATACAGGAACTTCAGTCTGGCATTCGCTTTCTTTACTACACTGTTCCCTATCAATTCTCCTGACATGCATGGGTCAAAGGGGATTCCCAAATATTTTACTGATGAAACCAAAGTGATGGGCTCCCCATTACATTGAACATTAAAATTATTTACCCTTCTCAGTTTGTTTCGTGCCAAAGAGAATGGCTTCAGTTTTCCCTAGGTGTAATGATAGTTTGTTGTCTACTTACCATTTGCTGCAGGACTCCAGTTCCAGTGTTAAAACATTAGCAATATCTTGTGGGTCTTTACCTGACACTAACAGAGCACTGTCATCTGCATACAGTAGGAGTTTGCACTTGACACTGATAGGCATATCATTGACATAACATAAGAATAATAAGGGACCCAGAATACTACCTTGGGGAACTCCACATGTTATCGGCAGGGGTTCTGATTCTGTTTTGTTGATTTTGACTATTTGTCTCCTGTTGCTTAAACCAGTCTACAGAACCTATACCGATAGCTTGAAGTTTATTACATAATATATTGTGGTTGACAGTATCGAAGGCCTTTTGTAAGTCTAAGGTTACCATACCTATGAGGTTCCCCTTTGACATTTCAGTTCTCAGGTAATCCATCAGATTAATAAGGGAGGTGTCGGTTGAGTAGGATCTTCTAAAGCCCGATTGATAGCTATGGAGAATGTTGTTGTCATTAAGGTACTTAACTACTTGAGAATACACCGCCCTCTCTAGAATTTTAGATATTATACTGAGTATACTAACAGGCCTATAGTTGCTTACATCAGACCTACTATTTTTCTTGAAGATAGGAGTAACTCTGGCCTCCTTGAACCCCTCCGGTACGGTATTAGTGGTGATTGATAGATTTATTATGTGAGCAATAGGGACTGACAGTTCAGAAGCACCATCTTTTAGGAACTTAGACGGGATGTTATCAGGGCCTGTGCTCTTAGTTGGGTTTAACCTGCTTAGTTCTTTTTGAATAAAGTCATGAGATACACTTACTAGTTGACAACTGTTTGGGGTTACCCCTTTATTGGTATAGTATGTTTGAAACTTATCAGAGTCTGTGTTAAAGGTATTTGATGCAGCTGGTAGTTTACTTACTAGTGTTGATGCAACAGATGTGTAGTAGGAATTAAAGCAATTTGCCACCTTAGATGTTTCGTCGCATACCTCATTATCGATAGTGAGTACTATGTTAGACCTATCTACTGGCTTATGGCTATACCCCAACTGTTTTAGTTGTTGCCAGAGCTTTCTGGGGTTATGCTTATACTCTTCAATTTTTGAGCAGTAGTGCTTTGCCTTTGCTCCTTTTATAAGTCTCTGTACTCTGTTCCTCACTCTTTGGAATTCATTTAGTGCTGCAATATCCTGTCTGTTTGCTTTAAATCTTTTTAGCAGCTGGTCTCTGAATTTCATATTATCTAATATCTCAGTATTCATCCAGGGTTCAGTTCTTCGTTTAATCCTAACCTCTTTAACTGGTGCAATATTATCAAGGATGGTAGTGAACATTGTTTTGATTTTTTCCCAGGCATCGTTTACGTCCGTGCAACTTGTTATCTCTGTCCAGTCACAATTGTGTAGCCTATTTACCAGTGTTTCTTTACTGTAGTTTCTAGTTGACCTCATTTTTATTGTCCTGTGTAGGCCTATCCTATCCCTAGTGATTTTCCTGGTGCAGTAAATGATGAAATGATCACTAAGACCTGTGGTAATGACGCCTGACTGACTAATGTTCTCAGAGCGGTTACAAAGTATGTGGTCAATTAGGGTGACTGAGAACTGTGTGATCCGGGTTGGTGTATTAATTAGTTGAGTGTATCTATTTAATCCTAGAATTTGCTTATACCTTTTGCATAGCCCGTTATTTTGCTGCTGAAAACAGATATTGAAGTCGCCCAGTATTATTGTCTCGCAATTGTTTTCAACTCCGGACAAGACTCTGGAAAAGTCTTCTAAGAACTGGTCCTGGGTAGGAGGGCGGTAACTAGTTCCTACTAAGATGGGTTTGGTCTTAGGAAGCAACACTTCAAACCATAGAATCTCCAGTTTATTGTTATTTAAATCAGGTCTTGGGTTGTAAGCTAAGTCATTTCTAATGTAGGCACATACTCCACCACCCTTTCTGTTCCTATCTAAGCATTTTATATTGTAACCATCTATTTTGACCTCGTCGTCAGTCACCGTATCATCCAACCAGGATTCAGAGATGGTTATAACTGCCGCCCTAATTTTGTTAGCTAGAATCCTAATCTCTGCCAATTTAGGAAGAAGTGATCTTGCATTGACATGAATAAAGTGAAGGCCTGTTTTCATAAAACAATCATAATCATCAATATATGGCAATGGGTCATTTGTATTAAAATTAGGTAAATCAATGTCATCACTGCTAAAGGGTAACTGTGCCAAAGTGCATTTGTTACACACAAAATGAATTCTGGCACCGTTGCTATAATTATACATACATCCATCATGCACCCACCCCTTACACATTTTACATAAGGTGCCTTTTCTGTTTTTCATGCGTACTTTAGTACAGTGTATGCACCTGTTTGGTAGTGTTTGAGATAATAATGGCTGTATTGTCTCACATTGACCTATGTATGCATTACATATGTAGTTAAGGTTATCATTCCTAGCTAATAGACCGTCATTATCGCCGTCATTTATCTGTATGTTTTGCCTCTGCACAATAGTTTGAGGTCCTGGATTAATTTGGATATCACCACTTAAGAGCGCTACAATAAGAGCTGTGTGCCACTGTTTTTGTTTGGGTATGCGGTGTTGCCATACCTTGCAGCGATAGTGACATTTACTTTTCTGGTAGGATGGCAACTGTTGGGCTTTTACTGTCCAGGGCGCTGTTACTCCATTCACCTTTTCCAGCCCCATGACTGATTTCTTTCTTCATGTAATTGAAGAAGAAATATAAATATAATTATAAGAACATAAGAAGAACATAAGAACGAAGGAACACTGCAGAAGGCCTACTGGCCCATGCGAGGCAGGTCCAAGTCTCCTACCGGCTTAAGCCAATGCACCCAACCTAGTCAGGTCAGGTCACATTGACTTAAGGGAGGAACACGGCAACCGACCTGGTAGCACAAGCTATCAGGTCTAACTCACACCCACCCACATCCACTCATGTATTTATCCAACCTATTTTTAAAGCTACACAACGTTCTGGCCTCTATAACGGTACTTGGGAGTTTGTTCCACTCATCCACAACTCTATTACCAAACCAGTACTTTCCTATATCCTTCCTGAATCTGAATTTTTCCAACTTAAAACCATTGCTGCGAGTCCTGTCTAGGCTAGATATTTTCAGCACACTATTTACATCCCCTTTATTTATTCCTGTCTTCCATTTATACACCTCAATCATATCCCCCCTAATTCTACGTCTTTCTAGAGAGTGCAGATTCAGGGCCCTTAGTCTATCCTCATAGGGAAGGTTTCTGATACATGGGATCAACTTTGTCATCCTCCTTTGTACATTTTCCAGAGAATTTATATCCATTCTGTAATAAGGTGACCAAAACTGTGCAGCATAATCTAAATGAGGCCTAACCAAGGATGTATAGAGTTGAAGAACAACCTGAGGACTCCTATTATTTATGCTTCTTGATATGAAGCCAAGGATTCTATTAGCTTTATTGCGAACACTTATGCACTGTTGTCTTGGTTTCAGATTACTGCTAACCAGAACTCCTAAATCTTTTTCGCAATCCGTAATATTAAGATCTACATTATTTAGTTTATATGTGGCATGATTATTGTCCTGTCCAACATTTAGAACTTTGCATTTGTCTATATTAAACTGCATCTGCCACTTCTCCGACCACTGCATCAGTCTATTCAAATCTTCCTGGAGTGCTCGAATGTCCTCGTCAGAATGAATTCGACGGCCTATTTTGGTGTCATCGGCAAACTTGCCGATGTCGCTCTTTATGCCCTCATCTATGTCGTTTATGTAGATTGTGAACAGCAGGGGGCCCAACACTGACCCCTGTGGAACACCGCTCGTGACACTTCCCCACTCTGATTTCTCCCCATTTATGCAAACTCTCTGCTGCCTATTTGTCAACCATGCCTCTATCCAGGAAAAAATTTCTCCTCCTATTCCATGTGCTTTAATTTTCCTCAATAGTCTCTGATGTGGGACCCTGTCAAAAGCCTTACTGAAGTCCATATACACAATATCATATTCATTACCATGATCTACCTCCTCAAATACCTTAGTGAAAAAAGTTAATAAATTCGTAAGGCAGGAACGCCCCTTTGTAAAACCATGCTGAGATTCGTTGATTAATTTATGCTTTTCAAGGTGGCTACGAACTGCCTCGGCAATTATTGATTCCATAAATTTTCCCACTATGGAGGTTAGGCTTATTGGTCTATAGTTCGAAGCTAAGGACCTGTCACCTGTTTTGAAAATAGGTATCACATTTGCCATTTTCCACTTATCTGGCACCATGCCAGTTTGTAGTGATATGTTGAAAAGATTAGCCAAAGGTGTGCTAAGCTCCTCTTTACATTCCTTTAGAACCCTTGCATACAGTTCATCAGGGCCTGGGGATTTGTTAGGTTTTAATTTATCTATTTGCCTAAGGACCATGTCACTTGTGACCCTAATAGTACACAGTTTATTATCGTCCTGTTCTACATAATTTATCATTACTGGAATATCGCTGGTATCCTCCTGTGTAAAAACTGAGAGGAAGTATGTGTTAAAAATTCTACACATTTCCTTATCACTGTCAGTGAGCTGACCCGAGGAACTTTTGAGTGGGCCTATCTTGTCCCTGATCTTACTTCTGTATACCTGAAAGAATCCTTTTGGGTTAGTCTTCGATTCTCTTGCAACTTTAACCTCATAATCTCTTTTTGCTTTTCTAATTCCCTTTTTTATTTCTCTCTTTAACTGAATATATCGATTTCTCAATTGCCCCTCTCCTCTTTTGATTTGCCTATATATGCCTCTCTTTTGACCAATCAGATATTTTAATCTATTGTTCATCCATTTAGGATCATTTTTGTTTGATCTGATTTCCCTATTTGGAACATAATTTGACTGAGCAGCTAGAACTATGCCCTGGAAAGCATCATATCGGCAACCATCACCACCTACCTGACCCTTAGTCAGGTCATTCCAGTTCAGCCCACCTAAGTAATTTTTCAGTCCTATGAAATCAGCCAAGCGAAAGTCAGGGACGGAGACTTGATTGCCATTATTAGGGGAATTCCATGATATATTAAAACTGAGTGATTTGTGATCACTTTCCCCAAGCTCATCATTAACCTCAAGATTATTAATTAGTGTTTCCCTACTGGCAAGAACCAAGTCAAGGAGGTTATTTCCCCTAGTTGGCTCTGTCACAAACTGTTTTAAAAAACAATCCTGGATCGTATCAAGAAAGTCACCTGACTCTAAATTTCCTGTCAAATTGCTCCAGTCAATCTGTCTATAGTTGAAATCTCCCATTAGCACAACATTTTCGTATGTAGATGCCTTACGAATTTCGTCCCATAGAAGTTTACTGCACTCCCTATCAAGATTTGGGGCCCTGTAAATCACACCCAAAATTAGTTTTTCTCGGCCCTCGAGAAGCTGTAACCAAACAGATTCAGTGGCTGACGCTTCTAATTTAATATCTTGTCTAACACAACAATTTAAATTGTCTCTGACATACATCGCTACTCCACCACCTTTCCTGTTGACCCTGTCAGTGTGGAATAATTTATAGCCTTGTATGTGACATTCAGAGGGCATCTCTCTATCTTTCAGATTGAGCCAGGTCTCTGTTATAGCAATAATATCTATGTCTCCTGCACTTGCAATTAATCTTAGCTCATCTATCTTATTTCTTACACTCCTGCTATTAGTATAGTAAACCTTAAGGGAGCTAGTCCCTTGCTGCCCTTTGCTGTCCCCCTTTGTTTGCTGACCTGATCTATTGTCTTTATTTATAACTTCATGCTGAATGCCTTTTATACATTTACTGTTTCTAACCCAAGTGTTGCAACCTGCTTGTTTCCCACACACACCCATACCTCTATCTTCCATCAGTTTAAAATCATAGGCATTTCACCAATGGCCTTCTCAATCGAGTCTGCAAGTGCTACCACCCCAGCCCCAGAGAGATGTACCCCATCCCTTGCATACATATCATGTTTGCCATAAAAGTTGTTCCAGTTGTCAATGAATGGGATTGCATGTTCCTTGCAGTATCTGTCTAGCCAGCAATTTACACCAATTGCCCTAGACAACCATTCATTTCCTACTCCCCTTCTAGGCAAGATGCTACATATGATTGGGATCCCTCCCTTAGACTTAATGAAATCTATAGCTGACCTGTACTTATCTAGCAGCTCTTCTCTCCTACCCTTCCCAATATCATTTCCACCAGCACTGAGACAGATAATGGGCTTGCTCCCATTACCTGACATGATATTATCCAGCCTGTTGACAATGTCCCCAACACCAGCTCCAGGGAAGCACACTCTATCTCTCATCTTCTTATTCCTATTACAAAAAGCACGGTCAATGTATCTTACCTGAGAGTCACCAACCACAAGAATGCGCTTACCTCCATTAGCAGGGGCAGTAGTACCCTTACCTTCACTGGCCACTGAAGTACATTCATCCTGAAGAACAGAGAAGCGATTTCCTACCTTCAGATCTTCACTCTTAACTTTCCTTACTCTGATGCGCCTTCCATTACTGTGAACTACTCGCCACTTGTAGCAGGTGCTGGGCTGCACCTCACTGCTGGTAGCCGTTGCTGCCTCCCCAACTACAGCCTCCTCACAGCGAGAGACAGACTGCACCTCGCTGCTAGAAGCCTCATTCCCCACAACTCCAGCCACCTCACACTCTCTCCCAGACCCATTGAGGTGGACCTTCAGCCTCCTAATCTCCTCCTGGAGAAGCAAGACCTCCTCCTTCAACTCTCCAACCTCAATTTTTAAAACACTGGCCAGCCTGTACCCCCTAATGCCTGCCATTTTCACTCTTCGCTCTTTTACTCATATACAATAATATTTATTTCTCTTTTCCAGTCCCTAGTACACTTAGTATCTGCTTTAGCAATCACCACTGAATTACTAGTAAAATTTCCTCTTCAAAACCCTCTTCACTGCTCACTTTTCCCTTAACTTCACACAACCCTTGCAGTTAAACCCTTATTACACACTCCCCTTCCCATCTCACTTCACAGTCTGGCTTCCCCAATTAACTTCTAACTCCTTTCCATTCTGGTAGACCAGAAAGGTTTAATCCATGGTTTTATCCTTCCAAATCCCCCTCAATTCCATTTATCGGGGGTTGTGTGGTGTTGTTGACTGCCTGACCTGTTCTGCTGACTCAACCATTTTTAAAACACTGAGGGGAGTAACGCCACCTACAACCTGACTTTCCTTGAGTTTATAGATATATTTGGCGTTTTCTGCTATGATTCTCTCACTGTACACTGGTCAGCTGAATATAGGTCAGCTACTAAAACATTAACCTTGACTGTTTAACTATTCACTTCTTTCTCACGACTGGCACTGAGGGATATCCGACCTATAACCTTGGAGTTTTGTACTGTTGATTTGACGATGTCTCCTGTGTTTCCCTCTCGTTAGCACTGGTACAGGTGATATGATGGTGGTACAGATATGATGCTACTGTCAACAGATGAACGTCAGTAAAGATGAGAATTTCACTTCGCTAGTTGTACGTCTGGCAGTAGCGGCTGTTTGGATGCCGGTCAGCCATGTTTAAATGCTCAATTCTTTCCCTCGTTTGGCAGTGAAGAAAAAAGTCCTACAGACCTGTCATTTCCTTGGAGATTTAGTTGATCAGGTTTTCTGCCATGTTGTCTTTCCGTTAAACACTGGTGCAGTTGATATGGAGGTCAGTTATTTCATTGTAGTGGAAAACGTCTCATGTCTGGTTCACGTCTGGCAGCAGGTCTGGTACATGAATGCCGGTCCCTCTTTTGTCATATTTAGTCCATTTCGTTGTCGTCACCGTCAGTTTTTATGTCACTATAGGTTCCTTGCATGTTGTTGCAGCAGTACTTGCAAATTTGGCCATCACTGGAGTTCGGATAGGCCCAGGGGACGGCAAGATATAGGAGCAGCCTTGTTGCTGCTTGCTGCGGCTGCGGCAAACCCCCAGAGGTGAATATCCCTTCCTTGTCCCTCAAATTCACTGGTATCCTTTAACCCATCGCTAATGTGAAACTGCTGTGTCAGCTATGAAGGTGTTGACGTAGATTATGGTGAAGGCAGATTTGAAACATATTTTAGTAAACAGGCTCGAGAAAGTTTGCTGCAAGCAAACTTTCTCGAGGGTGTGCGCCCACTGTAGTGGGCGCACACCCTCCCAAAGCTGTCAGGTTAGATTTCCCTAACAACATTGATCAAGAGACCAAGTGTAACTGGTTTTTCGAAGCTAGTGTAGACAACCTAGAGAAAACAATCAAGTTTGTCCACAATGAGGATAACTACGTCTTTGTGCCTAATGATTCAGTATTTATAGACAAAATTCTCACTCACGAATATGCCAACATCAAACTCCGAGCTGTCCCACCAAGGGCACCTAAAGTGCTTATTGTCATCTACATCGTCAACAAACACTTGAATCCTCAATATCTGGCGTCAGAGCAAGTTGCAAGCCCTCGTCGACTTTCCAACGATCTGATATTAGCTGAGTGGACTGGCCAGGGGACTCTGCCACGCTATATTCACTCTCGTGCAGCCCTCAACAGACGCTATAACATTGCATTGTACAGATCTCCTCAACGTCGATGTTATAAGTGTCAACGTTGGGGCCACATTGTCAGGAAATGCCCAGTTAAATCACACTAACGTTTTAATGTTCTCCCTGGTCAGCATGATGACTTTGTTGCACATGTGACTGACTGATATAATTCCTATGAGTGTTGTTCTGTTGAGACCTTTAACAATGACCTTCTGAGCAGTATTCAGAACTACTTAGAACTGCCACTGAAACCTCTTAGTACTCTTAACCCAACTAACTTCCATAATAATCATACCTCCTATAAAAACCATACTTATTACAATGATCTTAAACTTTGAACACTGAAACGTACTGCTCGCAGACTAGGCCTAGACTATAGAAAACATCGTACCCCTGGAATACTGAGGCTCTTTTAAACTGCCCTTGCTGCTGCCAGAGAGCGTATGACAGAGCTCCGGCAAACAGACTAGGAAAAATTTGTCAATGGTCTCAATGCTCACACCCCACTTAGCCGGGCATGGAGGGACATAAATAGAATTAAGGGTACACAAATAACCCGTACATAGAAGAGAGGAGCTTACGACGACGTTTCGGTCCGACTTGGACCATTTACAAAGGGTAACAGAACTGGACAGATCGCGCACCCTCATCCCTTACATAGGGCGAATGCGTTAGTGCTTGGGCTGCTACATGTAGCTATGAAAATCTTCCCAGTACCACACAGGTGAAATTAAATAACAAATATGATTGATGCCAGGGAGAGATTTGTTTGCTTTCTGCTCATCAAGGAAGATGACTGCAACATTCATTTTACTAATTATGAATTTGATGCAGCACTAACTAAGGGCAACTCCACGTCACTTGGTGAGGATGGTATTACTTACAACAAACCCAGATTGCTGTGTCGAGTATCAGGTACTCCCTTACTTGACTTATATAGCATGAGCTATGTAACTGGGGAGCTCCCTCAAACTTGGACCAACAGCCTCATCATTCCAATTTCTAAGCCCAATCAACAAAATGCATTTCGGCCAATATCTCCTACTAGATGCTTGTGTAAAACACTCGCCTCATGTTCAGAATCAAACAATTTTTGCCTCCCTGGTTGCATGGTTTCAAGTACTGAAGGATCGTGCATCATTGCATAGCCACCTTTCTCACCCTGCACACTGACAGCTCATACACTGCCTTCCTTGACCTTAAATCTGCTTTTGATGTAGCCAACCGACATGTAATCATTAGTGAACTTGCCAGAATGGATGTTATAGGATGGCTTCTGCCCTGGAATAAAGGCTACCTGTCCAACAGAAAGTCTTTTGTGTTGTTCCCGGGGCATAGAAGTATAACTAAAGACTTTGAATTAGGAACTCCACAGGGAGGTGTGCTCAGTCCCACTTTATTTAATATTCTAATTAATGCCTTAATGCTATGCCTAGCCAGCCCCATCATTATATGATTAGTTTTGCTGATGATATAATGATTCACACCACCGGATTCTCCAACACTCAAAACATCCTTAACCATGTACTAGCCTCGTGTCAGGACCTGGGGTTGATAATCTCTACTGATAAAACAAAGATACTCAATAGGCGTCCTCCTCGAAAGAGAGGCACAGCTCGCCAGATCCAGTTGCATGATGGGTTTCTTCTAGAATATGTAACCAGATACAGGTATCTAGGCTTTGAGGTCCCACTACTTAGACCTGTTGTAACGAGACTTTGTCGCCAATACAAAGAAAGGCTGAGAGCACTTAGAGTTGTGGCAGGGTTTCACCCCAGGTATGGTGCTAATGTTAAAATTGTGAAAATGATGCACCTTGCTTATATTAGATCATTGGTTGATTATGCTGCACCACTACTTGCTCTTGTGTCTGACTGGAAGCTTGGAGGGCTGGAAAAACTGCAGAACAAAGCAGTGAGGATCATTTTAGGATGCCCTCCTACTGCCAAAATTTTAAATATGCAAAAAGAACTTGACATTCCAAGCATCAGAGATCGTGTTACTGAAAGAAATATCCTAATTGTGGTTAATATGCTCACGCAAGGCCATTCAAACCCCTGCACAGAAGCCCTCCAAACTTTCCTCAGCACTGGTGAACACCCCTCCAGATGGATCGAAAAAACTGGAACCGACCTCCGCATGAATCAGGTACATGATCTATGTCAAGTAAGGCAACAACGGCACTTCTCCGCTCCATGGGATATTACCCCATTCCAAACTAGCATTGCTCCATTTCTCCCCAAACTACTTAAATCACAACTAAAGCCTCGCTTTGAAGCCAAACATGATGCCTTAAGCTGTATTGATAACTTAATCACAATCTTAATCTTTCACAAATTATTTATGTTGATGGTTCTGTTCACCAATCCACTGGTGCAGCTGGTAGTGCTGCACGCATCAATAATTGGGCCTCTACCCTTCAGACAGAAATGTTTGCCATACTCCTAGCACTGAAATGCATCCATGTATTTAAGATTGACAGTTTAACTGTAACTGATTCTCTGTCATCCATAAATGCTCTCAACTCGTTAAGTATAAATTGTGGAACGCATGTGTCAGCAGCCAGACACAGGTATGGTAAGATTGTGGACAGTGGAGTCAGAGTGCACATTCTGTAGATTCCATCTCACACTGGTCTTCGGATGCATGATAGAACTGATAAATTAGCTAAGCTGTATGCTTTCAAAGAGGGGGTAGATTACAATCTTGGCTTGTCATGTAGCAGTTTGAGAACAATAATACGAAAAGAACTTCAACTGAATTTTATTGATTTAAGACTCAGGGAGACTGACACCAGTCAGTTCATCTATCATCATTCTATCATGCAGGAGGAGCTACATGTCTATGGTGCATCCAACAAAATAAGCAGACTCTTGGATGTCACTACCGCCCGGCTTCAGCTGGGTTATAAGTATCTTTGGCAGGTTAAATCACCACCACCAGATGTAGACCAAACGAAATGCAAACTTTGCCAAATGGACTATTGTCACACCCTGCGTCATTATGTACTGGAGTGCGATAAAATTAATGAATTTAGAAACAACTCACTCAGAAATGTTCAAGATATGTCTTAGTATTTTATCCACAGTGGTATATTACAGACCATTCTGGAAAAATACCCTGACTTTGCTTCCTGTAAATAAAGCATTACTACTTGTGTGTGTGTGTGTGTGTGTGTGTGTACTCACCTAATTGTGGTTGCAGTGGTCGAGACTCAGCTCCTGGCCCTGTCTCTTCACTGATCGGTACTAGGTCCTCTCTCTCTCTGCTCCCTGAGCTTTGTCATATCTCGTCTTAAAGCTATGTATGGTTCCTGCCTCCACTACATCACTTGCTAGGCTATTCCTTTTCCTGATGACTCTATGACTGAAGAAATACTTCCTAACATCCGTGTGACTCGTCTGAGTCTTCAGCTTCCAATTGTGACCCCTTGTTTCTGTGTTCCCTCTCTGGAACATCCTGTCTCTATCATGTATACTAGTGTGTGTGTGTGTACTAACCTACTTGTGTGTGAGTGTGAGTGTGTGTGTGTGTGTGTACTCACTTACCTATTGGTGGTTGCAGGGGTCGAGTCCTACCTCCTGGCCCCGCCTCTTCACCGGTTGCTACTAGGCCCTCTCTCTCCCCGCTCCATGAGCTTTATCAAACCTCGTCTTAAAACTGTGTATGGTTCCTGCCTCCACTACGTCATTTTCTAGGCTATTCCACTGCCTTACAACTCTATGACTGAAGAAATACTTCCTACTATCTCTCTGACTCATTTGTGTCTTCAACTTCCAATTGTGGCCTCTTGTTTCTGTGTCCCCTCCCTGGAACATCCTGTCCTTGTCCACCTTGTCTATTCCACGCAGTATTTTATATGTCGTTATCATGTCTCCCCTGACCCTCCTGTCCTCCAGTGTCGTCAGGCCGATTTCCCTTAATCTTTCTTCATAGGACATTCCCCTTAGCTCTGGAACTAACCTTGTTGCAAACCTTTGTACTTTCTCTAGTTTCTTGACGTGTGTGTGTACTCACCTATTTGTACTCACCTATTTGTGGTTGCAGGGGTCGAGTCCTAGCTCCTGGCCCCGCCTCTTCACCGGTTGCTACTAGACCCTCTCTCTCCCCGCTCCATGAGCTTTATCAAACCTCGTCTTAAAACTGTGTATGGTTCCTGCCTCCACTACGTCATTTTCTAGGCTATTCCACTGCCTTACAACTCTATGACTGAAGAAATACTTCCTACTATCTCTCTGACTCATTTGTGTCTTCAACTTCCAAATGTGGCCTCTTGTTTCTGTGTCCCCTCCCTGGAACATCCTGTCCTTGTCCACCTTGTCTATTCCACGCAGTATTTTATATGTCGTTATCATGTCTCCTCTGACCCTCCTGTCCTCCAGTGTCGTCAGGCCGATTTCCCTTAATCTTTCTTCATAGGACATTCCCCTTAGCTCTGGAACTAACCTTGTTGCAAACCTTTGTACTTTCTCTAGTTTCTTGACGTGCTTTATCAAGTGCGGGTTCCAAACAGGTGCTGCATACTCCAGTATGGGCCTGACATACACGGTGTACAGTGTCTTGAATGATTCCTTACTAAGGTGTCGGAATGCTGTTCTCAGGTTTGCCAGGCGCCCATGTGCTGCAGCAGTTATCTGATTGGTGTGTGTGTGTGTGTGTGTGTGTGTGTGTGTGTGTGTGTGTGTGTGTGTGTGTGTACTAACCTACTTGTGTGTGTGTGTGTGTACTCACCTAATTGTACTCACTAATTGTGGTTGCAGGGGTCGAGACTCAGCTCCTGGCTCCGCCTCTTCACTGACCACTACTGGGTCCTCCCACTCCCTGCTCCATGAGCTTTATCATACCTCATCTTAAAACTATGTATGGTTCCTGCCTCCACTACATCGCTTGCCAGACTATTCCACTTCCTAACAACTCTTTGGCTGAAGAAATACTTCCTAACATCCCTTTGACTCATCTGAGTCTTCAACTTCCAATTGTGACCCCTTGTTTCTGTGTCCCATATCTGGAACATCCTGTCTCTGTCCACCTGTCTATTCCACGCAGTATTTTGTATGTCGTTATCATGTCTCCCCTGACCCTCCTGTCCTCCAGTGTCGTCAGACTGATTTCCCTTAACCTTTCTTCGTAGGACATTCCCCTTAGCTCCGGAACTAGCCTTGTTGCAAACCTTTGTACTTTCTGTAATCTCAGTAGTAGTAACCAGTGTACCGTTGACTCAACGACCAACCGTCTCTGCCTGAGTCACTGTCTATTCATATTGCGCTGAACTGACATTATTCAAAAGACCCTCTCACTGGGTACTGGGCAGCCGGTCAGTCAGTGTTACGAGAGGAGCGAGTGAGATAGGCCACGGCTGTCAGGGCTCTCTCCACATACCTGCAATTATACGTAATAACAGCCTACGTGAGTATTTCTTACCTAATCCACGTATCGAACTCCCACATGATAAATGGTGGCACCGGTGTGGAGCGTGGATTTACGTTTTTAAGGATAATTCAAGGCGTAGGCTGGTTGTGAGTAGCGGCAGGGTCAAAGGTGAACCGTCACCCACCAGCACCCTCACGCACCGCCTCCAGCCACAGCCGTCTTACTCCCCTCACAACCTACTGCCTGCAAGCCTGTTGCAGCCGTTTCAAGCTTCCTGGCTTAGTTCGTGTGCTAATTGCTTCAATCTCCGAGGGGTTGACCCGGATTTTGCAATTAAGCCAGTCAGTAAGCCAGACTGTGGAAGTGAACGCCAGTCAGCCTATCATCCAGCCTGTCTCCTGTCATCCAACTGCTCCTCCGTGCTTTGTGCATCGTTACACGTCTTCCAGTCAGCCATTCTCGTGGGGTAAGCCAGTCAGCCAACCCAGCTTCTAACCCAGCTGAGAGAGAGAAGTAAGCCACGCAGTAAGAAGTAAGCCAAGTTCCTCTGAAGTATTGTCTGTATCGCTTTGTGCTCCCTGTTGGATGCTACGAGTGGTTTTCACCATTCCTGTGGCATAGTGGCTTATTAAAGCCACCTTCGTGGGTAGAGTGGGGTGCGGGGTGCGCGGCAGTGCCCCAGCGAGAGTCTCTCACCCATACTCTCAGCCACCCACCACTATCCACAACCACCACCAGCCACCCACCACCAGACACCTCATCTACCTGTGGCTGTTTGTACCCTTGTACCGGGTCCTACTACTGTTTTGGCTCACATAATTGGTCAAGAGATTGTAGCTGTGCACGAACAATAAAGCCAGTTATGTGAGTTCACCTAGAAAGCACATTTCTTCACGACAACAGTGTGAGTGTAGGAGGAAACACCACCCGCCCACAGGACAACATCTTCTCCTCATCACTCGTCATCCCGTCTACTACTCCAGACTTCAGTGATAATTTTCTTGAGACAATTTTCTTGCATTTAAAGATATTTGCGTGTGTGAGACATTTATAGTAAATTTCTTGTGTACTCTAAACCTTGTGTTTTCAGTGTAAACGCAGTATTTCTTTGACTCGTTAATTTTTACAATATTTTTCAGTGTTTTCACTTATCTTATATTTTTTTTAGTGCTGAAGATGTAAAGAATGCTCAACGAACAGATCCCATGTGGTCTGGTGTGATTCGATTCCTGCTCCAGGAAGATCTTATTCTGAATGTGAAGCCACCAGCACCCATCAGTGACTTTGTCATGAACCAAGAATTACTGTATCGAACAGCCGAGTTGGGTACTCCTAGCAGAAGAGTATACCAGTTAGTAATTCCACAGTCACTAGTGAATGTAGCCTTACAGCTAGTTCACGATGTACCAGGTGTTGCACACCCTGGTATGGATCGTTCAGTAAAACAAGCCAGATTGAAATACTTTTGGCCTCGTATGGCAACTGATATTTCTGAGTATGTTAAGAAATGTAGTGTCTGCATGCAACATAAAGGCAATGCTAATGGTCCTAATCCAATCCAAGTGTATCCAACTACTAGCGAACCTTGGGAAAGAGTTGCGCTAGATTTGTTAACTAATTTCCAATGTTCCCTCCAAGGTAACAAACATCTGTGTGTTATGGTAGACCATTTCACCAGATATTGCGAGTTAGTTCCTATTGCAGATAAGACTGCCGAGACAGTAGCTAAAGCGTTTAAAGAACGCATTATCTGCAGTCATACCACTCCTAAGTCCCTAGTAACAGATAATGGAGGTGAATTCTGTAATGAAATTCTTGAAAATTTGTGTACCTTGTACAAGATCTCTAAATCCACCATTGTTCCTCATCATCCTGCCAGCAATGGGTTAGCGGAACGAACCAATAAGAAAGTACTTGATGTCTTGAGAGCCACTATCAATCCCAACAGTGAAACTTGGGATGAAGTTATACCTGATGTGCAGTGTGCTATAAATTCTGCTTACAATGTTTCTATAGGTGACACTCCACATTATGCATTGTATGGTGTAGATAAACGTTTGCCTTATGAGTTGTTATATTCTAATCCGAAACCAAATTACAACCCTGATGATTTCATAGCAACTCGTACCAGCTTAGCTCAAAGTGTTTTTAGAAGAATCCGTGAAACACTTCATAAATCAACAGCTGAATTTACAAGAGTCGCAAATACTCGAGTAAAGCCATCCAAAATCAAAGTAGGTTCGAGAGTTATGCTGATTAACTTTAACAAAACGTCTGCAATGCCAAAGCTTGATCAAAAGTTTGTTGGTCCTTATCGAGTAGTTGAACATATCACTGGTAATAAGTATAAGGTTAGAGAGATTAGTACTGGTCAGTATAAAGAATCGCATTTAGATCATATGAAGTTAGTATGTGATGATAATGATGTTCCAACCCAGACTAATGTGACAGACTCTGACAATCCTCCTGATCCTGTACTCTCTTCCTCTGATACTCAGTCAGACGATCAACCTGAATGTCGTTATTCCCTACGTACACGACAGGTATTGAGAAATCCTCAAGTATCATTTGTAACTTCCAATTCAGATTTGCCTCAAATACAGCATGAGTTAGCCAATGCTACAGAGTTTGATCCTCCCAGAGATGACACCCATTCTGCATATGCCAATCTTACCCTAGCGGAGTTGGGGTTAAATGTAAATAACCTGTATAGATGAATAATTACAGTATCAACTTATCAGTATTCAAGAATTTTTTTTTTGTGTTCATGTTCTCTCCGCATTCTGAGAGTTAACAGTCTAGATTTGCGTGCACCGAATCTGCCTTTCTGTTAAAAACTCTTTCTTTGTATATATTCCTTCCTCAGAATCCGTAGATCACACGAATACAGATCGATCGATCAAAATTTTTTTTTTATCACTTGTAATCTCAACGTTGAGTTCGTTGTTCATTTGTTGAGTTTTAAGTTGTACTATAGTATATCTTGTATTGCATTACAGTTTCAGTTATGTAAGCTTTCATTCCAATGTTCTACTTATGTATATATAATGTTTAATTGTTGTGTACTTTGACATTGTATAGAATCAGCCCAAGCCGTATACCTGCCATCTCTAGTTTGTATTAGTTGTATGTCGGGACGACATACGTTAGCGTCGCCGAGCTCTCAGTAGTAGTAACCAGTTACCAGTAAACAGTGTACCGTTGACTCAACGACCAACCGTCTCTGCCTGAGTCACTGTCTATTCAAATTGCGCTGAACTGACATTATTTCAAAGACCCTCTCACTGGGTACTGGGCAGCCGGTCAGTCAGTGTTACGAGAGGAGCGAGTGAGATAGGCCACGGCTGTAAGGGCTCTCTCCACATATCTGTAATTATACGTAATAACAGCCTACGTGAGTATTTCTTACCTAATCCACGTGTCGAACTCTCACATGATAAATGTTTGACCAGGTGTGGGTTCCAAACTGGTGCTGCTTACTCCAGTATGGACCTGATGTACACAGTGTATAAAGTCTTGAACGATTCCTTACTGAGGTACCGAAACGCTATTCTTAGGTTTGCCAGCCGCCCATATGCCGCAGCAGTTATCTGGTTAATGTGTGCTTCCGGCGACGTACACAGTATTATACTCACTCCTAGATCTTTCTCCTTGAGTGAGGTTTGCAAACTTTGGCCACCTAGCCTATACTCTGTCTGCGATCTTCTTTGCCCTTCTCCGATCTTCATGACTTTGCATTTGGCGGGGTTAAATTCTAAGAGCCAGTTGCTGGATCACGCATCCAGCCTGTCCAGTTCCCTTTGTAGACCTGTCTGGTCCGTATCTGATTTAATTCTCCTCATTAACTTCACATCATCTGCAAACAGGGACACTTCTGAGTTTATCCCTTCCGTCATGTCGTTCACATATACCAAGAATAGCACTGGTCCCAAGACTGACCTCTGTGATACCCTGTTCATCACAGGCGCCCATTGTGATACCTGTACCTGTGTGTACTCACCTATTTGTGGTTGCAGGGGTCGAGTCTTAGCTCCTGGCCCCGCCTCTTCACCGGTTGCTACTGGGCCCTCTCTCTCCCTGCTCCATGAGCTTTATCAAACCTCGTTTTAAAACTGTGTATGGTTCCTGCCTCCACTACGTCATTTTCTAGGCTATTCCACAGCCTGACAACTCTATGACTGAAGAAATACTTCCTAATATCTATCTGACTCATTTGTGTCTTCAACTTCCAATTGTGACCTCTTGTTTCTGTGTCCCCTCCCTGGAACATCCTGTCTTTGTCCACCTTGTCTATTCCACGCAGTATTTTATATGTCGTTATCATGTCTCCCCTGACCCTCCTGTCCTCCAGTGTCCTCAGGCCGATTTCCCTTAACCTTTCTTCATAGGACATTCCCCTTAGCTCTGGAACTAACCTTGTCGCAAACCTTTGTACTTTCTCTAGTTTCTTGACGTGCTTTATCAAGTGCGGGTTCCAAACAGGTGCTGCATACTCCAGTATGGGCCTGACATACATGGTGAACAGTGTCTTGAATGATTCCTTACTAAGGTATCGGAATGTTGTTCTCAGGTTTGCCAGGCGTCCATATGCTGCAGCAGTTATCTGGTTGATGTGTGCTTCCGGAGACATGCTCGGTGTTATACTCACCCCAAGATCTTTCTCCTTGAGTGAGGTTTGCAGTCTTTGGCCACCTAGCCTATACTCGGTGTGTGGTCTTCTGTGCCCTTCCCCTATCTTCATGACTTTGCATTTGGCAGGATTAAATTCGAGAAGCCATTTGCTGGACCAGGTGTCCAGTCTGTCCAGGTCTCTTTGAAGTCCTGCCTGGTCCTCATCAGATTTAATTCTCCTCATTAACTTCACATCATCTGCAAACAGGGACACTTCTGAGTCTAACCCTTCCATCATGTCGTTCACATATACCAAAAATAGCACTGGTCCTAGGATCGACCCCTGTGGGAACCCGCTCATCACAGGTGCCCACTGTGATACATCTTTACGTACCATGACTCGTTGTTGCCTCCCTGTCAGGTATTCTCTGATCCATTGCAGTGCCCTTCCTGTTATATGCGCCTGATCCTCTAGCTTCTGCACTAATCTCTTGTGAGGAACTGTGTCAAAGGCCTTCTTGCAGTCCAAGAAGATGCAATGAACCCACCCCTCTCTCTCGTGTCTTACTTCTGTTATTTTATCATAAAACTCCAGAAGGTTTGTGACACAGGATTTGCCTTCCATGAATCCGTGCTGGTTGGCATTTATACTCTTGTTCCGTTCCAGGTGCTCCACCACTCTCCTCCTGATAATCTTCTCCATAACTTTGCATACTATACACGTCAATGACACAGGTCTATAGTTTAGTGCCTCTTTTCTGTCTCCTTTTTTAAAAATGGGAACTACATTTGCCGTCTTCCATACCTCAGGTAGTTGCCCAGTTTCCAGGGACGTGTTGAAGATTGTGGTAAGTGGCATGCACAGCATATCTGCTCCCTCTCTAAGGACCCACGGGGAGATGTTGTCCGGTCCCATTGCCTTTGAGGTATCGATGTCCCTTAGCAGTTTCTTCACCTCCTCCTCATCTGTATGTATGTCGTCCAACACTTGTTGGTGTATTCCTTGCTGGTGTCCCCATCTGGTCTGTTTCCCCAGAGGCCTTCCTGTCTCCACTGTAAATACTTCCTTAAATCTCATGTTGAGCTCCTTACATACCTCTTGATTGTTTCTTGTGAGTTCTCCACCTTCTTTCCTCAGCCTTATCACCTGGTCCTTGACTGTTGTCTTCCTCCTAATGTGGCTATACAGCAGTTTCGGGTCAGATTTGACTTTCGATGCTATGTCGTTTTCATACTGTCGCTGGGCCTCCCTCCTTATCTGTGCATACTCGTTTCTGGCTCTTCTACTAATCTCCTTGTTTTCCTGGGTCCTATGCCTCCTGTACCTTTTCCATTCTCTGTTGCACTTAGTTTTTGCCTCCCTACACCTTCGGGTAAACCAAGGACTCGTTTTGGTCTTCCTATTATTTCTGTTTCCCTTGGGAACAAACCTTTCCTCTGCCTCCTTGCACTTTGTTGCCACATATTTCATCATATCGTTTACTGATTTTCCTACCATTTCTCTGTCCCACTGAACCTCCTGCAGGAAGTTTCTCATACCTGTGTAGTCCCCCCTTTTATAGTTTGACCTGTCCCCTTCAATTCCTGTTACCTTCTCCACTTGTAGCTCTACTATATAATCAAAACTCAGAACCACGTGATCGCTAGCTCCAAGGGGCCTCTCGTAAGTGATGTCCTCAATGTCTGAACTGCTCAGGGTGAACACAATATCCAGTCTTGCTGGCTCATCCTCCCCTCTCTCTCTGGTAGTGTCCCTGACATGTTGATGCATGAGGTTTTCAAGTACCACATCCATCATCTTGGCTCTCCATGTTTCGGGACCCCCATGTGGCTCCAGGTTTTCCCATTCGATCTCCCTGTGGTTGAAATCGCCCATTACCAGTAACTTTGCTCTGCTCGAGTGTGTGTGTGTGTGTGTGTGTGTGTGTGTGTGTGTGTGTGTGTGTGTGTGTGTGTGTGTGTGTGTGTGTGTGTGTGACCCAACAATTAATATTTGCACAAATAACTCATAGTTGTGACAGGGTGTGGACGTGTGAATTGCTCATTATTCTATAATTTGTTCATGATTGTAGCCATGTATAAACTTAAGTAACTATGCTTACAGGATTCTTTACCTTTGTAACTTGTGAGTTCATTACCTTTGTACCTAATTCAGCTATCAAAACTTTGAGGGCCCAATCCCTGGACCCATTACGTACATCTGTAATCTGTAAATACCTTTGTAACTTGTCATGATTGTGACCAGACCTACCTGGAGTTCATTACCTTTGTAACTTGCTCAGCTATGAAAACTTTGAGGTCCAGTTCCTGGACCCATTATGTACCTCTGTAATCTTTTGACTACCGCCCACAGGATAAAATACAAATTTATAGACGAAATATGTAGTCTTGGAGATTGCTTGATACTGAGACCCATCACTAACCCCTTTACAATGAACTTCTTTTGCACTTCCATTTCCTCTTGTGTTTCCGCTTCCAAGTACCTTCAAGGGAGGTTCCAGTATGCTGGTGAGGGGCTCTTGATCTAGGGAACTGGATCTGTGCTCTAGTTCCCTGAATTGACACTGAATGCCTTCCATCCCCCCCATATGCACTGTATAATCCTCTGGGTTTAGCGCTCCTCCATGACTATAATAATAATCCTCTTCCATCTGCTGCTGCACATTTGTCTTGTACTATGGGGTGCACAATATAGTGCAAATTTGTACAAATATGTAGTCTTGGAGACTGTGAAAGTTAATGTACTGAGCGGCTGTAGAAAGGAGATTGAGATGCTTGACACTGAGAGGCTGCACTGCCAATTTCCATTGCCCAAGTTCTCGTACATCATACAATACTGACCCGTTGGAGAACACGTCGTAACTCCGAGTCGGTAAACAAGTACGTCGGTAAGTGGAGAGAGGCTGTATACGTACAGATTAGATTTTGCCACTGAAGTGGCTAGTTTATTGTGCACCCCATATCCATCCTGTAGACGGTAGCGCAAGAGCATATGGTTATACAAAACGCCTAGGAACTAGGCCCCAAAAGGGTTAACAGGTGAACATATGGATTTATATCTACATATCTACGTATCTGCTTAGTATATCTGGTATCTTATTTTCATTAATAAGATACCTTGACATGTCACATAGGTTATTATACTGTCTGTCTCTGTATTCCTCAATAAGTGGACAATTAACACAGTACCCCCCAGTACCAACAATACCACCAGTCCGATAACATTCTTCTTTGCAAATATACAGGGTCTAAAGCCAGCAACAAACAACAAAATACCTTTCATCCGTGGACTGCTTGCAGAGGCAAAGGCAATGTTCGCGGCTTTCACTGAGACCCACATAAAGGATCACTTGGACAACGAAATATGGATCCCAGGTTACAACCTATACAGATGTGACAGAGTGAACAGGCAAAAGGGGGGGGTTGGCCTGTACATTGCAGAGTCACTTGTTTGCACAGAACTGCTTAATGCCTCAAATGACGTAGTGGAAGTTTTAGCAGTAAAGGTCGAGAACCAAAACCTAGTCATTGTGGTAGTCTACAAGCCTCCGGATGCAACATCCCAGCAATTCCAGGAACAGCTGTTAAAAATTGACCACTGTCTGGAAAATCTTCCAGCTCCTGCACCCAACATCTTGCTCCTGGTGGATTTCAACTTAAGGCACCTAAAATGGAGGAATATAGCAAATAATATTGTTGCAGTAATAACACCAGGAGGCAGCTCTGATGAAAACTCACACTCACACGAGCTTTTAAATCTCTGCACAAAATTCAATTTAAACCAGCAAATAATAGAGCCTACTAAACTGGAGAATACACTAGACCTCATCTTCACTAACAATGATGATCTGATAAGAAATGTCACCATATCAAAAACAATATACTCAGATCACAACATAATTGAGGTTCAGACAAGTATGCGTGGAGCCCCAGACCGACAAAATGAGACTAGTCACGAGGGAGCATTCACCAAATTCAACTTCAATAACAAAAACATTAAGTGGGACCAAGTAAACCAAGTCCTAACCGATATAAGCTGGGAAGATATACTAAGCAACACAGACCCAAACTTATGCCTAGAACAGATTAACTCGGTGGCACTCGATGTATGCACAAGGCTTATTCCTCTAAGAAAAAGGAGGAGTAGATGTAAAATAGAAAGAGACAGGCGCTCCCTTTACAGGCGACGGAAAAGAATAACAGAGCGGCTAAAAGAGGTCAATATATCTGAAATGCGCAGGGAGACACTGGTCAGAGAAATAGCAAGCATCGAACTTAAGCTAAAAGAATCCTTTAGGAGTCAGGAATCGCGGGAAGAACTAAAAGCCATAAATGAAATCGAAAGAAACCCAAAGTATTTCTTCTCCTATGCCAAATCAAAATCGAGAACAACGTCCAGTATTGGGCCCCTACTTAAACAAGATGGGTCCTACACAGATGACAGCAAGGAAATGAGTGAGCTACTCAAGTCCCAATATGACTCAGTTTTTAGCAAGCCGCTAACCAGACTGAGAGTCGAAGATCAAAATGAATTTTTTATGAGAGAGCCACAAAATTTGATTAACACAAGCCTATCCGATGTTATCCTGACGCCAAATGACTTCGAACAGGCGATAAATGACATGCCCATGCACTCTGCCCCAGGGCCAGACTCATGGAACTCTGTGTTCATCAAGAACTGCAAGAAGCCCCTATCACGAGCCTTTTCCATCCTATGGAGAGGGAGCATGGACACGGGGGTCGTCCCTCAGTTACTAAAAACAACAGACATAGCCCCACTCCACAAAGGGGGCAGTAAAGCAACAGCAAAGAACTACAGACCAATAGCACTAACATCCCATATCATAAAAATCTTTGAAAGGGTCCTAAGAAGCAAGATCACCACCCATCTAGAAACCCATCAGTTACACAACGCAGGGCAACATGGGTTTAGAACAGGTCGCTCCTGTCTGTCTCAACTACTGGATCACTACGACAAGGTCCTAAATGCACTAGAAGACAAAAAGAATGCAGATGTAATATATACAGACTTTGCAAAAGCCTTCGACAAGTGTGACCATGGCGTAATAGCGCACAAAATGCGCGCTAAAGGAATAACAGGAAAAGTCGGTCGATGGATCTATAATTTCCTCACTAACAGAACACAGAGAGTAGTCGTCAACAGAGTAAAGTCCGAGGCAGCTACGGTGAAAAGCTCTGTTCCACAAGGCACAGTACTAGCTCCCATCTTGTTCCTCATCCTCATATCCGACATAGACAAGGATGTCAGCCACAGCACCGTGTCTTCCTTTGCAGATGACACCCGAATCTGCATGACAGTGTCTTCCATTGCAGACACTGCAAGGCTCCAGGCGGACATCAACCAAATCTTTCAGTGGGCTGCAGAAAACAATATGAAGTTCAACGATGAGAAATTTCAATTACTCAGATATGGTAAACATGAGGAAATGAAATCTTCATCAGAGTACAAAACAAATTCTGGCCACAAAATAGAGCGAAACACCAACGTCAAAGACCTGGGAGTGATTATGTCGGAGGATCTCACCTTCAAGGACCATAACATTGTATCAATCGCATCTGCTAGAAAAATGACAGGATGGATAATGAGAACCTTCAAAACTAGGGAGGCCAAGCCCATGATGACACTCTTCAGGTCACTTGTTCTATCTAGGCTGGAATATTGCTGCACTCTAACAGCACCTTTCAAGGCAGGTGAAATTGCCGACCTAGAAAATGTACAGAGAACTTTCACGGCGCGCATAACGGAGATAAAACACCTCAATTACTGGGAGCGCTTGAGGTTTCTAAACCTGTATTCCCTGGAACGCAGGAGGGAGAGATACATGATTATATACACCTGGAAAATCCTAGAGGGACTAGTACCGAACTTGCACACGAAAATCACTCACTACGAAAGCAAAAGACTTGGCAGACGATGCACCATCCCCCCAATGAAAAGCAGGGGTGTCACCAGCACGTTAAGAGACCATACAATAAGTGTCAGGGGCCCGAGACTGTTCAACTGCCTCCCAGCACACATAAGGGGGATTACCAACAGACCCCTGGCAGTCTTCAAGCTGGCACTGGACAAGCACCTAAAGTCAGTTCCTGATCAGCCGGGCTGTGGCTCGTACGTTGGTTTGCGTGCAGCCAGCAGCAACAGCCTGGTTGATCAGGCGCTGATCCACCAGGAGGCCTGGTCACAGACCGGGCCGCGGGGGCGTTGACCCCCGAAACTCTCTCCAGGTAAACTCCAGGTAGTGTTCAAGAGAGTGACCATATGCCTGATCACATAATTTACATTTAGTTTGATCATCATCTGTGTGTCTCCCAACATCAGTCAGTCTGTTCACATCGCAAGTTCCTCCATAAGCATACTTATCTATGTTCATGTTATCATAGTGGGTTACAGATCTACTCAAGCTTCTAACTGCATTCCTATAGCAATCATTTTCATTATTTACTTCTCTCCTAATATTATTCCTAATGCTAGACACAGATATTCCAAAGTTATATTCTACATTCTCCTTCTGGATACTCTTCTTGGCTAACATATCAACTTTATCATGAAGGAATAATTCAATGTGTGATGGGATCCATAGCAATTGTACATTAATTCCTTTGTCCGGGATTTTTGAGTATCTGTACCTGGCTTCTCCAATGAGCATGTTGTTTTAGTCATGACATAGAATCAGTAATGATGATAGAGTCAAGCTCAGTGTCATAAGTTAGCTTTAGCGCCATTAAGATTGCAAACAATTCAGTTTGCAGTGTAGACGCCCAGTTGTTAATTCTTATGCCTAATTCAACAAATTTATTATCGTTCTTAACTATGGAGGTGGTAACAAGAGCAGATGCAGCCCTGCCAGAACACTCCTGTTTAGATCCATCAGTGTATATTACTTGTGGAAAATACTGAATATATTTTCCAGAAATACAGTAGTGGCTGTGGCTCGTACGTTGGTTTGCGTGCAGCCAGCAGCAACAGCCTGGTTGATCAGGCTCTGATCCACCAGGAGGCCTGGTCACAGACCTGGCCGCGGGGGCTTTGACCCCCGGAACTCTCTCCAGGTAAACTCCAGGTAAACTGTATTTAATAATATTTGTCATAAAAAATGGGAAATTTTCTGTACCTGCGCCTGCGCAGAAGGAGACTAGCCATCTTGGTTTTGAATTGTGTACAACGTTGTGTGATGGGAAGGAATTTTCGTGCTCTAGAGGTTGAAATTGGGCTGACACCTCTCAAATAGGAGGCGAAATTGTTGGACATGCATTCCTGCATAACTTGAGATATCAGACGACTGGACAAGACAGCTCCAGGAACCTCAGATAAGCTCTCTAGATTTGTGTATAATTCTGGCCAGTGTTTTCATAAATTTAGTTAGTGAGGTTTTTCTGAGTATGATACAACTTAATATCCAGTCAAATTGGTGAGTGATATTAAGATATATTTTCCTTCTGTTATGTAATTGTGTTTATATATAATCATTTTTTAATATACAGTCCACAAATTTATATATTTACCAGAATTCCTGATGTATAATTCATTTAATTAATAGGTCCAAAGCAACTTGTGGTTATGACAGTGGTAGGTATCGAAGGGGGACATTTTTTGCGACCTAGGTGTCCAGATCAGATCAGATCAGATCGGACTCACAGGTAAGTACCCACGAGGGGCGAGGGGCAAGTGGGGACAGTGCGAAGAATAGACGGGGAGAGGAATGTCTTGAGTCGAAGAGAGAAGAGTCAGGACTAAACCCAACTGCTAAGCCTGAATGACGATGATGAAAGACGATGTAGACATCAGGAACTCTGCAGGAGCTGACTGCAACTTGCTGGATGGAAGATTTCTGCTTCTTGATGGTGATTGGTGGCTGCAGGCGACAAGGGAGGGGCTCAACGTTGATTGGTCATTTCATAATGGCTTGGTGGTTACTTGGAATTGTGGCGTTTTTTGACGAAGAAAGCTTCCTTGGAGAGGCAAGTTCCATTTCTGAGATGTTTAAAGCGTTGGAGAGGAATTATCATGAGGCGAGTTAAGGAGTGTTCATATTCAGGAGTTTTACGCCAGAGGTCAAGATTTGCCATAATGGTTGAAAGATTTACGGGATCAGCTTCTTTAGAAGGTCCAACGACATACTTGACTGTCTTGTTGATGAGGTGAGATTTTAGTTCAGCTGGCTCCATGTCCTGAGGATAATTTACTGTGGTACAGAAAGATACGTTGTACCATCTAGCATAGTGTTCTCCTTCTGGTCTAGTATCGAATCTTGGGTCTTGAGATGGTATTATTGGTGCTGGTGAATGTACATTTACATCTTCATCTTCAATGGACGAATGGGAAGATGTTTCTGGTGGAAAGGCTTCTGACTGGTTGGTTTCTTCGAGGAGTGGAGGCGATGGAGACTTCTCATTGGACGTTGTTGGAGTGACGTCACTAGGTGTTGGTGGTGTTGGAGCTGCTGGCGCAGAAGTGGTGATTAGATCCTTTGTGAATTTTAGTATTTCTTCCGAAGGTGGAGATGCTGGGAATATAAATGATGGCATATTATTTAGTGCAAATAACTCGTTGATGGTAGAGTTAAAAGATCCAGGTACAGCCATGTTCTGCATGTGAGCGTATAGTAGACAGTAGTGGATCTTGGTTACGTCACAAGCTGGAGGAGTGATGATGGTGGAGGCTGGCTGAGTAGTAGCTTGAAGTAATTTTGTAGTGTTAGCTTGTATCTTTGCAATTGCTGCATACGTTGGTGTGTTGCTAGTAGGTTTTTTCTTTGCTGCTTCTTGTGTTTTCTTCACAATATCCTTTCGTGTAGGACATTTTGCTGCCAGTGTATGGTGGTCGTTACTTTTACAGTTTAAGCACGATGGTTGTGGTGGAGCAGCAGCGGTACAGGAACTGAAGGTGTGTCCCTCACTACCACATGTAGTGCAGAACTTCTTGTCTTTTACTGGACATGCTTTGGTGGTATGATTGTAAGAATAACAGTTCCAGCAGTGTTGGATGTACTGATAAGATAAGATAAGATTTCGTTCGGATTTTTAACCCCGGAGGATTAGCCACCCAGGATAACCCAAGAAAGTCAGTGCGTCATCGAGGACTGTCTAACTTATTTCCATTGGGGTCCTTAATCTTGTCCCCCAGGATGCGACCCACACCAGTCGACTAACACCCAAGTACCTATTTGCTGCTAGGTGAACAGGACAACAGGTGTAAGGAAACGTGTCGAAATGTTTCCACCCGCCGGGAATCGAACCCGGGCCCTCCGTGTGTGAAGCGGGAGCTTTAGCCACCAGGCCACCGGGCCACCACCAGGCCACCGGGCCTGCTTCGATGTAGGTTGGACTGATGAAGTAGTAGTAAACAGCAAGACCTTCGTTCAGAGCAGTGGCAGCCATGTTAACGTCGGTGAAGGTGACCTTGAGCATGGACGATGCATTCGGGATTTTTGTAATGCTGTCAACAGTAGCCCAAGTATTTTGCGTCTCGATGGATGTCTTGAGTTCTGCTGGTGTTTGAGACGTCAGAATCTTGTCAAGTTTTTTAAGGAATACTGATTTCCTGGCCCTGAGGGCAGGAGATGACATAACAGTAAACCCTTGAGCGGTAAGTGTAGTGGTGGCATCTGTAGAGAGTAACTTCTCTGCTTCAGCATCATCGTGACACACAACAATGAATGCTTCTTTCAGGGACAAAATGGTGTTGAATTTAACTTGCAGCGCTCCTTGAACAACAGTTGCAAGAGCAATCTTCGTTGAATCATCAACGGTACCACTTGTTGGCTTGATCTTTACAAGATTTGCGTAGCTCATCGTGCAAGTCAAGGTGAAGACGACGCTGGTAAAAGTTCCCCTCCCCAACGGGGATCGTAGGGAGACAGAGTAGGGAAGACTTCACCCAGCTACAAGAGTGCAGAGGCCAACTGTCTGCCCTGGGGCAGGCAGCCAGCTACGCACCAAGTCCTGGAGCAGGATGAAGAGTTCCTCTGCTCTTGCCTGTTCTAGGTGCTGAGTGTCGAGGTCTGATCCTCCCAACCAGGAGCAGGTACGTCTTTCCAGTGCAGAAGCCAGTCGACGAGTCTCTGTCTCTCCCTAGGTGTCCCAAATTCCTACTTGTCTATGTAACATTGATAAATAATAATTATCTTTGTTATCATTTACTGTTATGTACATAATTAGTTACATTCAGATAAATGCAATTTTCAACACTACCAGCTAGGCGAGAAATTTCTTCTTGAGCAGTTACTTTAACAAATATTCCAAAATTGAAAAAAAAAAAATCTGAAACACCTCCAGTCCCAAGCATTTTGGATAAAGGATTCTATACTGTACTTTTTCCCCGTTTTTCCAGAATGTTGTGATAAATGGTACTGTAAATATAAATACAAGTAACAAACTTGACACTAAGTATATAAATATATATATCAAAATTGTCAAAGTGGGAAGTCTGAATGTGCGTGGATGTTGTGCAGATGATAAGAAAGAGATGATTGTGGATGTTATGAATGAGAAGAAGCTGGATGTCCTGGCTTTAAGTGAAACAAAGCTGAAGGGGGTGGGAGAGTTTCAGTGGAGAGGAATAAATGGGATTAGGTCAGGGGTTTCAAATAGAGTTAGAGCTAAAGAAGGAGTAGCAATAATGTTGAAGGATAAGCTATGGCAGGAAAAGAGGGACTATAAATGTATTAATTCAAGGATTATGTGGAGTAAAATAAAGATTGGATGTGAAAAGTGGGTTATAATAAGCGTGTATGCACCTGGAGAAGAGAGAAGTGTAGAGGAGAGAGAGAGATTTTGGGAAATGTTGAGTGAATGCGTGGGGAGTTTTGAATCAAGTGTGAGAGTAATGGTGGTTGGGGATTTTAATGCTAAAGTGGGTAAAAATGTTATGGAGGGAGTAGTAGGTAAATTTGGGGTGCCAGGGGTAAATGTAAATGGGGAGCCTTTAATTGAGCTATGTGTAGAAAGAAATTTGGTAATAAGTAATACATATTTTATGAAAAAGAGGATAAATAAATATACAAGGTATGATGTAGCACGTAATGAAAGTAGTTTATTAGATTATGTATTGGTGGATAAAAGGTTGATGGGTAGGCTCCAGGATGTACATGTTTATAGAGGGGCAACTGATATATCGGATCATTATTTAGTTGTAGCTACAGTTAGAGTAAGAGGTAGATGGGAAAAGAGGAAGGTGGCAACAACAAGTAAGAGGGAAGTGAAAGTGTATAAACTAAGGGAGGAGGAAGTTCGGGTGAGATATAAGCGACTATTGGCAGAAAGGTGGGCTAGTGCAAAGATGAGTAGTGGGGGGGTTGAAGAGGGTTGGAATAGTTTTAAAAATGCAGTATTAGAATGTGGGGCAGAAGTTTGTGGTTATAGGAGGGTGGGGGCAGGAGGAAAGAGGAGTGATTGGTGGAATGATGAAGTAAAGGGTGTGATAAAAGAGAAAAAGGTAGCTTATGAGAGGTTTTTACAAAGCAGAAGTGTTATAAGAAGAGCAGAGTATATGGAGAGTAAAAGAAAGGTAAAGAGAGTGGTGAGAGAGTGCAAAAGGAGAGCAGATGATAGAGTGGGAGAGGCACTGTCAAGAAATTTTAATGAAAATAAGAAAAAATTTTGGAGTGAGTTAAACAAGTTAAGAAAGCCTAGGGAAAATATGGATTTGTCAGTTAAAAACAGAGTAGGGGAGTTAGTAGATGGGGAGATGGAGGTATTGGGTAGATGGCGAGAATATTTTGAGGAACTTTTAAATGTTAAGGAAGAAACAGAGGCAGTAATTTCATGCACTGGTCAGGGAGGTATACCATCTTTTAGGAGTGAAGAAGAGCAGAATGTAAGTGTGGGGGAGGTACGTGAGGCATTACGTAAAATGAAAGGGGGTAAAGCAGCTGGAACTGATGGGATCATGACAGAAATGTTAAAAGCAGGGGGGGATATAGTGTTGGAGTGGTTGGTACTTTTGTTTAATAAATGTATGAAAGAGGGGAAGGTACCTAGGGATTGGCAGAGAGCATGTATAGTCCCTTTATATAAAGGGAAAGGGGACAAAAGAGACTGTAAAAATTATAGAGGAATAAGCTTACTGAGTATACCAGGAAAAGTGTACGGTAGGGTTATAATTGAAAGAATTAGAGGTAAGACAGAATGTAGGATTGCGGATGAGCAAGGAGGTTTTAGAGTGGGTAGGGGATGTGTAGATCAGGTGTTTACATTGAAGCATATATGTGAACAGTATTTAGATAAAGATAGGGAAGTTTTTATTGCATTTATGGATTTAGAAAAGGCATATGATAGAGTGGATAGAGGAGCAATGTGGCAGATGTTGCAAGTATATGGAATAGGTGGTAAGTTATTAAATGCTGTAAAGAGTTTTTATGAGGATAGTGAGGCTCAGGTTAGGGTGTGTAGAAGAGAGGGAGACTACTTCCCGGTAAAAGTAGGTCTTAGACAGGGATGTGTAATGTCACCATGGTTGTTTAATATATTTATAGATGGGGTTGTAAAGGAAGTAAATGCTAGGGTGTTTGGGAGAGGGGTGGGATTAAATTATGGGGAATCAAATTCAAAATGGGAATTGACACAGTTACTTTTTGCTGATGATACTGTGCTTATGGGAGATTCTAAAGAAAAATTGCAAAGGTTAGTGGATGAGTTTGGGAATGTGTGTAAAGGTAGAAAGTTGAAAGTGAACATAGAAAAGAGTAAGGTGATGAGGGTGTCAAATGATTTAGATAAAGAAAAATTGGATATCAAATTGGGGAGGAGGAGTATGGAAGAAGTGAATGTTTTCAGATACTTGGGAGTTGACGTGTCGGCGGATGGATTTATGAAGGATGAGGTTAATCATAGAATTGATGAGGGAAAAAAGGTGAGTGGTGCGTTGAGGTATATGTGGAGTCAAAAAACGTTATCTATGGAGGCAAAGAAGGGAATGTATGAAAGTATAGTAGTACCAACACTCTTATATGGGTGTGAAGCTTGGGTGGTAAATGCAGCAGCGAGGAGACGGTTGGAGGCAGCGGAGATGTCCTGTTTAAGGGCAATGTGTGGTGTAAATATTATGCAGAAAATTCGGAGTGTGGAAATTAGGAGAAGGTGTGGAGTTAATAAAAGTATTAGTCAGAGGGCAGAAGAGGGGTTGTTGAGGTGGTTTGGTCATTTAGAGAGAATGGATCACAGTAGAATGACATGGAAAGCATATAAATCTATAGGGGAAGGAAGGCGGGGTAGGGGTCGTCCTCGAAAGGGTTGGAGAGAGGGGGTAAAGGAGGTTTTGTGGGTAAGGGGCTTGGACTTCCAGCAAGCGTGCGTGAGCGTGTTAGATAGGAGTGAATGGAGACGAATGGTACTTGGGACCTGACGATCTGTTGGAGTGTGAGCAGGGTAATATTTAGTGAAGGGATTCAGGGAAACCGGTTATTTTCATATAGTCGGACTTGAGTCCTGGAAATGGGAAGTACAATGCCTGCACTTTAAAGGAGGGGTTTGGGATATTGGCAGTTTGGAGGGATATGTTGTGTATCTTTATATGTTTATGCTTCTAGACTGTTGTATTCTGAGCACCTCTGCAAAAACAGTGATAATGTGCGAGTGTGGTGAAAGTGTTGAATGATGATGAAAGTATTTTCTTTTTGGGGATTTTCTTTCTTTTTTGGGTCACCCTGCCTCGGTGGGAGACGGCCGACTTGTTGAAAAAAAAAAAAAAAAAAAAAAAAATCAATATATTTGATTCAGATATATTTAGCGAGTTTTTAATTAACTTGCTAATTATAGCCCAATACCAACACTACGTATTCTAATTTCCGTACCAAAACTCATACAGTTTAAAACATATTCCCTATTATTTTTTACACCTAGCTTTTCTGGAGGTGAGAAGTAGGTTGCCTGCACTCAGAAGGAGAGAGACAGAGAGAGAGAGAGAGAGAGAAAGATGTTACAGTTTGGAGGCTTATTTGAATAGGAATTGGCTTTCTTTTGTGCCTAACGATACATTACCTGTATAAAAATACTTGCATAAAAATAGAAAAAATAAAATTTAAAAAAATTTAGGTAAAATTGCTACTCAATGAATAATGATATGTCATTTTTTTGGTCACTCTACCTTAATTAATTAAATGTTTGCAGGTAATGTCGTAAAAAAATAATTTGAATCTTAATATTTTCAGTTACTTTGATAAATAAAAATTAAGTGAATCCAGGACAGTGCTCCTCGAATGCCAGAGTTTCCTCCAAGATCACTACGTCAAGAATGCCAGAGAGTTTCCTCCAAGATCACTACATCAAGAATGCCAGAGAGTTTCCTCCAAGATCACTACGTCAAGAATGCCAGAGAGTTTCCTCCAAGATCACTACATCAAGAATGCCAGAGAGTTTCCTCCAAGATCACTACATCAAGAATGCCAGAGAGTTTCCTCCAAGATCACTACGTCAAGAATGCCAGAGAGTTTCCTCCAAGATCACTACATCAAGAATGCCAGAGAGTTTCCTCCAAGATCACTACATCAAGAATGCCAGAGAGTTTCCTCCAAGAACACTACATCAAGAATGCCAGAGAGTTTCCTCCAAGATCACTACATCAAGAATGCCAGAGAGTTTCCTCCAAGATCACTACGTCAAGAATGCCAGAGAGTTTCCTCCAAGATCACTACGTCAAGAATGCCAGAGAGTTTCCTCCAAGATCACTACGTCAAGAATGCCAGAGAGTTTCCTCCAAGATCACTACATCAAGAATGCTAGAGAGTTTCCTCCAAGATCACTACATCAAGAATGCTAGAGAGTTTCCTCCAAGATCACTACATCAAGAATGCTTCACTACTCACCTTGAGGTGTAATGACCTGCAGGAGTGGGATAAAGAGGATGGAGATGGCGCTGACCAGGTAGAGGAGGATGTTAGTATTTCTCCTGCCGCAGTAGGATACAGCAGGCCACAGCAAGAAATAGGACGGTAGCTCCATTGCCCCACACAGGAACATATAAATGTACTCGTTGGTGCTGGAAAATAATAATGTAATTTGTAACACTAGTTGTTGATGTTAAGTGTTTACATGCTCTCCTGAAGTGAAGTACAAGGAATTGAAAGTGAGGTAGATAACCACAAGTGTGTTTACAGCACTTACAGTTTGATGACAGGTGGACAGTTGCATACCTTGCAAAACTTATGTACAAGAAGGCTACAGAAACTATTTCTCCTTTAATGCTTAAATATAATAAGTGATAAGAAGCATATCAAATGTAATTAACTTTTTAAGTTACTGTTCATTTATACAGCACACACAAACATGATCCATAAGAAAAAATATTACAGTTTTTAAGATGATTGACATATTTCCTCTGTGGAAGAAATTACTGTGAAATTGCTGAAATATTTTTGACAGATGAGAACAATGAAGTGTACAAAGCAGTAATGGTTTGATTAAGATTACAGGAGTTTATGGCAAGAAACTTTTTTTCTTTAATACCTGTACAAAACAGTAAAAAGAACAAATCTGCTTAAGAACCTGAGATTAACAGAGTTGAGCGAGATGCCATAGTAGGTGGTGGAGGCAGTGAACCAGCAGAAAAAGATGATAGTGGTTATGCGTGCCATTTTTACGGTGTGTACCAAGCTCCACATACGGATGAAGAAGTGTTTCATCTTTACCAGGCACATAACACTACTGACACTGTGTTTCCTGCCTTCCTCTGTCTCTCGTATATTCTGAAGTAAGTAAAGATACAAGCTAGGTTTGTGCACTCTGCCCTCCTCACAAGTGGTAACTTTTGCTGACAAAAGAAAAAGCTGATAGTGATTCATTATTCTTTAGGTATTATCTTTGAAAAAGAAAATGTGAGAATTTTTCTACACTGGTTTAACACAAAACACGATAGTAGCAAGTAATGAAGGGGGCCCAGGAGCTAAGATTCAACCCCTTGCAACTACAAACAGATGAGTACATGTGAACACACACACACACATACGTGTGCATACATGTGTACATACTCACAAACTCTACGCATCTCTCACAAACTACGTAATTCTCACTCACTAACAATACGTATCTCTCACTCTCCCGATCTTTCACATTCTCTTTTTCTTACTCGCACTCATTCTCACACACACTCTCACTTCTCACACACACTCTCACTTCTCACACACACTCTCACTTCTCACACACTCACTTCTCACATACACTCTCACTTCTCACACATGATCTCACTTCTCACACATGCTCTCTCTTCTCACACACACTGTGGAGAAATTTTCTCCAGGAGGGGGTATCAGCCCCCTTCAGCCCCTTTCAGCCCTGAGGGGCCCAGCCCTCTCAGAAGGGGCAAGCATCTTGTTTACTGCTACAGCAAGTAATTGATCCCAGATGCAGTACAAGTATGTGACGTGGTCAAGCGACCGAAGCTCCTTTCAGTCCAGTGTTGCAAAGTGTAGTTTTAAAAGTCAGTTCATCTCTTATCTTAGCAGGACAATTAAAGAAAATCCTGCTCCCACTTTATTACCATGGTAAAGTTAGTGTATATTGTTGTCTATGCTTAAGACAGCAATAATCAAGCATTCTGCTTTGCTTCATGGAGGATGTGGCAAGGAAGCAAAAAGTACTAGGTCACCTTTTCCTTTATGTGCTAGGGGGCAGTGACGGTGCAAGAGGCAGTGGCATCTTCAGATTACTTTTGACTCTACTGAGAGTCACACTGACACCAGGATAACCAACAAAGAACATTGATCCGTGCATTAGTGTAAATAAAGTGTCTCACAAAACACAATAAACACTTACAGAGAAGTGTGATCAGCTTCTTTAGTGATAAGATTGTGAACAATAAAGACAAATCTTGTGGAACATAGTGTACCAGTGTGCGTATTCCTAGACTATGGAAGACGTGGATATCCAAGGACACATCAGCTTCTATCAAGTCACCGATACCTGTCAAAGGTGTGAAGAACACCATAGCTCACGCTACAAGAGCAAGGTGGGTTATAGATTTCTTGTAGTACGGGGGACTGCGCAGTTCTTGAGTCGCAAGGAGTTTGTAATCAACATATAGTCGGCAGTGAGGTGCAGACTTTTGAGTCCACACAAGTACGTAAGTCAGTCATCAGTGAATGAAATATGCTAACATAACACCCCCTAGGGGTAATTTATAATCTTACAAAATATAATTCATTTCAGCCCGTTGTGAAATGACTTCGACAGCTTCTCAAGACCTCGTCTGCATGGGCGGCTGTGCAGGCGATGAGCTGTCTTTCTAAGCTACGTTTTCCCTATATTTAAACTATAAACTTACCTGGTAAACCATTTCTCAAAATTTTGGTTTTGCTCGAACCGGATAAAGGCCACACTGTGGTCCAAATATGTTGTACTACAGTGTACAAATAACCCACGAGCCAAGGTCCTTCGAAAAAAGCTGTAAAACTAGTGTTTTACAATGTAAATCAGTATATATGAGTCCCTCCAGACTGAATCACAGAGAATGAGCAGCCAAAAGAAAACGGGCGCTCACCCAGCGTTCACCCAAAGAAAACGGTAACTGGGTGACTCACCCAACAAGAAAACAGGGGATGGCACCCGGCATCCACTGCTCCCAAGCTCGAGAAACACTGACTACAGCAGCAACCCAACTGATGTTCAGTTTGTCTGAGTGTATATACACATAGTGTTTATAATGTTTATAGACAGAGATTAAGAGACGAGATTGTGTTTAAGTTTCTTTTAGATATAACTGTTATATTAAAGGAAACATATTAACATTGACATTTATATATGTGTAAGAAATATTCATGTGTGATTTACAGTTATACAATGACATTTATAGTGTATAGTGAATGAAGTGTATAACATCGTTATTTACGATTAATCATCGTTGTCAGGCTGACAGAGCAAACTCAAGCCATAAACACCAGCCATATGTACTCTGTACCCTTCATGGTCATTGACCCTGAGGTTAAGCTTAGTAGGTCAGTAGTGTCTGACTCGATTATTGCTGACTTAAGCATAACAAAAACCCAGCTGTTTATAGCAGTACAGTGTTTTTTAAACACTCTAAGTGTGGTGCTAGAATTTTCAGTATACCATTAAAATGGTTTATTTGAAAACTCAGTTTCAGTCTTTACAGACTAAGATTACACAATTAGAAAATCTAATTTCAGTCTGTATAGGATTAACTCAAGATACAAACATAGATTTTGATGATCTTGAGGTCAAATTTGAATTACTTACACAACGTCTGGAAATAATTAATTCAGACTATACGCATTATGAAAAGGAATTTCTTGAATCAAATCCATCTGAGGATGAAATTAAAAATGTTTTGAATACTTTTAGTAATCAACAATTAAGGTGGACAGGAGTACAGGCTATCTGCCGTAAAACTCTGTCACAGAGACCTACTGTAACTAGCGGTCAAACACCTGTTACACCTGTAACAACAACAAGTGTCCCATTACCAAGCTTACCTACATTGTTATTACCTATTTTCCAAGGTCATAATTACGAAGAATTCATTAGTGGTTTTCAGTCTATAGTAAATTCACGAACTGACATAGATGAGATTGCTAAGTTCAATTATCTTAAATGTCTTGTGAAGGGAGAACCCTATGAACTGATTAAGTCATTTCCGGTGGTTAAAGGTAATTATCAAATAGCCTTACGTGTCTTAGCAGACAATTACTTTGATGGTGACAAAGCCAGAGTTAGACATGCAGTCTTAATATCAAGCTTGAAGCCACCCAAACATTGTTTTTCAGACTTACAGGCATTTAGAATCACATTAGACAATAGTCTCAGATCTCTAGATGCTAAATATGACCTAAGACAATGTGATTGGTTTATCAGTGGTATTGTACAAGATAAGTTGTCACCACAAACTATTGAACGATTAAATATTATGTTCAATAAACGCTATTTCACTTGTGAGGAAATTAGCAATGGTTTACAAACAATAGTTTCATGCATGCAAACAACGAGACAAGATGAAAAATCCACAAATCCCGTGGATAATAAACCCTCAACTCAGTATAAAAAGAGTATACCTACTCCCACTAAAACACATAATGGGAAATCCCATATAGGCATTTATGAAGCTGTGAATACAACAGACAGTAAACAGACTGCCACACATAAACGTACTCCAAAATGTGTACTTTGTGATGGAACACATTGGGCACAGTATTGAATTCAATGCACATCAATGGAGGCACGTAAACAACGTGTTCATCAGCTGAAAAGGTGCATCAAGTGTTTAGGTGAACACAAGGAAGGAAAATGCTCATTGAAGAAGTGTTTTAAATGCAAGGGTATGCATCATACAGCATTATGCCCAAATACTTTTGCTGAACAACAGAAGACTTCCACAGAATCAGGAAGTCAACAAGCAACAACATTAAATGTGAGAGATAAGTTTAAAGCAACTGCTCTCCCGACAGCTCGAGTTGAGTTATCTAATAAATTACACAAAACCAATGTGCTAACACTATTTGATCAAGGCTCACAAATGTCCTTCATAAGAAGAACAGTGTTGCAGAAACTGAATAAACAACCCTATGCCAAATTACAGTTAGATATAGCTGGTTTTTTCCACAATTCTGGTAAACAGACATATGACCTAGCCAAAATCACTGTTGGTCTAGGAAACAGGAAAAAGACAGTAGAAGCTGTGGTAGTAGATGATTTGCCTAAGTCTGTGCAGATCCAGGGATTAAAAGAAACAGTTGCAGCACTGAAAGCAGCTAAGGTCAAGTTAGCCTGTCCTGACATACAGACGGACACTATTAGTCCAATTTATTTCATCATTGTAAGTGATTATTATCACTGTTTTGTGCAAAATATAGTAAGTAAACATGATGTTCACTTGCTGAAAACAGCAGGAGGCCACATGATATGTGGTCCCATTCCCTCTCAAAGTGGGAAAGAAGCTGATATTGACTCAATGGAAAATGTACTAGTTACGAGAATAACCGCTGATCATGTACCACAGCAAAAATTATCGTTACTGGAAGAAATGAATGAACCAGTTGATAAGTTGTGGGATTTAGATGCGATAGGTATTGATGTAAATAAACCAAGCCCACAAGAGTCTCAGACTTATAATCAATATTTGGACACTGTCAAATATAAAGATGGACAGTATTGGGTTAGGTTACCATGGAAATTAAATCCACCACATCTGCCTAGCAATTATCGCTTGGCTTTCGGATAAATGAAAGCACAAATACATGAGCTCAGGAAGAATCCAGAGCTACTGACTGTCTATGATATCATACAAGAACAGTTGGACAATAAATTCATTGAGGAAGTAGTCGAAGACAAGTTGAAGACAGAAGCTCATTATCTCCCGCACCATGGAGTCAGAAAAGATTCTGAAACCATTCCACTACGTGTTGTATATAATTGCAGCGCACGTGCAAATAAAGATGTAGCAAGTCTTAATGATTGTCTGATGACCGGACCCTCACTAACTGAGAAGCTTGGAGACGTGCTTATGAAATTTCGCACAAACCCATATGCCTACACGGCTGATATTTCCAAAGCTTTCTTAAGAGTAGGACTACAAGAAATAGAGATTATACTCGATTCTTGTGGCCTGAAAATCCACATGATCCTCAAAGTCCTGTGAAAACTTATCGTTTCAAATCATTATTATTTGGTGCAACATCCTCTCCATTCTTACTAGAAGCTACTCTAAATACACATTTGAAGAAATCTGAAAGTCCCTTCAAAGAAATCTTAAAGAAAAGTTTCTATGTGGACAATCTTCAAGGTACTGTGAATAAAGAGGAGGATTTGAAATCCTTATACAGAGAAGCTAACAAGGAGATGAAAGAAGCAAATAGTCCTCTAAGGATGTGGAATACTAATTCAAAGCAATTAAGGGAACTTATCAAGGAAGATTTCCCTGAAACTGAAATTCCTGATTGCAACAATATGCTGGGACTTAATTGGAACACACAGGAAGATACTTTGAGTCTCAAAAGGATAAACAATAAATCATGCAGTACACTCACCAAACGCAGTTTACTGTCAGAGGTATCACAATGTTTTGATCCTCTAGGACTCGTCTCACCAATTACCATAAAAGGTAAAATGCTTATGCAAGATGCATGGAAGCTCAAAATTGGATGGGATGAGACCTTGCCTCTAGAAATGAGTCAAGCATGGGATGAAATATCCAGGGAGGTTAAGCAACTTCATCAAATTAAATTTCTCAGACAAATAGGTCAAGAGGGAAACAAGTACACATTACATGTGTTCCGTGATGCGTCAACCAGAGGTTATGGTGCTGTAGCTTACATGAGTAATGCTAAAGGAAGTACACTATTTACTTCAAAGGCCAGGGTAGCACCCTTGAAGGTCAGAACAGTACCACAATTGGAACTGACAGCACTCTATGTAGGTACAAAATTAGCTGTCTATCTCAACAAAGTACTTGATCATCTCACTATTGAGAAAACCGTGATCTGGGGTGATAATAAAGCAGTTCTCCAGTGGTTAAGAAATAATAAGAGTAAGTTGATCTATGTACAGAACCGAGTAGCAGAAATAAAAGAGATGCAGAGAGATTATCTCTTTCTCCACGTCTCTACCCAAGAGAATCCAGCTCACATGTTGTCACGTGGCGTCCCACTCAAGAAATTTGTGGATAATAAATTATGGCTCCACGGACCGAACTGGCTCTCTAATGAAAATAACTGGCCTCAGCAAAAAGCTCACATTATGCCAAAAGAAACAGCAGAAATAAGTTGTGTAAATACTGCAGACACAACAGAAATAGTCATTGATGGATCTAAATACTCATCTTTGGGTAAACTCTTAAGAGTTACAGCTCTTGTCTTTAAATTCATTAAAGGAATAAAACCTGATTATGAATATCTTGAACCCATTAAATACTGGGTGAAACTAATACAGAAAGATGTTTTCTCTACAGAATATAAATTTCTGGAAACAAAATAAATCCCCAAAGAAACCTGTTATGATTAATTCTTTAGGACTTATCTCGACTCAGAAAAGATTATAAGATGTCGAGGAAGAATTAATAATTCTTCACTACCTAAGGAAGCCATACATCCAATATTGATCCCCAAGAATCATTGGCTAACAAAACTGATTGTGCAAAACGCCCACAGTAACGTGTTACATGGTGGGGTAGATGACACACTTTGTCATATACGACAATCCTACTGGATACCTCAAGGTCGACAAAGTGTGAAAAAACAAATAAAGGACTGCATTACTTGTCGTCACTACGATATGCGAGTATGTCAGTATGAGGGTCCACCTCCATATCCCTCTGAAAGAGTTTGTCATGTCACTCCATTTAAGGTGACAGGTGTAGATTACACTGGACCAATAATTTTAACCAAAACAGTTGACAAAGTTCCCATCAAGGTGTACATCTGTTTGTTCACTTGTGCTACAACTAGAGCAGTACATCTAGAAGTAGCCACTGACATGTCTGCTGAAACCTTTATCAAATTATTCAGAAGGTTTGCAGCCAGAAGGGCATGTCCCAGGCTGATGATTTCAGCTAATGCAACGAACTTTGTTGCTGGTGCTGCTTATATAAGCAAGATCTTTGATCAGCCAGAAGTACAACAGATGCTAAATCAACGCAGTTGTCGTTGGAGATACATTCCTCCTAAATCTCCATGGCACGGCGGATTTTATGAAAGAATGATCGGCATTGTAAAACGTTGTTTAAGGAAGACTCTTCATCGTCAGAGAATCGACTTAGAAGAATTCCGTACAGTTGTGACTGAAATAGAAAATAGAATCAACAACAGACCTCTAACTCATGTTACCGATGATCTGGACAATTTAGAAATGTTAAGTCCATCTCATTTACTCCATGGCAGAAGGCTCGAACCTGTTCCTCCCATGAATAATAAAGAAATCATAGAGGATCCTACTTATTTCGAACCTGAGCAACTCAGACGTAAATTCAAACACCTTAAAAGTGATTGAACGTTGGGAGAAAATTTGAGAGAACACTTCTATGGAGCTGGTGTTCCAGAAATTCATAAGTCCTTAAGACCTGGTGACATAATGATTATTGACAATGATGGTCCGAGGTCCCAATGGCCACTTGGAAAAATTGTGACCATATATCCTGATGCAAATGGAATCATCAGGACAGTTGATGTTTTAAGCAAAGGTGTAGTGAATAAGCGGACAATAAATAAACTAGTGCCGTTAGAATTACACAGTGCTGAAAACAAATTTAGTGATTCTCCAGAAACCACACAGACTAAAGCTGTTCAGAAAAGACAAGCAGCAGTGGTGGCAAGTGAGAAAATCAAAGTAATGACGAATAGTTCACCTGCAGCAAACCTCCGCCGCCCCCCAGTGTGGAGAAATTTTCTCCAGGAGAGGGGGTATTAGCCCCTTCAGCCCCTTTCAGCCCTGAGGAGCCCAGCCCTCTCAGAAGGGGCAAGCGTCTTGTTTACTGCTACAGCAAGTAATTGATCCCAGATGCTGTACCAGTATGTGACGTGGTCAAGCGACCGAAGCTCCTTGCAGTCCAGTGTTGCAAAGTGTAGTTTAATAAAAGACAGTCCATCTCTTGCCTTAGCAGGACAATTAGGGAAAATCCTGCTTCCACTTTATTACCATGGTAAAGATAGTGTATATTGTTGTCTATGCTTAAGACAGCAATAATCAAGCATTCTGCTTTGCTTTATGGAGGAAGTGGCAAGGAAGCAAAAAGTACTAGGTCACCTTTTCCTTCATGTGCTAGGGGGCAGTGACGGTGCAAGAGGCAGTGGCATCTTCAGATTACTTTTGACTCTACTGAGAGTCACACTGACACCAGGATAACCAACAAAGAACATTGATCCGTGCATTAGTGTAAATAAAGTTTCTCACAAAACATAGTAAACACTTACAGAGAAGTGTGATCAGCTTCTTTAGTGATAAGATTGTGAACAATAAAGACAAATCTTGTGGAACATAGTGTACCAGTGTGCGTATTCCTAGACTATGAAAGACGTGGATATCCAAGGACACATCAGCTTCTATCAAGTCACCGATACCTGTCAAAGGTGTGAAGAACACCATAGCTCACGCTACAAGAGCAAGGTGGGTTATAGATTTCTTGTAGTACGGGGGACTGCGCAGTTCTTGAGTTGCAAGGAGTTTGTAATCAACCTATAGTCGGCAGTGAGGTGCAGACTTTTGAGTCCACACAAGTACGTAAGTCAGTCATCAGTGAATGAAATATGCTGACATAACACCCCCTAGGGGTAATTTATAATCTTACAAAATATAATTCATTTCAGCCCGTTGAGAAATGATCTTCAACAGCTTCTCAAGACCTCGTCTGCAGAGGCGGCTGTGCAGGCGATGAGCTGTCTTTCTAAGCTAAGTTTTCCCTATATTTAAACTATAAACTTAGCTGGTAAACCATTTCTCAACACACTCTCACTGTAAAATGGGGGTTCCAGGAGAAAAAGGTGGTGTAGAAATACACTTGGGTATGGATGGTAACACTTGTATTTGCAGAGTCATGAGGGGAAAGCCCAGCTTTCCTTGTTGTGCACTTAACACTGGCAAAACCTACTATATTATGTTTGGTAACAGAGCAGGTGTTGCGCAACTTAACACACTATACCCTTCTCACACTATACCATTCACTTATATATCCATACCTCACCTATGCTATCTGTGCTTGGGGTTCAACTGCAGCAACACACCTAAAGCCAATAATAACCCAACAAAAAGCCGCAGTAAGAATAATCACTAAATCCCATCCCTGGCAACACAGCCCCCCACTCTTCATAGATCTAAACTTACTCCCTCTTCAGACCAACCACACTTACTACTGTGCAATCTATATCTACAGGACCTTAAATTCCAATATTAACTTTGACCTAAAATGCTTTCTTGATAGTTGTGACAGGATCCACAGGCATAACACCAGACACAAACATCTCTATGACATTCCCTGTGTTCAACTAAACCTTTACAAAAATTCAATGTATTTCAAAGGACCTAAAATCTGGAACACCCTACCTGAAAACTCTAGAACTGCAGACACATTCTTCACTTTTAAAACTACAGTTAGAAAACATCTTAACTCCCTGATACACCCCAACAACTAACAACATGAAAACCACCTGGTGGTACACAATTACACTCACTCTCCCACTGACTATAAACCCAGAAATACTAATCTTAATCTTAAAACAATAAATCCTAACTAGTCATAAGTTTGCCTATGATACTCCAATATAGACACTTTGTATTGTGCCAAAACAAAAACATTCACATTGCTGAACTCAAAAATTATGATGTAGTCACTTAGCCTTAATACCATAATCTGTAAGGATTTAATGTTAAGAATTAATCTAAGTCTGCCCGAAATGCCTAGCCATGCTAGGTGTCTAGTGGCCCCTTCTGTAATTAGTATTTTATAACATGTAAACCACACAATACCCAAAACCTGTAAATCCCACATTGTAACCCTTATAGTGAATAAACTTGAATTGAATTGAATTGAATTGTTCTTGCCTGTAGGTCTATGCGGGAACTGAGAGAGGGGCATGGTGAGCGACGCTCACATACGGCACCACATAACGTCACACATGCTGGCCACTGGGCCTAGCTGAGCAGGGAGCCTAAATGTATATATGGACGATACGATCTACAATATACCACACAAACATATACATGGGAATTCAGTAGCTATACTGACATCACTTCTCACACACTCACTTCTCACATGCACTCTCACTTCTCACATACACTCTCACTTCTCACACAGACTCACTTCTCACACACTCACTTCTCACACACACACTCACTTCTCACACACACTCACTTCTCACACACACACTCACTTCTCACACACACTCTCACTTCTCACACACACACTTCTCACACACACACACACTCACTTCTCACATGCACTCACTTCTCACACACACACTCACTTCTCACACACACATTCACTTCTCACATGCACTATCACTTCTCACACATACACTCAGTTCTCACACACACTTCTCACACACAGTCCTCTCAGTAGTATCAGTTACCAGTAACCAGTTACCAGTAGATGACTCACTACCAACTGTCTGTGTGAATCATTGACTGTTATTCACATTGCTGCTGACCATAGCATGTTTTTGAACACTGCTCACCCCTAGGCACTGGTGGGTCAGTCTGAGATAGGGAGCAGAGAGAGGCAGGGCGGCTGATGGTGCTTCCCATACTTTCCGTCATAATTATACGTACTAACCAGCCTACGTGAGTGTTTTTACCCCATCCACGTTATCGAACCCACATGACAATTTGGTGACAGCAGTGTGGGAGTGGATTTACGGGTATTTCAGACGTTAGAAGATTGTTTGTGGGGTGCCGGCAGGTCAGAGGTGAACCGTCTCTGCCACCTCTAGCTAGAAGCTTACCCTCACCTCCACCCTGTGTACTCCAGCCTGCAAGCAAGTTGCAGCCGTCTTTCAAGCTTCCTGGCTTAGTTCGTGTGCTAATTGCTTCAATCTCCGAGAGGTTGACCCGGATTTTGCAATTAAGCCAGCCAGTAAGCCAGACTGTGAAAGCCAGTCAGCCTGCCTCAGCCTATCATCCAGCCTGTCTCTTGTCATCCACCTGCTCCTTCTTGCTGTGTGCATCGTTACAAGACATTCTCGTGGGTTAAGCCAGTCAGCCAACCCACCTTCCTAACCCAGCTGAGAGAGAGACGTAAGCCACGCAAGTTCCTCTGAAGTATTGTCTCCTATATCGCTTTGTGCTCCCAGTTGGGTGCTAAGAGTGGTCTTCACCATCCCTGTGGCATATGTGGCTTATTTAAGCCACCTGGATGCTGTGCCTGGTGAGAAGTGCGTGGCAGTGAGAGTGCACAGGGCCAGCTTGTTCTGCTGCCCCCACCACCATCACCACCACCGCCACCAGCACCACCACCGCCACCAGCACCACCCGCCACCCACTCACCCACCTCATCTACCAGTAGGTTTTTTCCACCCTTGTACCTGATCCTTGTACTGTTTTGGTTTACATAATTGATCAAGAGATTGTAGCTGTGCACCAACGATAAAGCCAATTATGTGAGTTCACCTAGAAAGCGCATTTCTTCACGACAACAGTGTGAGTGTAGGAGGAATCATCACCCGCACAGGACAATGTCTTCACTTCATCACTCGTCACCGTGGTCTACCACTCCAGACTTCAGCGATAATTTTCTGTTTAGAGACATTTTCCTGCATTTAAAGACATTTGTGTGTGTGAGAAGTGTGTACTCGAAGTCTTGTGTTCTCAGTGTAAACTCAGTGTCTCTTTGACTCATTATTTTTACAATATTTTTTCAGTGTTATCGCTCATCTCTCGTGTTTCACTTTTATATTTTTTATCTGTGTTTTTTTACTACTCCTTGCCTTTAGTGAGTATTATTTTGTAGTGTTCAAGTGTATTCCTTATTTCTGTGCAGTACTTTGTTCCTTACCCCAGTCATTCACTGCATATGAAGTCATTCATTATTTTTTTTATCTTGTGTTCTTTCAGCATTGTATTCTCCAGTATTTGTCATTATTGTAATTCATGCAGTGTTATTCACCCCAGTATACTAAATTATCCATTTATTTCTATGTGTACCTTGTTTTTTTTCATATGCCAGCAGTGCCTCATTCCCTTCATTTTTTCGTAGACTCGTGTACCATTATTTTTATGAGCAATTTTTGTAGCATCAGCCCAAGCCGTACACCTGCCATCTCTAGTTTGTATTAGCTGTATGTCGGGACGACATACGTTAGCATCGCCGAGCTCTCAGTAGTATCAGTTTCCAGTAACCAGTTACCAGTAGATGACTCACTACCAACCGTCTGTGTGAATCACTGACTGTTATTCAAGTTGCTGCTGACCATAGCATGTTTTTGAACACCGTTCACCCCTAGGCACTGGTGGGTCAGACTGAGATAGGGAGCAGAGAGAGGCAGGGCGGCTGATGGTGCTTCCCATACTTTCCGTTATAATTATATGTACTAAACAGCCTACGTGAGTGCTTTTACCCCATCCACGTTATCGAACCCACATGACAGCCCCACTTCTCACACATACTCTCACTTCTCACACACACTCTCACTTCTTACACACACACTCACATTTCATACACACATTCACTTCTCACAAACACTCTTAACTTCTCACACACACACTCACTTACACACACACACACTTCTAACACACACACACATGCTCACTTTTCACACACACTCTCACTTCTCACACACACTCTCACTTCTCACACAGACACTCACTTTTCACACAAACTCACTTCTCACACACACACTCACTTCTCACACACACTCTCACTTATAACACACACACACACTCACTTCTCACACACTCACTTCTCACACACGTGCTCACTTCTAGCACACACTCACTTCTCACACACACTCACTTCTCACACACACACTCACTTCTCACACACACTGTCACTTCTCACATGCACTCTCACTTCTCACACACACACTCACTTCTCACACAAACTCACTTCTCACACAGAGTACCACTTCTCACATACACTCTCGCTTTTAAACACACTATCACTTCTCACACACACACACTCACACACGCTCACTTTTCACACACACGCTCACTTCTCACACACATTCTCACTTTTCACACATACTCATTTCTCATACACACACTCACTTCTCACACACCCTCTCACTTCTCACACACATACTCACTTCTCACACACATACTCACTTCTCACACACACTCACTTTTCACACACGCTCACTTCTCACACACACACTCACTTCTCATACACGCACTCACTTCTCACACACTCTCTCACTTCTCACACACACTCTCACTTCAAACACACAGACTCACTTCTCACACACACTCACTTTTCACACACACACTCACTTCTCACACACACTCTCACTTCTCACACACACTCTCACTTCTCACACAGACACTTGCTTCTCACACACACTCTCACTTCGCACACAGACTCTCACTTCTCACACACACACTTACTTCTCACACACACACTCACTTCTCACACACACTCTCACTCCTTACAAACACTCTCACTTCTTACACACACTGTCACTTCTCACACACCTTTTCATTTCTCACACACACTTTCACTTCTCATACACACTCTCACTTCTCGCACACACTCTCACTTTTCTCAAAAACACTCATTTCTCACACACATACTCACTTCTCACACACACTCTCACTTCTCACACACACTCTCACTTCTCACACACTCTCACTTCTCATGCACACACACTCAATTCTCACACACACTAACTTCTCATACACACACTCACTTCTCACACACTTCTCAATTCTCAAACACACTTTCACTTCTCATACACACTCTCACTTCTCACACACACTCTCACTTCTCACACACACTCTCACTTTTCACACATACACCCTCACTTATCACACACACTAACTTCTCATACACTCACTCACTTCCCACACACATACTCACTTCTCGCACAGACTCTCACTTCTCACACACACTCTCACTTCTCACACACACTCTCACTTCTCACACTCTCACTTCTCACACTCTCACTTCTCACACTCTCACTTCTCACACTCTCACTTCTCACACTCTCACTTCTCACACTCTCACTTCTCACAAACACACTCACTTCTTACACACACACTCACTTCTCACACACACTCTCACTTCTCACACACACTCTCACTTCTCACACACACTCACTTCTCACACACACACTTCTCACTCACACTCACTACTCACACACACTCTCACTTCCCACACACACTCACTTCTCACACGCTCTCTCACTTCTCACACACACTCACTTCTCACACACCCTCTCACTTCTCACACACACACTCACTTCTCACACACACTCTCAGTTCTAACACACACACACTCACTTCTCACACATCCTCTCACTTCTCACACACACCCTCACTTCTCACACTCACACTCACTTCTCACACACACTCACATCTCACACACAATCTAACTTCTCACACACACTCTCACTTCTCATACACACTCTCCCTTCTCATACACACTCTCACTTCTCACACACACTCTCACTTCTCACACACACTCTCACTTCTCACACACACTCTCACTTCTCACACACATTCTCACTTCTCACACACTATCTCACTTCTCACAAACACACTCACTTCTCACACACACTCTCACTTCTCACACACACTCTCAGTTCTCACACACACTCACTTCTCACACACACTCACTTCTCACACACACACTTCTCACTCACACTCACTACTCACACACACCCTCACTTCCCACACACACTCTCACTTCTCACACGCTCTCTCACTTCTCACACACACTCACTTCTCACACACCATCTCACTTCTCACACACACACTCACTTCTCACACACACTCTCAGTTCTAACACACACACTCTCACTTCTCACACACCCTCTCACTTCTCACACTCACACTCACTTCTCACACACACTCACATCTCACACACAATCTAACTTCTCACACACACTCACATCTCACACACAATCTAACTTCTCACACACACTCTGACTTCTCACACACACTCTCACTTCTCACAAACAGACTCACTTCTCACACGCACTCTCACTTCTCACACGCACTCTCGCTTCTCACACACACTCTCACTTCTCACACGCATTCTCACTTCTCACACGCACTCTCGCTTCTCACACACACACACTAACTTCTCACACGCACTCTCACTTCTCACACGCACTCTCGCTTCTCACACACACTCTCACTTCTCACACGCACTCTCACTTCTCACACGCACTCTCACTTCTCACACACACTCTCACTTCTCACACACACTCTCACTTCTCTCACACACTCTCACTTCTCGCACACACACTCACTTCTCACACACACACTCTCACTTCTCACACACACTCACTTCTCACCCACAAAAACTTCTCACACACACACTCACTTCTCACACACACTAACTTCTCACACACAGACACACACTCACTTCTCACACACACTCTCACTTCTCACACACACTCTCACTTCTCACACACACACTCACTTCTCACACGCACTAACTTCTCACACACACTCTCAGTTCTCACACACACTCTCACTTCTCACACACACACTTCTCACACACACACTTCTCACACACACACACTTCTCACACACACTCACTTCTCACACACACACACTTCTCACACACGCACACTTCTCACACACACACACTTCTCACACACACTCTCAGTTCTCACACACACTCTCACTTCTCACACACACACTTCTCACACACACACACACTTCTCACACACACACACACTTCTCACACACTCTCACTTCTCACACACACACACTTCTCACACACACACACACTTCTCACACACACACACACTTCTCACACACACACACTTCTCACACACACACACACTTCTCACACACACACACACACTTCTCACACACACACACTTCTCACACACACACACTTCTCACACACACACACACACTTCTCACACACACACACTTCTCACACACACACACACTTCTCACACACACACACTTCTCACACACACACACACATTCACACACACACACACTTCACACACACACACACTTAACACACACACACACTTACACACACACTTATCACACACACACACACATCACACACACACACACACAACACACACACACACACTAATCACACACACACACACACTTCTCACACACACACACACATACTTCTCACACACACACACTTCTCACACACACACACACTTCACACTCACACACTTCTCACACACACACTTCTCACACACACACACTTCTCACACACACACACACTTCTCACACACACACACTTCTCACACACACACACACTTCTCACACACACACACACACTTCTCACTCACACACTTCTCACACACACACTTCTCACACACACACACTCACTTCTCACACACACACACTTCTCACACACACACACTTCTCACACACACACACACTTCTCACACACACACACACACTTCTCACTCACACACTTCTCACACACACACTTCTCACACACACACACTTCTCACACACACACACTTCTCACACACACACACACTTCTCACACACACACACTTCTCACACACACACTCACTTCTCACACACACACACTTCTCACACACACACACACTTCTCACACACACACACACTTCTCACACACACACACTTCACACACACACACACTTCTCACACACACACACACTTCTCACACACACACACTTCTCACACACACACACACTTCTCACACACACACATACTTCTCACACACACACACACTTCTCACACACACACATACTTCTCACACACACACACTTCTCACACACACACACTTCTCACACACAATTCCCTTACACATGACTTATTTTTCTTGTCGTTACCCTGTTGTGAATGTTGTTCATAGCGTGGAGGAGCAGGGAGTCAGAAGGTAGGATGTTTCCGTTCATTCTGGCACCATCAGTCAGAATTTTAAGAGCTTGTTTAAACCGGCCGTTCATCACCAACCATCGAGGTGACTCTGGCAGCAGCCTGAGTCAGGGAAGTAGGATGACACATGTAATAATTATTACGAAGATAAATGTGTGAAACTAATATTGGCAGTGCCAGTTTGGAGTAATATATGTAATCTCCCAGACATGTCATACAGCTGCATCAAGTACAGATATGTCTGAAACTTCCAACAAACTTTTTGAAAAAAAAAAAAAACAGTGGTTATAAGTTTATTTTATGACTGCTTAAAATCCTTTGCATGACAAGGAGCTTAACATGAAATATGTCAATAATATCAGCTATTCCTTTCATTATAAATTATACTGTGTAAAAATTAAAGCTTAATTTTTATCATTTATTACTGAGTTGAACTGTGAAATAAGAGAGATGAGCTGAGGATCAACACTCAGAGGAGACTTGATCACAGCATTCAAGATGCTTGGAAAATCATTACCAAAATGAACAAAGACAAGTTTTGTATATGTGTTGGGCTGGATTTAAAGACATACTGTACTGTATATGGAAATTAAATCTATTAATGAACTAGGGAAATATAATTAAAAAAATTCAATGTAAAAGTACAAGCGGAAGGAAATTTCACTTGGAGACAAGAAGAGAAATGTATGAGAGTATAATGGTACCAACACTCTTATATGAGTGCGAAGCTTAGGTTGTGAATGTTACAGCACGGAGGCTGGAGGCAGTGGAGAGCAATGTTACAGCACGGAGGCTGGAGGCAGTGGAGAGGAATGTTACAGCACGGAGGCTGGAGGCAGTGGAGAGCAATGTTACAGCACGGAGGCTGGAGGCAGTGGAGAGGAATGTTACAGCACGGAGGCTGGAGGCAGTGGAGAGCAATGTTACAGCACGGAGGCTGGAGGCAGTGGAGAGCAATGTTACAGCACGGAGGCTGGAGGCAGTGGAGAGCAATGTTACAGCAAGGAGGCTGGAGGCAGTGGAGAGCAATGTTACAGCAAGGAGGCTGGAGGCAGTGGAGAGCAATGTTATAGCAAGGAGGCTGGAGGCAGTGGAGAGCAATGTTACAGCACGGAGGCTGGAGGCAGTGGAGAGCAATGTTACAGCAAGGAGGCTGGAGGCAGTGGAGAGCAATGTTACAGCAAGGAGGCTGGAGGCAGTGGAGAGCAATGTTACAGCACGGAGGCTGGAGGCAGTGGAGAGCAATGTTACAGCACGGAGGCTGGAGGCAGTGGAGAGCAATGTTACAGCAAGGAGGCTGGAGGCAGTGGAGAGCAATGTTATAGCAAGGAGGCTGGAGGCAGTGGAGAGCAATGTTACAGCACGGAGGATGGAGGCAGTGGAGAGCAATGTTACAGCAAGGAGGCTGGAGGCAGTGGAGAGCAATGTTACAGCAAGGAGGCTGGAGGCAGTGGAGAGCAATGTTACAGCACGGAGGCTGGAGGCAGTGGAGAGCAATGTTACAGCAAGGAGGCTGGAGGCAGTGGAGAGCAATGTTATAGCAAGGAGGCTGGAGGCAGTGGAGAGCAATGTTACAGCACGGAGGCTGGAGGCAGTGGAGAGCAATGTTACAGCAAGGAGGCTGGAGGCAGTGGAGAGCAATGTTACAGCAAGGAGGCTGGAGGCAGTGGAGAGCAATGTTACAGCACGGAGGCTGGAGGCAGTGGAGAGTAATGTTACAGCAAGGAGGCTGGAGGCAGTGGAGAGCAATGTTACAGCAAGGAGGCTGGAGGCAGTGGAGAGCAATGTTACAGCACGGAGGCTGGAGGCAGTGGAGAGCAATGTTACAGCAAGGAGGCTGGAGGCAGTGGAGAGCAATGTTACAGCAAGGAGGCTGGAGGCAGTGGAGAGCAATGTTACAGCACGGAGGCTGGAGGCAGTGGAGAGCAATGTTACAGCAAGGAGGCTGGAGGCAGTGGAGAGCAATGTTACAGCAAGGAGGCTGGAGGCAGTGGAGAGCAATGTTACAGCACGGAGGCTGGAGGCAGTGGAGAGCAATGTTACAGCAAGGAGGCTGGAGGCAGTGGAGAGCAATGTTACAGCAAGGAGGCTGGAGGCAGTGGAGAGCAATGTTACAGCACGGAGGCTGGAGGCAGTGGAGAGCAATGTTACAGCAAGGAGGCTGGAGGCAGTGGAGAGCAATGTTACAGCAAGGAGGCTGGAGGCAGTGGAGAGCAATGTTACAGCACGGAGGCTGGAGGCAGTGGAGAGCAATGTTACAGCAAGGAGGCTGGAGGCAGTGGAGAGCAATGTTATAGCAAGGAGGCTGGAGGCAGTGGAGAGCAATGTTACAGCACGGAGGATGGAGGCAGTGGAGAGCAATGTTACAGCAAGGAGGCTGGAGGCAGTGGAGAGCAATGTTACAGCAAGGAGGCTGGAGGCAGTGGAGAGCAATGTTACAGCACGGAGGCTGGAGGCAGTGGAGAGCAATGTTACAGCAAGGAGGCTGGAGGCAGTGGAGAGCAATGTTACAGCACGGAAGCTGGAGGCAGTGGAGAGCAATGTTACAGCAAGGAGGCTGGAGGCAGTGGAGAGCAATGTTACAGCAAGGAGGCTGGAGGCAGTGGAGAGCAATGTTACAGCACGGAGGCTGGAGGCAGTGGAGAGCAATGTTACAGCAAGGAGGCTGGAGGCAGTGGAGAGCAATGTTACAGCAAGGAGGCTGGAGGCAGTGGAGAGCAATGTTACAGCACGGAGGCTGGAGGCAGTGGAGAGCAATGTTACAGCAAGGAGGCTGGAGGCAGTGGAGAGCAATGTTACAGCAAGGAGGCTGGAGGCAGTGGAGAGCAATGTTACAGCAAGGAGGCTGGAGGCAGTGGAGAGCAATGTTACAGCAAGGAGGCTGGAGGCAGTGGAGAGCAATGTTACAGCACGGAGGCTGGAGGCAGTGAAGAGCAATGTTACAGCACTGAGGCTGGAGGCCGTGGAGAGCAATGTTACAGCAAGGAGGCTGGAGGCAGTGGAGAGCAATGTTACAGCACGGAGGCTGGAAGCAGTGGAGAGCAATGTTACAACAAGGAGGCTGGAGGCAGTGGAGAGCAATGTTACAGCACGGAGGCTGGAGGCCGTGGAGAGCAATGTTACAGCAAGGAGGCTGGAGGCAGTGGAGAGCAATGTTACAGCACGGAGGCTGGAGGCAGTGGAGAGCAATGTTACAGCACGGAGGCTGGAGGCAGTGGAGAGCAATGTTACAGCAAGGAGGCTGGAGGCAGTGGAGAGCAATGTTACAGCAAGGAGGCTGGAGGCAGTGGAGAGCAATGATACAGCACGGAGGCTGGAGGCACTGGAGAGCAATGTTACAGCACGGAGGCTGGAGGCAGTGGAGAGCAATGTTACAGCAAGGAGGCTGGAGGCAGTGGAGAGCAATGTTACAGCAAGGAGGCTGGACGCAGTGAAGAGCAATGTAGCAGCAAGGAGGCTGGAGGCAGTGGAGAACAACGTTACAGCACGGAGGCTGGAGGCCGTGGAGAGCAATGTTACAGCAAGGAAGCTGGAGGCAGTGGAGAGCAATGTTACAGCAAGGAGGCTGGAGGCAGTGGAGAGCAATGTTACAGCAAGGAGGCTGGAGGCGGTGGAGAGGAATGTTACAGCAAGGAGGCTGGAGGCAGTGGAGAGCAATGTTACAGCACAGAGGCTGGAGGCAGTGGAGAGCAATGTTACAGCAAGGAGGCTGGAGGCAGTGGAGAGCAATGTTACAGCACGGAGGCTGGAGGCACTGGAGAGCAATGTTACAGCACGGAGGCTGGAGGCAGTGGAGAGCAATGTTACAGCAAGGAGGCTGGAGGCAGTGGAGAGCAATGTTACAGCAAGGAGGCTGGAGGCAGTGGAGAGCAATGTTACAGCAAGGAGGCTGGAGGCAGTGGAGAGCAATGTTACAGCAAGGAGGCTGGAGGCAGTGGAGAGCAATGTTAAAGCAAGGAGGCTGGAGGCAGTGGAGAGCAATGTTACAGCACGGAGGCTGGAAGCAGTGGAGAGAAATGTTACAGCAAGGAGGCTGGAGGCAGTGGAGAGCAATGTTACAGCACGGAGGCTGGAGGCAGTGGAGAGCAATGTTACAGCACGGAGGCTGGAGGCAGTGGAGAACAATGTTACAGCAAGGAGGCTGGAGGCAGTGGAGAGCAATGTTACAGCAAGGAGGCTGGAGGCAGTGGAGAGCAATGTTACAGCACGGAGGCTGGAGGCCGTGGAGAGCAATGTTACAGCAAGGAGGCTGGAGGCAGTGGAGAACAATGTTACAGCACGGAGGCTGGAGGCCGTGGAGAGCAATGTTACAGCAAGGAGGCAGGAGGCAGTGGAGAGCAATGTTACAGCAAGGAGGCTGGGAGCCGTGGAGAGCAATGTTACAGCACGGAGGCTGGAGGCAGCGGAGAACAATGTTACAGCACGGAGGCTGGAGGCCGTGGAGAGCAATGTTACAGCACGGAGGCTGGAGGCAGTGGAGAGCAATGTTACAGCAAGGAGGCTGGAGGCAGTGGACAGCAATGTTACAGCACGGAGGCTGGAGGCAGTGGAGAGCAATGTTACAGCACGGAGGCTGGAGGCAGTGGAGAACAATGTTACAGCACGGAGGCTGGAGGCCGTGGAGAGCAATGTTACAGCAAGGAGGCTGGAGGCAGTGGAGAGCAATGTTACAGCATGGAGGCTGGAGGCCGTGGAGAGCAATGTTACAGCACGGAGGCTGGAGGCAGTGGAGAACAATGTTACAGCACGGAGGCTGGAGACCGTGGAGAGCAATGTTACAGTAATGAGGCTGGAGGCAGTGGAGAGCAATGTTACAGCACAGAGGCTGGAGGCCGTGGAGAGCAATGTTACAGCAAGGAGGCTGGAGGCAGTGGAGAGCAATGTTACAGCACGGAGGCTGGAGGCCGTGGAGAGCAATGTTACAACAAGGAGGCTGGAGGCAGTGGAGAGCAATGTTACAGCACGGAGGCTGGAGGCAGTGGAGAACAATGTTACAGCACGGAGGCTGGAGGCAGTGGAGAGCAATGTTACAGCAAGGAGGCTGGAGGCAGTGGAGAGCAATGTTACAGCACGGAGGCTGGAGGCCGTGGAGAGCATTGTTACAGCACGGAGGCTGGAGGCAGTGGAGAGCAATGTTACAGCACGGAGGCTGGAGGCAGTGGAGAGCAATGTTACAGCACGGAGGCTGGAGGCAGTGGAGAGCAATGTTACAGCACAAAGGCTGGAGGCCGTGGAGAGCAATGTTACAACAAGGAGGCTGGAGGCAGTGGAGAACAATGTTACAGCACGGAGGCTGGAGGCCGTGGAGAGCATTGTTACAGCACGGAGGCTGGAGGCCGTGGAGAGCAATGTTACAGCACGGAGGCTGGAGGCAGTGGAGAGCAATGTTACAGCACAAAGGCTGGAGGCCGTGGAGAGCAATGTTACAACAAGGAGGCTGGAGGCAGTGGAGAACAATGTTACAGCACGGAGGCTGGAGGCCGTGGAGAGCAATGTTACAGCAAGGAGGCTGGAGGCAGTGGAGAGCAATGTTACAGCACGGAGGCTGGAGGCCGTGGAGAGCAATGTTACAGCACGGAGGCTGGAGGCCGTGGAGAGCAATGTTACAACAAGGAGGCTGGAGGCAGTGGAGAGCAATGTTACAGCACAGAGGCCGGAGGCAGTGGAGAACAATGTTACAGCACGGAGGCTGGAGGCCGTGGAGAGCAATGTTACAGCAAGGAGGCTGGAGGCAGTGGAGAGCAATGTTACAGCACAGAGGCTGGAGGCCGTGGAGAGCAATGTTACAGCAAGGAGGCTGGAGGCAGTGGAGAACAATGTTACAGCACGGAGGCTGGAGGCCGTGGAGAGCAATGTTACAGCAAGGAGGCTGGAGGCAGTGGAGAGCAATGTTACAGCACGGAGGCTGGAGGCAGTGGAGAACAATGTTACAGCACGGAGGCTGGAGGCCGTGGAGAGCAATGTTACAGCAAGGAGGCTGGAGGCAGTGGAGAGCAATGTTTCAGCACAGAGGCTGGAGGCCGTGGAGAGCAATGTTACAGCAAGGAGGCTGGAGTCAGTGGAGAACAATGTTACAGCACGGAGACTGGAGGCCGTGGAGAGCAATGTTACAGCAAGGAGGCTGGAGGCAGTGGAGAGCAATGTTACAGCAAGGAGGCTAGAGGCAGTGGAGAGCAATGTTACAGCAAGGAGGCTGGAGGCAGTGGAGAGCAATGTTACAGCACGGAGGCTGGAGGCAGTGGAGAGCAATGTTTCAGCAAGGAGGCTGGAGGCAGTGGAGAGCAATGTTACTGCAAGGAGGCTGGAGGCAGTGGAGAGCAATGTTACAGCAAGGAGGCTGGAGGCAGTGGAGAGCAATGTTACAGCACAGAGGCTGGAGGCAGTGGAGAGCAATGTTTCAGCAAGGAGGCTGGAGGCAGTGGAGAGCAATGTTACAGCTTGGAGGCTGGAGGCAGTGGAGAGCAATGTTACAGCACAGAGGCCGGAGGTAGTGGAGAGCAATGTTACAGCAAGGAGGCTGGAGGCAGTGGAGAGCAATGTTACAGCAAGTAGGCTGGAGGCAGTGGAGAGCAATGTTACAGCAAGGAGGCTGGACGCAGTGAAGAGCAATGTAGCAGCAAGGAGGCTGGAGGCAGTGGAGAACAATGTTACAGCACAGAGGCTGGAGGCCGTGGAGAGCAATGTTACAGCAAGGAAGCTGGAGGCAGTGGAGAGCAATGTTACAGCAAGGAGGCTGGAGGCAGTGGAGAGCAATGTTACAGCAAGGACGCTGGAGGCGGTGGAGAGCAATGTTACAGCAAGGAGGCTGGAGGCAGTGGAGAGCAATGTTACAGCACAGAGGCTGGAGGCAGTGGAGAGCAATGTTACAGCAAGGAGGCTGGAGGCAGTGGAGAGCAATGTTACAGCACGGAGGCTGGAGGCAGTGGAGAGCAATGTTACAGCAAGGAGGCTGGAGGCAATGGAGAGCAATGTTACAGCACGGAGGCTGGAGGCAGTGGACAGCAATGTTACAGCACGGAAGCTGGAGGCAGTGGAGAGCAATGTTACAGCAAGGAGACTGGAGGCAGTGGAGAGCAATGTTACAGCACGGAGGCTGGAGGCAGTGGAGAGCAATGTTACAGCAAGGAGGCTGGAGGCAGTGGAGAGCAATGTTACAGCACGGAGGCTGGAGGCCGTGGAGAGCAATGTTACAACAAGGAGGCTGGAGGCAGTGGAGAGCAATGTTACAGCAAGGAGGCTGGAGGCAGTGGAGAGCAATGTTACAGCAAGGAGGCTGGAGTAGGGTGGAGAGCAATGTTACAGCACGGAGGCTGGAGGCAGTGGAGAGCAATGTTACAGCAAGGAGGCTGGAGGCAGTGGAGAGCAATGTTACAGCACGGAGGCTGGAGGCAGTGGAGAGCAATGTTACAGCACGGAGGCTGAAGGCAGTGGAGAGCAATGTTACAGCAAGGAGGCTGGAGGCAGTGGAGAGCAATGTTACAGCACGGAGGCTGGAGGCAGTGGAGAGCAATGTTACAGCACGGAGGCTGAAGGCAGTGGAGAGCAATGTTACAGCAAGGAGGCTGGAGGCAGTGGAGAGCAATGTTACAGCACGGAGGCTGGAGGCAGTGGAGAGCAATTTTACAGCAAGGAGGCTGGAGGCAGTGGAGAGCAATGTTACAGCATGGAGGCTGGAGGCAGTGGAGAGCAATGTTACAGCACGGAGGCTGAAGGCAGTGGAGAGCAATGTTACAGCAAGGAGGCTGGAGGCAGTGGAGAGCAATGTTACAGCACGGAGGCTGGAGGCAATAGAGAGCAATGTTACAGCAAGGATGCTGGAGGCAGTGGAGAGCAATGTTACAGCACGGAGGCTGGAGGCAGTGGAGAGCAATGTTACAGCACGGAGGCTGGAGGCAGTGGAGAGCAATGTTACAGCACGGAGGCTGGAGGCAGTGGAGAGCAATGTTACAGCAAGGAGGCTGGAGGCAGTGGAGAGCAATGTTACAGCACGGAGGCTGGAGGCAGTGGAGAGCAATGTTACAGCACGGAGGTTGAAGGCAGTGGAGAGCAATGTTACAGCAAGGAGGCTGGAGGCAGTGGAGAGCAATGTTACAGCAAGGAGGCTGGAGGCAGAGGAGAGCAATGTTACAGCACGGAGGCTGGAGGCAGTGGAGAGCAATGTTACAGCAAGGAGGCTGGAGGCAGATGAGAGCAATGTTATAGCGCGGAGGCTGGAGGCAGTGGAGAGCAATGTTACAGCAAGGAGGCTCTAGGCAGTGGAGAGCAATGTTACAGCACGGAGGCTGGAGGCAGTGGAGAGCAATGTTACAGCATGGAGGCTGGAGGCAGTGGAGAGCAATGTTACAGCACGGAGGCTGGAGGAAGTGGAGAGCAATGTTACAGCACGGAGGCTGAAGGCAGTGGAGAGCAATGTTACAGCAAGGAGGCTGGAGGCAGTGGAGAGCAATGTTACAGCACGGAGGCTGGAGGAAGTGGAGAGCAATGTTACAGCAAGGAGGCTGGAGGCAGTGGAGAGCAATGTTACAGCAAGGAGGCTGGAGGCAGTGGAGAGCAATGTTACAGCACGGAGGCTGGAGGCAGTGGAGAGCAATGTTACAGCAAGGAGACTGGAGGCAGTGGAGAGCAATGTTACAGCACGGAGGCTGGAGGCAGTGGAGAGCACTGTTACAGCACGGAGGCTGGAGGCAGTGGAGAGCAATGTTACAGCATGGAGGCTGGAGGCAGTGGAGAGCAATGTTACAGCAAGGAGGCTGGAGGCATTGGAGAGCAATGTTACAGCACGGAGGCTGGAGGCAGTGGATAGCATTGTTGCAGCACGGAGGCTGGAGGCAGTGGAGAGCAATGTTACATCACGGAGGCTGGAGGCATTGGAGAGCAATGTTACAGCAAGGAGGCTGGAGGCAGTGGAGAGCAATGTTACAGCACGGAGGCTGGAGCCAGTGGAGAGTAATGTTACAGCACGGACGCTGAAGCCAGTGGAGAGCATTGTTACAGCACGGAGGCTGGAGGCAGTGGAGAGCAATATTACAGCAAGGAGGCTGGAGGCAGTGGAGACCAATGTTACAGCAAGGAGGCTGGAGGCAGTGGAGAGCAATATTATTGCAAGGAGGCTGGAGGCAGTGGAGAGCAATGTTACAGCACGGAGGCTGGAGGCAGTGGAGAGCATTGTTACAGCACGGAGGCTGGAGGCAGTGGAGAGCAATATTACAGCAAGGAGGCTGGAGGCAGTGGAGACCAATGTTACAGCAAGGAGGCTGGAGGCAGTGGAGAGCAATATTATTGCAAGGAGGCTGGAGGCAGTGGAGAGCAATGTTACAGCAAGGAGGCTGGAGGCAGTGGAGAGCAATGTTACAGCAAAGAGGCTGGAGGCAGTGTAGAGCAATGTTACAGCAAGGAGGCTGGAGGCAGTGGAGAACAATGCTACAGCACGAAGGCTGGAGGCAGTGGAGAGCAATGTTACAGCAAGGAGGCTGGAAGCAGTATAGAGCAATGTGACAGCAAGGAGGCTGGAGGCAGTGGGGAACATTGTTACAGCACTGAGGCAGGAGGCAGTGGAGAACAATTTTACAGCACGGAGGCTGGAGGCAGTGGAGAGCATTGTTACAGCACGGAGGCTGGAGGCAGTGGAGAGCAATGTTACAGCAAGGAGGCTGGAGGCAGTGGAGAGCAGTGTTACAGCAAGGAGGCTGGAGGCAGTGGAGAGCAATGTTACAGCACAGAGGCTGGAGGCAGTGGAGAGCATTGTTGCAGCACGGAGGCTGAAGGCAGTGGAGAGCAATGTTACAGCACGGAGGCTGGAGGCAGTGGAGAGCAATGTTACAGCAAGGAGGCTGGAGGCAGTGTAGAGCAATGTTACAGCACGGAGGCTGGAGCCAGTGGAGAGAAATGTTACAGCAAGGAGGCTGGAGGCAGTGGAGAGCAATGTTACAGCACAGAGGCTGAAGGCAGTGGAGAGCAATGTTACAGCAAGGAGGCTGGAGGCAGTGGAGAGCAATGTTACAGCACGGAGGCTGGAGGCAGTGGAGAGCAATGTTAAGCACGGAGGCTGGAGGCAGTGGAGAACAATGTTACAGCAAGGAGGCTGGAGGCAGTGGAGAGCAATATTATTGCAAGGAGGCTGGAGGTAGTGGAGAGCAATGTTACAGCAAGGAGGCTGGAGGCAGTGGAGAGCAATGTTACAGCAAAGAGGCTGGAGGCAGTGTAGAGCAATGTTACAGCAAGGAGGCTGGAGGCAGTGGAGAACAATGCTACAGCACGAAGGCTGGAGGCAGTGGAGAGCAATGTTACAGCAAGGAGGCTGGAGGCAGTATAGAGCAATGTGACAGCAAGGAGGCTGGAGGCAGTGGGGAGCATTGTTACAGCACTGAGGCAGGAGGCAGTGGAGAACAATTTTACAGCACGGAGGCTGGAGGCAGTGGAGAGCATTGTTACAGCACGGAGGCTGGAGGCAGTGGAGAGCAATGTTACAGCAAGGAGGCTGGAGGCAGTGGAGAGCAGTGTTACAGCAAGGAGGCTGGAGGCAGTGGAGAGCAATGTTACAGCACAGAGGCTGGAGGCAGTGGAGAGCATTGTTGCAGCACGGAGGCTGAAGGCAGTGGAGAGCAATGTTACAGCAAGGAGGCTGGAGGCAGTGGAGAGCAATGTTACAGCAAGGAGGCTGGAGGCAGTGTAGAGCAATGTTACAGCACGGAGGCTGGAGCCAGTGGAGAGCAATGTTACAGCAAGGAGGCTGGAGGCAGTGGAGAGCAATGTTACAGCACAGAGGCTGAAGGCAGTGGAGAGCAATGTTACAGCAAGGAGGCTGGAGGCAGTGGAGAGCAATGTTACAGCAAGGATGCTGGAGGCAGTGGAGAGCAATGTTACAGCACGGAGGCTGGAGGCAGTGGAGAGCAATGTTACAGCAAGGAGGCTGGAGGCAGTGGAGAGCAATGTTACAGCACGGAGGCTGGAGGCAGTGGAGAGCAATGTTACAGCACGGAGGTTGAAGGCATTGGAGAGCAATGTTACAGCAGGGAGGCTGGAGGCAGTGGAGAGCAATGTTACAGCAAGGAGGCTGGAGGCAGAGGAGAGCAATGTTACAGCACGGAGGCTGGAGGCAGTGGAGAGCAATGTTACAGCACGGAGGCTGGAGGCAGATGAGAGCAATGTTATAGCACGGAGGCTGGAGGCAGTGGAGAGCAATGTTACAGCAAGGAGGCTCTAGGCAGTGGAGAGCAATGTTACAGCACGGAGGCTGGAGGCAGTGGAGAGCAATGTTACAGCATGGAGGCTGGAGGCAGTGGAGAGCAATGTTACAGCACGGAGGCTGAAGGCAGTGGAGAGCAATGTTACAGCAAGGAGGCTGGAGGCAGTGGAGAGCAATGTTACAGCACGGAGGCTGGAGGCAGTGGAGAGCAATGTTACAGCAAGGAGGCTGGAGGCAGTGGAGAGCAATGTTACAGCAAGGAGGCTGGAGGCAGTGGAGAGCAATGTTACAGCACGGAGGCTGGAGGCAGTGGAGAGCAATGTTACAGCAAGGAGGCTGGAGGCAGTGGAGAGCAATGTTACAGCACGGAGGCTGGAGGCAGTGGAGAGCACTGTTACAGCACGGAGGCTGGAGGCAGTGGAGAGCAATGTTACAGCATGGAGGCTGGAGGCAGTGGAGAGCAATGTTACAGCAAGGAGGCTGGAGGCAGTGGAGAGCAATGTTACAGCACGGAGGCTGGAGGCAGTGGAGAGCATTGTTGCAGCACGGAGGCTGGAGGCAGTGGAGAGCAATGTTACATCACGGAGGCAGGCATTGGAGAGCAATGTTACAGCAAGGAGGCTGGAGGCAGTGGAGAGCAATGTTACAGCAAGGAGGCTGGAGCCAGTGGAGAGTAATGTTACAGCACGGACGCTGTGGAGAGCAGTGGAGAGCAATGTTACAGCACGGAGGCTGGAGGCAGTGGAGAGCAATGTTACAGCAAGGAGGCTGGAGGCAGTGGAGACCAATGTTACAGCAAGGAGGCTGGAGGCAGTGGAGAGCAATATTATTGCAAGGAGGCTGGAGGCAGTGGAGAGCAATGTTACAGCAAGGAGGCTGGAGGCAGTGGAGAGCAATGTTACAGCAAAGAGGCTGGAGGCAGTGTAGAGCAATGTTACAGCAAGGAGGCTGGAGGCAGTGGAGAACAATGCTACAGCACGAAGGCTGGAGGCAGTGGACAGCAATGTTACAGCAAGGAGGCTGGAGGCAGTATAGAGCAATGTGACAGCAAGGAGGCTGGAGGCAGTGGGGAGCATTGTTACAGCACTGAGGCAGGAGGCAGTGGAGAACAATTTTACAGCACGGAGGCTGGAGGCAGTGGAGAGCATTGTTACAGCACGGAGGCTGGAGGCAGTGGAGAGCAATGTTACAGCAAGGAGGCTGGAGGCAGTGGAGAGCAGTGTTACAGCAAGGAGGCTGGAGGCAGTGGAGAGCAATGTTACAGCACAGAGGCTGAAGGCAGTGGAGAGCAATGTTACAGCAAGGAGGCTGGAGGCAGTGGAGAGCAATGTTACAGCACGGAGGCTGGAGGCAGTGGAGAGCAATGTTAAGCACGGAGGCTGGTGGCAGTGGAGAACAATGTTACAGCAAGGAGGCTGGAGGCAGTGGAGAGCAATATTATTGCAAGGAGGCTGGAGGTAGTGGAGAGCAATGTTACAGCAAGGAGGCTGGAGGCAGTGGAGAGCAATGTTACAGCAAAGTGGCTGGAGGCAGTGTAGAGCAATGTTACAGCAAGGAGGCTGGAGGCAGTGGAGAACAATGCTACAGCACGAAGGCTGGAGGCAGTGGAGAGCAATGTTACAGCAAGGAGGCTGGAGGCAGTATAGAGCAATGTGACAGCAAGGAGGCTGGAGGCTGTGGGGAGCATTGTTACAGCACTGAGGCAGGAGGCAGTGGAGAACAATTTTACAGCACGGAGGCTGGAGGCAGTGGAGAGCATTGTTACAGCACGGAGGCTGGAGGCAGTGGAGAGCAGTGTTACAGCAAGGAGGCTGGAGGCAGTGGAGAGCAGTGTTACAGCAAGGAGGCTGGAGGCAGTGGAGAGCAATGTTACAGCACAGAGGCTGGAGGCAGTGGAGAGCATTGTTGCAGCACGGAGGCTGAAGGCAGTGGAGAGCAATGTTACAGCAAGGAGGCTGGAGGCAGTGGAGAGCAATGTTACAGCAAGGAGGCTGGAGGCAGTGTAGAGCAATGTTACAGCACGGAGGCTGGAGCCAGTGGAGAGCAATGTTACAGCAAGGAGGCTGGAGGCAGTGGAGAGCAATGTTACAGCACAGAGGCTGAAGGCAGTGGAGAGCAATGTTACAGCAAGGAGGCTGGAGGCAGTGGAGAGCAATGTTACAGCACGGAGGCTGGAGGCAGTGGAGAGCAATGTTAAGCACGGAGGCTGGAGGCAGTGGAGAACAATGTTACAGCAAGGACGCTGGAGGCAGTGGAGATCAATATTACAGCAAGGAGGCTGGAGGCAGTAGAAGGAATGTTACAGCACGGAGGCTGGAGCCAGTGGAGAGCAATGTTACAGCAAGGAGGCTGGAGGCAGTGGAGAGCAATGTTACAGCACAGAGGCTGGAGGCAGTGGAGAGCAATGTTAAGCACGGAGGCTGGAGGCAGTGGAGAGCAATATTACAACAAGGAGGCTGGAGGCAGTGGAGAGCAATGTTACAGCACGGAGGCTGGAGGCAGTGGAGAACAATGTTACAGCACGGAGGCTGGAGGCAGTGGAGAGCAATGTTACAGCAAGGAGGCTGGAGGCAGTGGAGAGCAATGTTACAGCACGGAGGCTGGAGACAGTGGAGAGCAATGTTACAGCAAGGAGGCTGGAGGCAGTGGAGAGCAATGTTACAGCAAGGAGGCTGGAGGCGGTGGAGAGCAATGTTACAGCACGGAGGCTGGAGACAGTGGAGAGCAATGTTACAGCAAGGTGTCTGGAGGCAGTGGAGAGCAATGTTATAGCAAGGAGGCTGTAGGCAGTGGAGAGCAATGTTACAGCAAGGAGGCTGGATGCAGTGGAGAGCAATGTTACAGCAAGGATGCTGGAGGCTGGAGGCAGTGGAGAACAATGTTACAGCACGGAGGCTGGAGGCAGTGGAGAGCAATGTTACAGCAAGGAGGCTGGAGGCGGTGGAGAGCAATGTTACAGCACGGAGGCTGGAGACAGTGGAGAGCAATGTTACAGCAAGGTGTCTGGAGGCAGTGGAGAGCAATGTTATAGCAAGGAGGCTGGAGGCAGTGGAGAGCAATGTTACAGCAAGGAGGCTGGATGCAGTGGAGAGCAATGTTACAGCAAGGATGCTGGAGGCTGGAGGCAGTGGAGAACAATGTTACAGCACGGAGGCTGGAGGCAGTGGAGAGCAATGTTACAGCCCGGAGGCTGGAGGCAGTGGAGAGCAATGTTACAGCACGGAGGCTTGAGGCAGTGGAGGGCAATGTTACAGCAAGGAGGCTGGAGGCAGTGGAGTGCAATGTTACAGCACGGAGGCTGGAGGCAGTGGAGAGCAATGTTACAGCACGGAGGCTGGAGGCAGTGGAGAGCAATGTTACAGCACGGAGGCTGGAGGCAGTGGAGAGCAATGTTACAGCAAGGAGGCTGGAGGCAGATGAGAGCAATGTTATAGCACGGAGGCTGGAGGCAGTGGAGAGCAATGTTACAGCAAGGAGGCTCTAGGCAGTGGAGAGCAATGTTACAGCACGGAGGCTGGAGGCAGTGGAGAGCAATGTTACAGCATGGAGGCTGGAGGCAGTGGAGAGCAATGTTACAGCACGGAGGCTGAAGGCAGTGGAGAGCAATGTTACAGCAAGGAGGCTGGAGGCAGTGGAGAGCAATGTTACAGCACGGAGGCTGGAGGAAGTGGAGAGCAATGTTACAGCAAGGAGGCTGGAGGCAGTGGAGAGCAATGTTACAGCAAGGAGGCTGGAGGCAGTGGAGAGCAATGTTACAGCACGGAGGCTGGAGGCAGTGGAGAGCAATGTTACAGCAAGGAGGCTGGAGGCAGTGGAGAGCAATGTTACAGCACGGAGGCTGGAGGCAGTGGAGAGCACTGTTACAGCACGGAGGCTGGAGGCAGTGGAGAGCAATGTTACAGTATGGAGGCTGGAGGCAGTGGAGAGCAATGTTACAGCAAGGAGGCTGGAGGCAGTGGAGAGCAATGTTACAGCACGGAGGCTGGAGGCAGTGGAGAGCATTGTTGCAGCACGGAGGCTGGAGGCAGTGGAGAGCAATGTTACATCACGGAGGCTGGAGGCATTGGAGAGCAATGTTACAGCAAGGAGGCTGGAGGCAGTGGAGAGCAATGTTACAGCACGGAGGCTGGAGCCAGTGGAGAGTAATGTTACAGCACGGACGCTGAAGCCAGTGGAGAGCATTGTTACAGCACGGAGGCTGGAGGCAGTGGAGAGCAATATTACAGCAAGGAGGCTGGAGGCAGTGGAGACCAATGTTACAGCAAGGAGGCTGGAGGCAGTGGAGAGCAATATTATTGCAAGGAGGCTGGAGGCAGTGGAGAGCAATGTTACAGCACGGAGGCTGGAGGCAGTGGAGAGCATTGTTACAGCACGGAGGCTGGAGGCAGTGGAGAGCAATATTACAGCAAGGAGGCTGGAGGCAGTGGAGACCAATGTTACAGCAAGGAGGCTGGAGGCAGTGGAGAGCAATATTATTGCAAGGAGGCTGGAGGCAGTGGAGAGCAATGTTACAGCAAGGAGGCTGGAGGCAGTGGAGAGCAATGTTACAGCAAAGAGGCTGGAGGCAGTGTAGAGCAATGTTACAGCAAGGAGGCTGGAGGCAGTGGAGAACAATGCTACAGCACGAAGGCTGGAGGCAGTGGACAGCAATGTTACAGCAAGGAGGCTGGAGGCAGTGGACAGCAATGTTACAGCAAGGAGGCTGGAGGCAGTATAGAGCAATGTGACAGCAAGGAGGCTGGAGGCAGTGGGGAGCATTGTTACAGCACTGAGGCAGGAGGCAGTGGAGAACAATTTTACAGCACGGAGGCTGGAGGCAGTGGAGAGCATTGTTACAGCACGGAGGCTGGAGGCAGTGGAGAGCAATGTTACAGCAAGGAGGCTGGAGGCAGTGGAGAGCAGTGTTACAGCAAGGAGGCTGGAGGCAGTTTATCTGGAGTTTATCTGGAGAGAGTTCCGGGGGTCAACGCCCCCGCGGCCCGGTCTGTGACCAGGCCTCCTTAGGTCAGTGTCCCAGGATGCGACCCACACCAGTCGACTAACACCCAGGTACCCATTTTACTGATGGGGAACATAGACAACAGGTGGAAAGAAACACGTCCAATGTTTCTACTCTGGCTGGGAATCGAACCCAGGCCCTCACCGTGTGAAGCGAGAGCGTTAACCACCAGGCCACCAGAGCCCAATGTTACAGCACAGAGGCTGAAGGCAGTGGAGAGCAATGTTACAGCAAGGAGGCTGGAGGCAGTGGAGAGCAATGTTACAGCACGGAGGCTGGAGGCAGTGGAGAGCAATGTTAAGCACGGAGGCTGGTGGCAGTGGAGAACAATGTTACAGCAAGGAGGCTGGAGGCAGTGGAGAGCAATATTATTGCAAGGAGGCTGGAGGTAGTGGAGAGCAATGTTACAGCAAGGAGGCTGGAGGCAGTGGAGAGCAATGTTACAGCAAAGTGGCTGGAGGCAGTGTAGAGCAATGTTACAGCAAGGAGGCTGGAGGCAGTGGAGAACAATGCTACAGCACGAAGGCTGGAGGCAGTGGAGATCAATATTACAGCAAGGAGGCTGGAGGCAGTAGAAGGAATGTTACAGCACGGAGGCTGGAGCCAGTGGAGAGCAATGTTACAGCAAGGAGGCTGGAGGCAGTGGAGAGCAATGTTACAGCACAGAGGCTGGAGGCAGTGGAGAGCAATGTTAAGCACGGAGGCTGGAGGCAGTGGAGAGCAATATTACAACAAGGAGGCTGGAGGCAGTGGAGAGCAATGTTACAGCACGGAGGCTGGAGGCAGTGGAGAACAATGTTACAGCACGGAGGCTGGAGGCAGTGGAGAGCAATGTTACAGCAAGGAGGCTGGAGGCAGTGGAGAGCAATGTTACAGCACGGAGGCTGGAGACAGTGGAGAGCAATGTTACAGCAAGGAGGCTGGAGGCAGTGGAGAGCAATGTTACAGCAAGGAGGCTGGAGGCGGTGGAGAGCAATGTTACAGCACGGAGGCTGGAGACAGTGGAGAGCAATGTTACAGCAAGGTGTCTGGAGGCAGTGGAGAGCAATGTTATAGCAAGGAGGCTGTAGGCAGTGGAGAGCAATGTTACAGCAAGGAGGCTGGATGCAGTGGAGAGCAATGTTACAGCAAGGATGCTGGAGGCTGGAGGCAGTGGAGAACAATGTTACAGCACGGAGGCTGGAGGCAGTGGAGAGCAATGTTACAGCAAGGAGGCTGGAGGCGGTGGAGAGCAATGTTACAGCACGGAGGCTGGAGACAGTGGAGAGCAATGTTACAGCAAGGTGTCTGGAGGCAGTGGAGAGCAATGTTATAGCAAGGAGGCTGGAGGCAGTGGAGAGCAATGTTACAGCAAGGAGGCTGGATGCAGTGGAGAGCAATGTTACAGCAAGGATGCTGGAGGCTGGAGGCAGTGGAGAACAATGTTACAGCACGGAGGCTGGAGGCAGTGGAGAGCAATGTTACAGCCCGGAGGCTGGAGGCAGTGGAGAGCAATGTTACAGCACGGAGGCTTGAGGCAGTGAAGGGCAATGTTACAGCAAGGAGGCTGGAGGCAGTGGAGTGCAATGTTACAGCACGGAGGCTGGAGGCAGTGGAGAGCAATGTTACAGCACGGAGGCTGGAGGCAGTGGAGAGCAATGTTACAGCACGGAGGCTGGAGGCAGTGGAGAGCAATGTTACAGCACGGAGGCTGGAGGCAGTGGAGAGCAATGTTACAGAAAGGAGGCTGGAGGCAGTGGAGAGCAATGTTACAGCACGGAGGCTGGAGGCAGTGGAGAGCAATGTTACAGCACGGAGGCTGGAGGCAGTGGAGAGCAATGTTACAGCACGGAGGCTGGAGGCAGTGGAGAACAACGTTACAGCAAGGAGGCTGGAGGCAGTGGAGAGCAATGTTACAGCACGGAGGCTGGAGGCAGTGGAGAGCAATGTTACAGCACGGAGGCTGGAGGCAGTGGAGAGCAATGTTACAGCAAGGAGGCTGGAGGCAGTGGAGAGCAATGTTACAGCACGGAGGCTGGAGGCAGTGGAGAGCAATGTTACAGCAAGGAGGCTGGAGGCAGTGGAGAGCAATGTTACAGCACGGAGGCTGGAGGCAGTGGAGAGCAATGTTACAGCACGGAGGCTGGAGGCAGTGGAGAGCAATGTTACAGCACGGAGGCTGGAGGCAGTGGAGAGCAATGTTACAGCAAGGAGGCTGGAGGCAGTGGAGAGCAATGTTACAGCACGGAGGGTGGAGGCTGTGGAGAGCAATGTTACAGCACGGAGGCTGGAGGCAGTGGAGAGCAATGTTACAGCAAGGAGGCTGGAGGCAGTGGAGAGCAATGTTACAGCACGGAGGCTGGAGGCAGTGGAGAGCAATGTTACAGCACGGAGGCTGGAGGCAGTGGAGAGCAATGTTACAGCAAGGAGGCTGGAGGCAGTGGAGAGCAATGTTACAGCACGGAGGCTGGAGACAGTGGAGAGCAATGTTACAGAAAGGATGCTGGAGGCAGTGGAGAGCAATGTTACAGCAAGGAGGCTGGAGGCAGTGGAGAGCAATGTTACAGCACGGAGGCTGGAGACAGTGGAGAGCAATGTTACAGCAAGGAGGCTGGAGGCAGTGGAGAGCAATGCTACAGCAAGGAGGCTGGAGGCAGTGGAGAACAATGTTACAGCACGGAGGCTGGAGGCAGTGGAGAGCAATGTTACAGCACGGAGGCTGGAGGCAGTGGAGAGCAATGTTACAGCACGGAGGCTGGAGGCAGTGGAGAGCAATGTTACAGCAAGGAGGCTGGAGGCAGTGGAGAGCAATGTTACAGCACGGAGGCTGGAGGCAGTGGAGAGCAATGTTACAGCACGGAGGCTGGAGGCAGTGGAGAGCAATGTTACAGCACGGAGGCTGGAGGCGGGGGAGAGCAATGTTACAGCACGGAGGCTGGAGGCAGTGGAGAGCAATGTTACAGCAAGGAGGCTGGAGGCAGTGGAGAGCAATGTTACAGCACGGAGGCTGGAGGCAGTGGAGAGCAATGTTACAGCACGGAGGCTGGAGGCAGTGGAGAGCAATGTTACAGCACGGAGGCTGGAGGCAGTGGAGAGCAACGTTACACCAAGGAGGCTGGAGGCAGTGGAGAGCAATGTTACAGCACGGAGGCTGGAGGCAGTGGAGAGCAATGTTACAGCACGGAGGCTGGAGGCAGTGGAGAGCAATGTTGCAGCAAGGAGGCTGGAGGCAGTGGAGAGCATTGTTACAGCACGGAGGCTGGAGGCAGTTGGAGAGCAATGTTACAGCAAGGAGGCTGGAGGCAGCGGAGAGCAATGTTACAGCACGGAGGCTGGAGGCAGTGGAGAGCAATGTTACAGCACGGAGGCTGGAGGCAGTGGAGAGCAATGTTACAGAACGGAGGCTATAGGCAGTGGAGAGCAATGTTACAGCAAGGAGGCTGGAGGCAGTGGAGAGCAGTGTTACAGCAAGGAGGCTGGAGGCAGTGGAGAGCAATGTTACAGCACGGAGGCTGGAGGCAGTGGAGAGCATTGTTGCAGCACGGAGGCTGAAGGCAGTGGAGAGCAATGTTACAGCAAGGAGGCTGGAGGCAGTGGAGAGCAATGTTACAGCAAGGAGGCTGGAGGCAGTGTAGAGCAATGTTACAGCACGGAGGCTGGAGCCAGTGGAGAGCAATGTTACAGCAAGGAGGCTGGAGGCAGTGGAGAGCAATGTTACAGCACAGAGGCTGAAGGCAGTGGAGAGCAATGTTACAGCAAGGAGGCTGGAGGCAGTGGAGAGCAATGTTACAGCACGGAGGCTGGAGGCAGTGGAGAGCAATGTTAAGCACGGAGGCTGGAGGCAGTGGAGAACAATGTTACAGCAAGGAGGCTGGAGGCAGTGGAGATCAATATTACAGCAAGGAGGCTGGAGGCAGTAGAAGGAATGTTACAGCACGGAGGCTGGAGCCAGTGGAGAGCAATGTTACAGCAAGGAGGCTGGAGGCAGTGGAGAGCAATGTTACAGCACAGAGGCTGGAGGCAGTGGAGAGCAATGTTAAGCACGGAGGCTGGAGGCAGTGGAGAGCAATATTACAACAAGGAGGCTGGAGGCAGTGGAGAGCAATGTTACAGCACGGAGGCTGGAGGCAGTGGAGAGCAATGTTACAGCACGGAGGCTGGAGGCAGTGGAGAGCAATGTTACAGCAAGGAGGCTGGAGGCAGTGGAGAGCAATGTTACAGCACGGAGGCTGGAGACAGTGGAGAGCAATGTTACAGCAAGGAGGCTGGAGGCAGTGGAGAGCAATGTTACAGCAAGGAGGCTGGAGGCGGTGGAGAGCAATGTTACAGCACGGAGGCTGGAGACAGTGGAGAGCAATGTTACAGCAAGGTGTCTGGAGGCAGTGGAGAGCAATGTTATAGCAAGGAGGCTGTAGGCAGTGGAGAGCAATGTTACAGCAAGAAGGCTGGATGCAGTGGAGAGCAATGTTACAGCAAGGATGCTGGAGGCTGGAGGCAGTGGAGAACAATGTTACAGCACGGAGGCTGGAGGCAGTGGAGAGCAATGTTACAGCAAGGAGGCTGGAGGCGGTGGAGAGCAATGTTACAGCACGGAGGCTGGAGACAGTGGAGAGCAATGTTACAGCAAGGTGTCTGGAGGCAGTGGAGAGCAATGTTATAGCAAGGAGGCTGGAGGCAGTGGAGAACAATGTTACAGCAAGGAGGCTGGAGGCAGTGGAGAGCAATATTATTGCAAGGAGGCTGGAGGTAGTGGAGAGCAATGTTACAGCAAGGAGGCTGGAGGCAGTGGAGAGCAATGTTACAGCAAAGTGGCTGGAGGCAGTGTAGAGCAATGTTACAGCAAGGAGGCTGGAGGCAGTGGAGAACAATGCTACAGCACGAAGGCTGGAGGCAGTGGAGATCAATATTACAGCAAGGAGGCTGGAGGCAGTAGAAGGAATGTTACAGCACGGAGGCTGGAGCCAGTGGAGAGCAATGTTACAGCAAGGAGGCTGGAGGCAGTGGAGAGCAATGTTACAGCACAGAGGCTGGAGGCAGTGGAGAGCAATGTTAAGCACGGAGGCTGGAGGCAGTGGAGAGCAATATTACAACAAGGAGGCTGGAGGCAGTGGAGAGCAATGTTACAGCACGGAGGCTGGAGGCAGTGGAGAACAATGTTACAGCACGGAGGCTGGAGGCAGTGGAGAGCAATGTTACAGCAAGGAGGCTGGAGGCAGTGGAGAGCAATGTTACAGCACGGAGGCTGGAGACAGTGGAGAGCAATGTTACAGCAAGGAGGCTGGAGGCAGTGGAGAGCAATGTTACAGCAAGGAGGCTGGAGGCGGTGGAGAGCAATGTTACAGCACGGAGGCTGGAGACAGTGGAGAGCAATGTTACAGCAAGGTGTCTGGAGGCAGTGGAGAGCAATGTTATAGCAAGGAGGCTGTAGGCAGTGGAGAGCAATGTTACAGCAAGGAGGCTGGATGCAGTGGAGAGCAATGTTACAGCAAGGATGCTGGAGGCTGGAGGCAGTGGAGAACAATGTTACAGCACGGAGGCTGGAGGCAGTGGAGAGCAATGTTACAGCAAGGAGGCTGGAGGCGGTGGAGAGCAATGTTACAGCACGGAGGCTGGAGACAGTGGAGAGCAATGTTACAGCAAGGTGTCTGGAGGCAGTGGAGAGCAATGTTATAGCAAGGAGGCTGGAGGCAGTGGAGAGCAATGTTACAGCAAGGAGGCTGGATGCAGTGGAGAGCAATGTTACAGCAAGGATGCTGGAGGCTGGAGGCAGTGGAGAACAATGTTACAGCACGGAGGCTGGAGGCAGTGGAGAGCAATGTTACAGCCCGGAGGCTGGAGGCAGTGGAGAGCAATGTTACAGCACGGAGGCTTGAGGCAGTGGAGGGCAATGTTACAGCAAGGAGGCTGGAGGCAGTGGAGTGCAATGTTACAGCACGGAGGCTGGAGGCAGTGGAGAGCAATGTTACAGCACGGAGGCTGGAGGCAGTGGAGAGCAATGTTACAGCACGGAGGCTGGAGGCAGTGGAGAGCAATGTTACAGCACGGAGGCTGGAGGCAGTGGAGAGCAATGTTACAGCAAGGAGGCTGGAGGCAGTGGAGAGCAATGTTACAGCACGGAGGCTGGAGGCAGTGGAGAGCAATGTTACAGCACGGAGGCTGGAGGCAGTGGAGAGCAATGTTACAGCACGGAGGCTGGAGGCAGTGGAGAACAATGTTACAGCAAGGAGGCTGGAGGCAGTGGAGAGCAATGTTACAGCACGGAGGCTGGAGGCAGTGGAGAGCAATGTTACAGCACGGAGGCTGGAGGCAGTGGAGAGCAATGTTACAGCAAGGAGGCTGGAGGCAGTGGAGAGCAATGTTACAGCACGGAGGCTGGAGGCAGTGGAGAGCAATGTTACAGCAAGGAGGCTGGAGGCAGTGGAGAGCAATGTTACAGCACGGAGGCTGGAGGCAGTGGAGAGCAATGTTACAGCACGGAGGCTGGAGGCAGTGGAGAGCAATGTTACAGCACGGAGGCTGGAGGCAGTGGAGAGCAATGTTACAGCAAGGAGGCTGGAGGCAGTGGAGAGCAATGTTACAGCACGGAGGGTGGAGGCTGTGGAGAGCAATGTTACAGCACGGAGGCTGGAGGCAGTGGAGAGCAATGTTACAGCAAGGAGGCTGGAGGCAGTGGAGAGCAATGTTACAGCACGGAGGCTGGAGGCAGTGGAGAGCAATGTTACAGCACGGAGGCTGGAGGCAGTGGAGAGCAATGTTACAGCAAGGAGGCTGGAGGCAGTGGAGAGCAATGTTACAGCACGGAGGCTGGAGACAGTGGAGAGCAATGTTACAGAAAGGATGCTGGAGGCAGTGGAGAGCAATGTTACAGCAAGGAGGCTGGAGGCAGTGGAGAGCAATGTTACAGCACGGAGGCTGGAGACAGTGGAGAGCAATGTTACAGCAAGGAGGCTGGAGGCAGTGGAGAGCAATGCTACAGCAAGGAGGCTGGAGGCAGTGGAGAACAATGTTACAGCACGGAGGCTGGAGGCAGTGGAGAGCAATGTTACAGCACGGAGGCTGGAGGCAGTGGAGAGCAATGTTACAGCACGGAGGCTGGAGGCAGTGGAGAGCAATGTTACAGCAAGGAGGCTGGAGGCAGTGGAGAGCAATGTTACAACACGGAGGCTGGAGGCAGTGGAGAGCAATGTTACAGCACGGAGGCTGGAGGCAGTGGAGAGCAATGTTACAGCACGGAGGCTGGAGGCGGGGGAGAGCAATGTTACAGCACGGAGGCTGGAGGCAGTGGAGAGCAATGTTACAGCAAGGAGGCTGGAGGCAGTGGAGAGCAATGTTACAGCACGGAGGCTGGAGGCAGTGGAGAGCAATGTTACAGCACGGAGGCTGGAGGCAGTGGAGAGCAATGTTACAGCACGGAGGCTGGAGGCAGTTGGAGAGCAATGTTACAGCAAGGAGGCTGGAGGCAGCGGAGAGCAATGTTACAGCACGGAGGCTGGAGGCAGTGGAGAGCAATGTTACAGCACGGAGGCTGGAGGCAGTGGAGAGCAATGTTACAGCACGGAGGCTATAGGCAGTGGAGAGCAATGTTACAGCAAGGAGGCTGGAGGCAGTGGAGAGCAGTGTTACAGCACGGAGGCTGGAGGCAGTGGAGAGCAATGTTACAGCACGGAGGCTGGAGGCAGTGGAGAGCATTGTTGCAGCACGGAGGCTGAAGGCAGTGGAGAGCAATGTTACAGCAAGGAGGCTGGAGGCAGTGGAGAGCAATGTTACAGCAAGGAGGCTGGAGGCAGTGTAGAGCAATGTTACAGCACGGAGGCTGGAGCCAGTGGAGAGCAATGTTACAGCAAGGAGGCTGGAGGCAGTGGAGAGCAATGTTACAGCACAGAGGCTGAAGGCAGTGGAGAGCAATGTTACAGCAAGGAGGCTGGAGGCAGTGGAGAGCAATGTTACAGCACGGAGGCTGGAGGCAGTGGAGAGCAATGTTAAGCACGGAGGCTGGAGGCAGTGGAGAACAATGTTACAGCAAGGAGGCTGGAGGCAGTGGAGATCAATATTACAGCAAGGAGGCTGGAGGCAGTAGAAGGAATGTTACAGCACGGAGGCTGGAGCCAGTGGAGAGCAATGTTACAGCAAGGAGGCTGGAGGCAGTGGAGAGCAATGTTACAGCACAGAGGCTGGAGGCAGTGGAGAGCAATGTTAAGCACGGAGGCTGGAGGCAGTGGAGAGCAATATTACAACAAGGAGGCTGGAGGCAGTGGAGAGCAATGTTAGAGCACGGAGGCTGGAGGCAGTGGAGAGCAATGTTACAGCACGGAGGCTGGAGGCAGTGGAGAGCAATGTTACAGCAAGGAGGCTGGAGGCAGTGGAGAGCAATGTTACAGCACGGAGGCTGGAGACAGTGGAGAGCAATGTTACAGCAAGGAGGCTGGAGGCAGTGGAGAGCAATGTTACAGCAAGGAGGCTGGAGGCGGTGGAGAGCAATGTTACAGCACGGAGGCTGGAGACAGTGGAGAGCAATGTTACAGCAAGGTGTCTGGAGGCAGTGGAGAGCAATGTTATAGCAAGGAGGCTGTAGGCAGTGGAGAGCAATGTTACAGCAAGGAGGCTGGATGCAGTGGAGAGCAATGTTACAGCAAGGATGCTGGAGGCTGGAGGCAGTGGAGAACAATGTTACAGCACGGAGGCTGGAGGCAGTGGAGAGCAATGTTACAGCAAGGAGGCTGGAGGCGGTGGAGAGCAATGTTACAGCACGGAGGCTGGAGACAGTGGAGAGCAATGTTACAGCAAGGTGTCTGGAGGCAGTGGAGAGCAATGTTATAGCAAGGAGGCTGGAGGCAGTGGAGAGCAATGTTACAGCAAGGAGGCTGGATTCAGTGGAGAGCAATGTTACAGCAAGGATGCTGGAGGCTCGAGGCAGTGGAGAACAATGTTACAGCACGGAGGCTGGAGGCAGTGGAGAGCAATGTTACAGCCCGGAGGCTGGAGGCAGTGGAGAGCAATGTTACAGCACGGAGGCTTGAGGCAGTGGAGGGCAATGTTACAGCAAGGAGGCTGGAGGCAGTGGAGTGCAATGTTACAGCACGGAGGCTGGAGGCAGTGGAGAGCAATGTTACAGCACGGAGGCTGGAGGCAGTGGAGAGCAATGTTACAGCACGGAGGCTGGAGGCAGTGGAGAGCAATGTTACAGCACGGAGGCTGGAGGCAGTGGAGAGCAATGTTACAGAAAGGAGGCTGGAGGCAGTGGAAAGCAATGTTACAGCACGGAGGCTGGAGGCAGAGGAGAGCAATGTTACAGCACGGAGGCTGGAGGCAGTGGAGAGCAATGTTACAGCACGGAGGCTGGAGGCGGTGGAGAACAACGTTACAGCAAGGAGGCTGGAGGCAGTGGAGAGCAATGTTACAGCACGGAGGCTGGAGGCAGTGGAGAGCAATGTTACAGCACGGAGGCTGGAGGCAGTGGAGAGCAATGTTACAGCAAGGAGGCTGGAGGCAGTGGAGAGCAATGTTACAGCACGGAGGCTGGAGGCAGTGGAGAGCAATGTTACAGCAAGGAGGCTGGAGGCAGTGGAGAGCAATGTTACAGCACGGAGGCTGGAGGCAGTGGAGAGCAATGTTACAGCACGGAGGCTGGAGGCAGTGGAGAGCAATGTTACAGCACGGAGGCTGGAGGCAGTGGAGAGCAATGTTACAGCAAGGAGGCTGGAGGCAGTGGAGAGCAATGTTACAGCACGGAGGGTGGAGGCTGTGGAGAGCAATGTTACAGCACGGAGGCTGGAGGCAGTGGAGAGCAATGTTACAGCAAGGAGGCTGGAGGCAGTGGAGAGCAATATTACAGCACGGAGACTGGAGGCAGTGGAGAGCAATGTTACAGCAAGGAGGCTCGAGGCAGTGGAGAGCAATATTACAGCACAGAGGCTGGAGGCCGTGGAGAGCAATGTTACAGCAAGGAGGCTGGAGGCAGTGGAGAGCAATGTTACAGCAAGGAGGCTGGAGGCAGTGGAGAGCAATGTTACAGCACGGAGGCTGGAGGCAGTGGAGAGCAATGTTACAGCACGGAGGCTGGAGGCAGTGGAGAGCAATGTTACAGCAAGGAGGCTGGAGGCAGTGGAGAGCAATGTTACAGCACGGAGGCTGGAGACAGTGGAGAGCAATGTTACAGAAAGGATGCTGGAGGCAGTGGAGAGCAATGTTACAGCAAGGAGGCTGGAGGCAGTGGTGAGCAATGTTACAGCACGGAGGCTGGAGACAGTGGAGAGCAATGTTACAGCAAGGAGGCTGGAGGCAGTGGAGAGCAATGCTACAGCAAGGAGGCTGGAGGCAGTGGAGAACAATGTTACAGCACGGAGGCTGGAGGCAGTGGAGAGCAATGTTACAGCACGGAGGCTGGAGGCAGTGGAGAGCAATGTTACAGCACGGAGGCTGGAGGCAGTGGAGAGCAATGTTACAGCAAGGAGGCTGGAGGCAGTGGAGAGCAATGTTACAGCACGGAGGCTGGAGGCAGTGGAGAGCAATGTTACAGCACGGAGGCTGGAGGCAGTGGAGAGCAATGTTACAGCACGGAGGCTGGAGGCGGGGGAGAGCAATGTTACAGCACGGAGGCTGGAGGCAGTGGAGAGCAATGTTACAGCAAGGAGGCTGGAGGCAGTGGAGAGCAATGTTACAGCACGGAGGCTGGAGGCAGTGGAGAGCAATGTTACAGCACGGAGGCTGGAGGCAGTGGAGAGCAATGTTACAGCACGGAGGCTGGAGGCAGTGGAGAGCAACGTTACAGCAAGGAGGCTGGAGGCAGTGGAGAGCAATGTTACAGCACGGAGGCTGGAGGCAGTGGAGAGCAATGTTACAGCACGGAGGCTGGAGGCAGTGGAGAGCAATGTTGCAGCAAGGAGGCTGGAGGCAGTGGAGAGCAATGTTACAGCACGGAGGCTGGAGGCAGTTGGAGAGCAATGATACAGCAAGGAGGCTGGAGGCAGCGGAGAGCAATGTTACAGCACGGAGGCTGGAGGCAGTGGAGAGCAATGTTACAGCACGGAGGCTGGAGGCAGTGGAGAGCAATGTTACAGCACGGAGGCTATAGGCAGTGGAGAGCAATGTTACAGCAAGGAGGCTGGAGGCAGTGGAGAGCAATGTTACAGCAAGGAGGCTGGAGGCAGTGGAGAGCAATGTTACAGCAAGGAGGCTGGAGGCAGCGGAGAGCAATGTTACAGCACGGAGGCTGGAGACAGTGGAGAGCAATGTTACAGCAAGGTGTCTGGAGGCAGTGGAGAGCAATGTTATAGCAAGGAGGCTGGAGGCAGTGGAGAGCAATGTTACAGCAAGGAGGCTGGAGGCAGTGGAGAGCAATGTTACAGAAAGGAGGCTGGATGCAGTGGAGAGCAATGTTACAGCAAGGATGCTGGAGGCTGGAAGCAGTGGAGAACAATGTTACAGCACGGAGGCTGGAGGCAGTGGAGAGCAATGTTACAGCACGGAGGCTGGAGGCAGTGGAGAGCAATGTTACAGCACGGAGGCTGGAGGCAGTGGAGAGCAATGTTACAGCAAGGAGGCTGGAGGCAGTGGAGTGCAATGTTACAGCACGGAGGCTGGAGGCAGTGGAGAGCAATGTTACAGCACGGAGGCTGGAGGCAGTGGAGAGCAATGTTACAGCACGGAGGCTGGAGGCAGTGGAGAGCAATGTTACAGCACGGAGGCTGGAGGCAGTGGAGAGCAATGTTACAGAAAGGAGGCTGGAGGCAGTGGAGAGCAATGTTACAGCACGGAGGCTGGAGGCAGTGGAGAGCAATGTTACAGCACGGAGGCTGGAGGCAGTGGAGAGCAATGTTACAGCACGGAGGCTGGAGGCAGTGGAGAACAACGTTACAGCAAGGAGGCTGGAGGCAGTGGAGAGCAATGTTACAGCACGGAGGCTGGAGGCAGTGGAGAGCAATGTTACAGCACGGAGGCTGGAGGCAGTGGAGAGCAATGTTACAGCAAGGAGGCTGGAGGCAGCGGAGAGCAATGTTACAGCACGGAGGCTGGAGGCAGTGGAGAGCAATGTTACAGCATGGAGGCTGGAGGCAGAGGAGAGCAATGTTACAGCACGGAGGCTGGAGGCAGTGGAGAGCAATGTTACAGCACGTAGGCTGGAGGCAGTGGAGAGCAATGTTACAGCACGGAGGCTGGAGGCAGTGGAGAGCAATGTTACAGCAAGGAGGCTGGAGGCAGTGGAGAGCAATGTTACAGCACGGAGGGTGGAGGCTGTGGAGAGCAATGTTACAGCACGGAGGCTGGAGGCAGTGGAGAGCAATGTTACAGCAAGGAGGCTGGAGGCAGTGGAGAGCAATGTTACAGCACGGAGGCTGGAGGCAGTGGAGAGCAATGTTACAGCAAGGAGGCTGGAGGCAGTGGAGAGCAATATTACAGCACGGAGGCTGGAGGCCGTGGAGAGCAATGTTACAGCAAGGAGGCTGGAGGCAGTGGAGAGCAATGTTACAGCAAGGAGGCTGGAGGCAGTGGAGAGCAATGTTACAGCACGGAGGCTGGAGGCAGTGGAGAGCAATGTTACAGCACGGAGGCTGGAGGCAGTGGAGAGCAATGTTACAGCAAGGAGGCTGGAGGCAGTGGAGAGCAATGTTACAGCACGGAGGCTGGAGACAGTGGAGAGCAATGTTACAGAAAGGATGCTGGAGGCAGTGGAGAGCAATGTTACAGCAAGGAGGCTGGAGGCAGTGGAGAGCAATGTTACAGCACGGAGGCTGGAGACAGTGGAGAGCAATGTTACAGCAAGGAGGCTGGAGGCAGTGGAGAGCAATGTTATAGCAAGGAGGCTGGAGGCAGTGGAGAGCAATGTTACAGTAAGGAGGCTGGAGGCAGTGGAGAGCAATGTTTCAGCAAGGAGGCTGGAGGCAGTGGAGAGCAATGTTACAGCAAGGAGGCTGGAGGCAGTGGAGAACAATGTTACAGCACGGAGGCTGGAGGAAGTGGAGAGCAATGTTACAGCACGGAGGCTGGAGGCAGTGGAGAGCAATGTTACAGCACGGAGGCTGGAGGCAGTGGAGAGCAATGTTACAGCAAGGAGGCTGGAGGCAGTGGAGAGCAATGTTACAGCACGGAGGCTGGAGGCAGTGGAGAGCAATGTTACAGCACGGAGGCTGGAGGCAGTGGAGAGCAATGTTACAGCACGGAGGCTGGAGGCAGTGGAGAGCAATGTTACAGCACGGAGGCTGGAGGCAGTGGAGAGCAATGTTACAGCAAGGAGGCTGGAGGCAGTGGAGAGCAATGTTACAGCACGGAGGCTGGAGGCAGTGAAGAGCAATGTTACAGCACGGAGGCTGGAGGCAGTGGAGAGCAATGTTACAGCACGGAGGCTGGAGGCAGTGGAGAGCAACGTTACAGCAAGGAGGCTGGAGGCAGTGGAGAGCAATGTTACAGCACGGAGGCTGGAGGCAGTGGAGAGCAATGTTACAGCACGGAGGCTGGAGGCAGTGGAGAGCAATCTTGCAGCACGGAGGCTGGAGGCAGTGGAGAGCAATGTTACAGCACGGAGGCTATAGGCAGTGGAGAGCAATGTTACAGCAAGGAGGCTGGAGGCAGTGGAGAGCAATGTTACAGAACAGAGGCTGGAGGCTGTGGAGAGCAATGTTACAGCACTGAGGCTGGAGGCAGTGGAGAGCAATGTTACAGCAAGGAGGCTGGAGGCAGTGGAGAGCAATGTTACAGCAAGGACGCTGGAGACCGTGGAGAGCAATGTTACAGCAAGGAGGCTGGAGGTAGTGGAGAGCAATGTTACAGCACTGAGGCTGGAGGCCGTGGAGAGCAATGATACAGCAAGGAGGCTGGAGGCAGTGGAGAGCAATGTTACAGCACGGAGGCTGGAGGCAGTTGGAGAGCAATGTTACAGCAAGGAGGCTGGAGGCAGCGGAGAGCAATGTTACATCACGGAGGCTGGAGGCAGTGGAGAGCAATGTTACAGCACGGAGGCTATAGGCAGTGGAGAGCAATGTTACAGCAAGGAGGCTGGAGGCAGTGGAGAGCAATGTTACAGCACGGAGGCTGGAGACAGTGGAGAGCAATGTTACAGCAAGGAGGCTGGAGGCAGTGGAGAGCAATGTTACAGCAAGGAGGCTGGAGGCAGTGGAGAGCAATGTTACAGCACGGAGGCTGGAGACAGTGGAGAGCAATGTTACAGCAAGGTGTCTGGAGGCAGTGGAGAGCAATGTTATAGCAAGGAGGCTGGAGGCAGTGGAGAGCAATGTTACAGCAAGGAGGCTGGAGGCAGTGGAGAGCAATGTTACAGCAAGGAGGCTGGATGCAGTGGAGAGCAATGTTACAGCAAGGATGCTGGAGGCTGGAGGCAGTGGAGAACAATGTTACAGCACGGAGGCTGGAGGCAGTGGAGAGCAATGTTACAGCACGGAGGCTGGAGGCAGTGGAGAGCAATGTTACAGCACGGAGGCTGGAGGCAGTGGAGAGCAATGTTACAGCAAGGAGGCTGGAGGCAGTGGAGTGCAATGTTACAGCACGGAGGCTGGAGGCAGTGGAGAGCAATGTTACAGCACGGAGGCTGGAGGCAGTGGAGAGCAATGTTACAGCACGGAGGCTGGAGGCTGTGGAGAGCAATGTTACAGCACGGAGGCTGGAGGCAGTGGAGAGCAATGTTACAGAAAGGAGGCTGGAGGCAGTGGAGAGCAATGTTACAGCACGGAGGCTGGAGGCAGTGGAGAGCAATGTTACAGCACGGAGGCTGGAGGCAGTGGAGAGCAATGTTACAGCACGGAGGCTGGAGGCAGTGGAGAACAACGTTACAGCAAGGAGGCTGGAGGCAGTGGAGAGCAATGTTACAGCACGGAGGCTGGAGGCAGTGGAGAGCAATGTTACAGCACGGAGGCTGGAGGCAGTGGAGAGCAATGTTACAGCAAAGAGGCTGGAGGCAGCGGAGAGCAATGTTACAGCACGGAGGCTGGAGGCAGTGGAGAGCAATGTTACAGCAAGGAGGCTGGAGGCAGAGGAGAGCAATGTTACAGCACGGAGGCTGGAGGCAGTGGAGAGCAATGTTACAGCACGTAGGCTGGAGGCAGTGGAGAGCAATGTTACAGCAAGGAGGCTGGAGGCAGTGGAGAGCAATGTTACAGCAAGGAGGCTGGAGGCAGTGTAGAGCAATGTTACAGCACGGAGGGTGGAGGCTGTGGAGAGCAATGTTACAGCACGGAGGCTGGAGGCAGTGGAGAGCAATGTTACAGCAAGGAGGCTGGAGGCAGTGGAGAGCAATGTTACAGCACGGAGGGTGGAGGCTGTGGAGAGCAATGTTACAGCACGGAGGCTGGAGGCAGTGGAGAGCAATGTTACAGCAAGGAGGCTGGAGGCAGTGGAGAGCAATGTTACAGCACGGAGGCTGGAGGCAGTGGAGAGCAATGTTACAGCAAGGAGGCTGGAGGCAGTGGAGAGCAATATTACAGCACGGAGGCTGGAGGCCGTGGAGAGCAATGTTACAGCAAATAGGCTGGAGGCAGTGGAGAGCAATGTTACAGCACGGAGGCTGGAGGCAGTGGAGAGCAATGTTACAGCACGGAGGCTGGAGGCAGTGGAGAGCAATGTTACAGCAAGGAGGCTGGAGGCAGTGGAGAGCAATGTTACAGCACGGAGGCTGGAGGCAGTGGAGAGCAATGTTACAGAAAGGATGCTGGAGGCAGTGGAGAGCAATGTTACAGCAAGGAGGCTGGAGGCAGTGGAGAGCAATGTTACAGCACGGAGGCTGGAGACAGTGGAGAGCAATGTTACAGCAAGGAGGCTGGAGGCAGTGGAGAGCAATGCTACAGCAAGGAGGCTGGAGGCAGTGGAGAGCAATGTTACAGAAAGGAGGCTGGAGGCAGTGGAGAGCAATGTTACAGCACGGAGGCTGGAGGCAGTGGAGAGCAATGTTACAGCACGGAGGCTGGAGGCAGTGGAGAGCAATGTTACAGCACGGAGGCTGGAGGCAGTGGAGAACAACGTTACAGCAAGGAGGCTGGAGGCAGTGGAGAGCAATGTTACAGCACGGAGGCTGGAGGCAGTGGAGAGCAATGTTACAGCACGGAGGCTGGAGGCAGTGGAGAGCAATGTTACAGCAAAGAGGCTGGAGGCAGCGGAGAGCAATGTTACAGCACGGAGGCTGGAGGCAGTGGAGAGCAATGTTACAGCAAGGAGGCTGGAGGCAGAGGAGAGCAATGTTACAGCACGGAGGCTGGAGGCAGTGGAGAGCAATGTTACAGCACGTAGGCTGGAGGCAGTGGAGAGCAATGTTACAGCAAGGAGGCTGGAGGCAGTGGAGAGCAATGTTACAGCAAGGAGGCTGGAGGCAGTGTAGAGCAATGTTACAGCACGGAGGGTGGAGGCTGTGGAGAGCAATGTTACAGCACGGAGGCTGGAGGCAGTGGAGAGCAATGTTACAGCAAGGAGGCTGGAGGCAGTGGAGAGCAATGTTACAGCACGGAGGGTGGAGGCTGTGGAGAGCAATGTTACAGCACGGAGGCTGGAGGCAGTGGAGAGCAATGTTACAGCAAAGAGGCTGGAGGCAGCGGAGAGCAATGTTACAGCACGGAGGCTGGAGGCAGTGGAGAGCAATGTTACAGCAAGGAGGCTGGAGGCAGAGGAGAGCAATGTTACAGCACGGAGGCTGGAGGCAGTGGAGAGCAATGTTACAGCACGGAGGGTGGAGGCTGTGGAGAGCAATGTTACAGCACGGAGGCTGGAGGCAGTGGAGAGCAATGTTACAGCAAAGAGGCTGGAGGCAGCGGAGAGCAATGTTACAGCACGGAGGCTGGAGGCAGTGGAGAGCAATGTTACAGCAAAGAGGCTGGAGGCAGCGGAGAGCAATGTTACAGCACGGAGGCTGGAGGCAGTGGAGAGCAATGTTACAGCAAGGAGGCTGGAGGCAGAGGAGAGCAATGTTACAGCACGGAGGCTGGAGGCAGTGGAGAGCAATGTTACAGCACGTAGGCTGGAGGCAGTGGAGAGCAATGTTACAGCAAGGAGGCTGGAGGCAGTGGAGAGCAATGTTACAGCAAGGAGGCTGGAGGCAGTGTAGAGCAATGTTACAGCACGGAGGGTGGAGGCTGTGGAGAGCAATGTTACAGCACGGAGGCTGGAGGCAGTGGAGAGCAATGTTACAGCAAGGAGGCTGGAGGCAGTGGAGAGCAATGTTACAGCACGGAGGGTGGAGGCTGTGGAGAGCAATGTTACAGCACGGAGGCTGGAGGCAGTGGAGAGCAATGTTACAGCAAGGAGGCTGGAGGCAGTGGAGAGCAATGTTACAGCAAGGAGGCTGGAGGCAGTGGAGAGCAATGTTACAGCAAGGAGGCTGGAGGCAGTGGAGAGCAATGTTACAGCAAGGAGGCTGGAGGCAGTGGAGAGCAATGTTACAGCAAGGAGGCTGGAGGCAGTGGAGAGCAATGTTACAGCAAGGAGGCTGGAGGCAGTGGAGAGCAATGTTACAGCAAGGAGGCTGGAGGCAGTGGAGAGCAATGTTACAGCACGGAGGCTGGAGGCAGTGGAGAGCAATGTTACAGCACGGAGGCTGGAGGCAGTGGAGAGCAATGTTACAGCAAGGAGGCTGGAGGCAGTGGAGACCAATGTTACAGCAAGGAGGCTGGAGGCAGTGGAGAGCAATGTTACAGCACGGAGGCTGGAGGCAGTGGAGAGCAATGTTACAGCACGGAGGCTGGAGGCAGTGGAGACCAATGTTACAGCACGGAGGCTGGAGGCAGTGGAGAGCAATGTTACAGCACGGAGGCTGGAGGCCGTGGAGAGCAATGTTACAGCACGGAGGCTGGAGGCCGTGGAGAGCAATGTTACAGCACGGAGGCTGGAGGCAGTGGAGAGCAATGTTACAGCACGGAGGCTGGAGGCAGTGGAGAGCAATGTTACAGCACGGAGGCTGGAGGCAGTGGAGAGCAATGTTACAGCACGGAGGCTGGAGGCAGTGGAGAGCAATGTTACAGCACGGAGGCTGGAGGCAGTGGAGACCAATGTGTGATGTGAATATTATGCAAGAATTCGTAGTTTGGAGATTATTAGGTGCAGAGTTACTAAAATATTATCCAAAAGGCTGAGGATATTTGGACGTTTAGAAAGGATGGAGCAACACAGGATGACCTGGAGGTGTATAAATCTATAGTGGATATAAGGAGGGGAAGGGATCATCCTAGGAAAGATTGATGGGGCGGGGTAAAGGAGGTTAGGTGTGCAAAAGGCTTGAATATCCAACAGTCATATGCATGTATGTATGTATGTATGTATGTATGTATGTATGTATGTATGTGTATGTGTGTGTATGTGTGTGTATGTGTGTATGTGTGTGTGTGTGTGTGTGTGTGTGTGTGTGTGTGTGTGTGTGTGTCTTAGAAAGGAGTCACTGGAGGCACGTGGTTGTTATGACAATGTGCTACTGGAGTATGATCAAGGTAACATTTATGAAGAGATTCAGGAAAACTGGTTAGCCAGACTAAAGCTTGGAAGTACAGTGTCTGTACTGTGAAGGAGGGGTAGGGATACTGCACTGTACTGTGAAGGACGGGTAGGGATACTGTACTGTGAAGGAGGGGTAGGGATACTGTACTGTGAAGGAGGGGTAGGGATACTGTACTGTGAAGGAGGGGTAGGGATACTGTACTGTGAAGGAGGGGTAGGGATACTGTACTGTGAAGGAGGGGTAGGGATACTGTACTGTGAAGGAGGGGTAGGGATACTGTACTGTACTGTGAAGGACGGGTAGGGATACTGTACTGTGAAGGAGGGGTAGGGATACTGCACTGTACTGTGAAGGACGGGTAGGGATACTGTACTGTGAAGGAGGGGTAGGGATACTGCACTGTACTGTGAAGGACGGGTAGGGATACTGTACTGTGAAGGAGGGGTAGGGATACTGTACTGAAGTGTGAAGGAGGGGTAGGGATACTGCACTGTACGGTGAAGGACGGGTAGGGATACTGTACTGTGAAGGAGGGGTAGGGATACTGCACTGAACTGTGAAGGAGGGGTAGGGATACTGCAGTGTAAGGTGGAGGACGGGTAGGGATACTGCACTGTACGGTGAAGGACGGGTAGGGATACTGCACTGTGAAGGAGGGGTAGGGATACTGTACTGTGAAGGAGGGGTAGGGATACTGCACTGAACTGTGAAGGAGGGGTAGGGATACTGTACTGTGAAGAGGGGTAGGGATACTGCACTGTACTGTGAAGGAGGGGTAGGGATACTGTACTGTGAAGGAGGGGTAGGGATACTGTACTGTGAAGGAGGGGTAGGGATACTGCACTGTGAAGGAGGGGTAGGGATACTGTACTGTGAAGGAGGGGTAGGGATACTGTACTGTGAAGGAGGGGTAGGGATACTGTACTGTGAAGGAGGGGTAGGGATACTGTACTGTGAAGGAGGGGTAGGGATACTGTACTGTGAAGGAGGGGTAGGGATACTGTACTGTGAAGGAGGGGTAGGGATACTGCACTGTGAAGGAGGGGTAGGGATACTGCACTGTGAAGGAGGGGTAGGGATACTGTACTGTGAAGGAGGGGTAGGGATACTGCACTGTGAAGGAGGGGTAGGGATACTGTACTGTGAAGGAGGGGTAGGGATACTGTACTGTGAAGGAGGGGTAGGGATACTGTACTGTGAAGGAGGGGTAGGGATACTGTACTGTGAAGGAGGGGTAGGGATACTGTACTGTGAAGGAGGGGTAGGGATACTGTACTGTGAAGGAGGGGTAGGGATACTGTACTGTGAAGGAGGGGTAGGGATACTGTACTGTAAGGTGAAGGACGGGTAGGGATACTGTACTGTACGGTGAAGGACGGGTAGGGATACTGTACTGTGAAGGAGGGGTAGGGATACTGCACTGTACGGTGAAGGACGGGTAGGGATACTGCACTGTACGGTGAAGGACGGGTAGGGATACTGTACTGTGAAGGAGGGGTAGGGATACTGTACTGTGAAGGAGGGGTAGGGATACTGCACTGAACTGTGAAGGAGAGGTAGGGATACTGCACTGTAAGGTGGAGGACGGGTAGGGATACTGCACTGTGAAGGAGGGGTAGGGATACTGTACTGTGAAGGAGGGGTAGGGATACTGCACTGAACTGTGAAGGAGGGGTAGGGATACTGTACTGTGAAGGAGGGGTAGGGATACTGCACTGTACTGTGAAGGAGGGGTAGGGATACTGTACTGTGAAGGAGGGGTAGGGATACTGTACTGTGAAGGAGGGGTAGGGATACTGCACTGTGAAGGAGGGGTAGGGATATTGTACGGTGAAGGAGGGGTAGGGATACTGCACTGTGAAGGAGGGGTAGGGATACTGTACTGTGAAGGAGGGGTAGGGATATTGTACGGTGAAGGAGGGGTAGGGATACTGCACTGTGAAGGAGGGGTAGGGATACTGTACTGTGAAGGAGGGGTAGGGATACTGCACTGTACGGTGAAGGACGGGTAGGGATACTGTACTGTGAAGGAGGGGTAGGGATACTGTACTGTGAAGGAGGGGTAGGGATACTGTACTGTAAGGTGAAGGACGGGTAGGGATACTGTACTGTACGGTGAAGGACGGGTAGGGATACTGTACTGTGAAGGAGGGGTAGGGATACTGCACTGTACGGTGAAGGACGGGTAGGGATACTGCACTGTACGGTGAAGGACGGGTAGGGATACTGTACTGTGAAGGAGGGGTAGGGATACTGTACTGTGAAGGAGGGGTAGGGATACTGTACTGTGAAGGAGGGGTAGGGATACTGTACTGTGAAGGAGGGGTAGGGATACTGTACTGTGAAGGAGGGGTAGGGATACTGTACTGTGAAGGAGGGGTAGGGATACTGTACTGTGAAGGAGGGGTAGGGATACTGTACTGTGAAGGAGGGGTAGGGATACTGTACTGTGAAGGAGGGGTAGGGATACTGTACTGTGAAGGAGGGGTAGGGATACTGCACTGTACGGTGAAGGACGGGTAGGGATACTGTACTGTGAAGGAGGGGTAGGGATACTGCACTGTAAGGTGAAGGACGGGTAGGGATACTGCACTGTACTGTGAAGGAGGGGTAGGGATACTGTACTGAAGTGTGAAGGAGGGGTAGGGATACTGTACTGTGAAGGAGGGGTAGGGATACTGCACTGTACGGTGAAGGACGGGTAGGGATACTGTACTGTGAAGGAGGGGTAGGGATACTGTACTGTGAAGGAGGGGTAGGGATACTGTACTGTGAAGGAGGGGTAGGGATACTGCACTGTACGGTGAAGGACGGGTAGGGATACTGTACTGTGAAGGAGGGGTAGGGATACTGTACTGTGAAGGAGGGGTAGGGATACTGTACTGTGAAGGAGGGGTAGGGATACTGTACTGTGAAGGAGGGGTAGGGATACTGTACTGTGAAGGAGGGGTAGGGATACTGTACTGTGAAGGAGGGGTAGGGATACTGTACTGTGAAGGAGGGGTAGGGATACTGTACTGTGAAGGAGGGGTAGGGATACTGTACTGTGAAGGAGGGGTAGGGATACTGTACTGTGAAGGAGGGGTAGGGATACTGCACTGTACGGTGAAGGACGGGTAGGGATACTGTACTGTGAAGGAGGGGTAGGGATACTGCACTGTACGGTGAAGGACGGGTAGGGATACTGCACTGTACGGTGAAGGACGGGTAGGGATACTGCACTGTACGGTGAAGGACGGGTAGGGATACTGCACTGTACGGTGAAGGACGGGTAGG
>NC_091293.1:18875718-18928218 GCF_038502225.1 Cherax quadricarinatus | reverse complement strand
TAGTAGTAGTAATAGTAGTAGTAGTAGTTGTAGTAGTAGTTGTATCAGTAGTAGTATTAGTTGTAGTGGTAGTAGTAGTAAGTAGTAGTTGTAGTAGTAGTAGTAGTAGTAGTAGTAGTAGTAGTTGTAGTAGTTGTAGAAGTAGTTGTAGTAATAGTAGTAGTTGTAGTAGTCGTAGTAGTAGTAATAGTTGTTGTAGTTGTAGTAGAAGTAGTAGTAGTAGTAGTAGTAGTTGTAGTAGTTGTAGTAGTAGTAGTAGTTGTAGTATTAGTAGTTGTAGTAGTTGTAGTAGTAGTAGTAGTAGTAGTTGTAGTAGTAGTAGTAGTTGTAGTAGTAGTAGATGTAGTAGTAGTTGTAGTAGTAGTAGCAGTAGTAGTAGTAGTAGTAGTAGTAGTTGTAGTAGCAGAAGTAGTAGTAGTAGTGTTAGTAGTAGTTGTAGTAGTAGTAGTAGTTGTAGTAGTAGAAGCAGTAGTAGTTGTAGTAGTAGTAGTAGTAGTAGTAGTAGTAGCAGTAGTAGTAGTAGTAGTATTAGTAGTAGTAATTGTAGTATTAGTAGTTGTAGTAGTAGTAGTTCTAGTACTAGTAGTAGTAGTAGTAGTAGTATTAGTAGTTCTAGTACTAGTAGTAGTAGTAGTGGTAGTATTAGTTCTAGTACTAGTAGTAGTAGTAGTTCTAGTACTAGTAGTAGTAGTAGTAGTAGTATTAGTAGTTCTAGTACTAGTAGTAGTAGTAGTAGAAGTAGTAGTTCTAGTACTAGTAGTAGTAGTAGTTCTAGTACTAGTAGTAGTAGTAGTAGTTGTAGTAGTAGTAGTAGCAGTAGTAGTGGTAGTAGTAGTAGTACTAGTAATATTAGTAGTAGTAGTAGTAGTACTAGTAGTAGTAGTAGTAATTGTAGTAATAGCTGTGGTAGTAGTAGTAGTAGAAGTAGTTGTAGTAGTAGTAGTAGTAGTTGTAGTAGTAGTAGTAGTAATTGTAGTAGTAGTAGTAGTAGTAATAGTAGCAGTAGCAATAGTTGTTGTAGTAGTTGTAGTAGTAGTAGTCGTAGTAGTTGTAGTAGTAGTAGTAGTAGTTGTAGTAGTAGTAATAGTAGTAGTAGTAGTAGTTGTAGTAGTAGTAGTATTAGTAGTAGTTGTAGTAGTAGTTGTAGTAGTATTAGTTGTAGTAGTTGTAGCAGTAGTAATAGTTGTAGCAGTTGTAGTAGAAGTAGTAGTAGTTGTAGTAGTTGTAGTAGTTGTAGTGGTAATAGTAGTTGTAATATTAATATTAGTAGTTGTAGTAGTAGTGGTAGTAGTAGTTGTAGTAGTAGTAGTAGTTATAGTAGTAGTAGATGTAGTAGTAGTTGTAGTAGTAGTAGCAGTGGTAGTAGTAGTAGTAGTAGTATTAGTAGTAGTTGTAGTAGCAGAAGTAGTAGTAGTAGTAGTAGTTGTAGTAGTAGAAGCTGTAGTAGTTGTAGTAGTAGTAGTAGTAGTAGTAGTAGTAGTAGTAGTAGTAGCAGTAGTAGTAGTGGTGGTATTAGTAGTAGTTGTAGTAGTAGTAGTAGTAGCAGTAGTAGTAGTGGTGGTATTAGTAGTAGTTGTAGTAGTAGTAGTAGTTCTATTACTAGTAGTAGTAGTAGTATTAGTAGTTCTAGTACTTGTAGTAGTAGTAGTGTTAGTATTAGTTCTAGTACTAGTAGTAGTAGCAGTGGAAGTAGCAGTAGTAGTAGTAGTAGTAGTTCTAGTACTAGTAGTAGTAGTAGTTCTAGCACTACTAGTAGTGGTAATAGTAGTAGTAGCTCTAGTACTAGTAGTAGTAGTTCTAATGCTAGTAGTAGTAGCAGTAGTAGTTCTAGTACTAGCAGTAGTAATAGTAGTTCTAGGACTAGTAGTAGTAGAGTAGTAGTAGTAGTAGTACTTCTAGTACTAGTAGTAGTAGTTCTAGTACTTGTAGTAGTAGTAGTAGTTCTGGTACTAGTAGTAGTAGTTCTAGTAGTAGTAGTAGTAGTAGTAGTTCTAGTACTAGTAGTAGTAGTTCTAGTACTAGTAGTAGTAGAGTAGTACTAATAGTAGTAGTTCTAGTACTAATAGTAGTAGCAGTAGTTCTAGTACTAGTAGTAGTAGTAGTTCTAGTACTAGTATTAGTCGTAGTAGTAGTTCTAGTAGTAATAGTAGTAGTAGAGGTAGTAGTAGTTCTAGTAGTAATAGTAGTAGTAGTGGTAGTAGTTCTAATACTATTAGTAGTAGTAGTAGTAGTTCTATTACTACTAGTAGTAGTAGTAGTAGTAGTATTTCTAGTACTAGTAGTAGTAGTTCTAATACTAGTACTAGTAGTTCTAGTACTAGTAGTAGTAGTAGTAGTTCTAGTTCTATTAGTAGTAGTAGTAGTTCTGGTAGTAGTAGTAGTAGTAGTTCTAGTATTAGTAGTAGTATTAGTTCTAGTACTAGTAGTTCTAGTACTAATAGTAGTAGTAGTAGTTGCTGTAGCAGTAGTAGCAGAAAATTAGATGCATGGTGAGGTTTTTTTAAGAAAATCATTAGGTTATGACTGATGATCAAGTGAGACAGCACAGGAGCAAGTGTTTGTCACTTGCAAGTAAATATTGGTGCATACACGTACACCTGCACACATGTGGATGATGGAATTTAATATGGATAAATACCAAGAAATAGTAATAATTGAAAGTAAAAATAGACCTCTTATATAATAGAAAGTAACAAGCATTAAAGATATCAAAATAGACACTTCTATTAGATATGTGGGGAAATTCTTGAAAACTTGTTCACAACATAAATTATACTAAAATTGGAATCTTCTTTGTTGGTATGGTGTCTGCATTAAAAAAATTTAAATAACTAAGAGAAACTTAAGTGCAAAAGATGACATATGAAGAAAGCTGAAAGTACTGAATCTGCCACTTTTAGCTGGAAGGAACAGAGGAGACATAATAACAACATTAAAGATAATAAAACAATATAAAAACACAAGAAAGACTTCCTAACCCCATTAACTAGCATAACAAATAGATAATAACTGTGAGTGAAGAAGGAACATCAACAAAAATGATACTTAATAAAGTCTTATTTCATAAACAGAGTGGTAGCTCAATAAACTAGTTTATACAAGCAAGTAAAAACTTCACCTCCTGGAGACTTGAAAAAAAAAATTAATGATGAGGTAAATACTGAAGGCAAGACACCACAAGCTTCACTCTGCTACTGTAACAACAAAGTGGTAATTATACACACACACTCTTACCAGAAATAGGAGAACATGAAGATGGCAGGCAGTGTGAGGGCAGCCTGGAGCCAGTACCAGTCATACACTAGGTAAGCTATGCCAGGGAGAACCATGTAGCCCACCGCCCAGGGCACAGCAAAAAGGTTACCCATCATGGATCGCTGCTTCCTCGAGTACACCTCCAGTCCTACACCAGGAATTTTGGTCAATTTTTTTTTCTAGTTTTGTCAATAAACAAATTTTTATGTTTGCTTTTCACAATTTTTGCATTTTTTGTCAGTGCAGGGAGGCCCACTTATACAGCAGGTCGATTTACAGCTTTCTTTGATAATAATAATAATAATAATAATAATAATAATAATAATAATAATAATAATAATAATTATTATTATTATTATACAGCAGGTTAGGTTATGCGCCACCAGAGTTAAAGAAAAATTGCTGTAAAAGGAATTAAACTCTTTTTTCACTTTCAGGTGTGTATAAAAGCCTGATAACACGTTTATCTTATATTGAGTAAGCAAAACAGGCCTAAAATATGCATATACAGTATACTCATTACTTACCTTAGGATATTTTCGTCCTTGGCTTATAGTGAGTGGTGAATATATATATATATATATATATATATATATATATATATATATATATATATATATATATATATATATATATATATATATATATATATATATATATATGCAAAACAACCACTGTGAAAGAGTAGTGAAATTCCAAGCGCTTTCGTGACTACTGACATTGTCAAGGAACTATGAAAGTAATACATCAAAGGAAGGCAATTAAAGGGCTTAGACCACACCTCACAGTCAACTCCCACAACAAAGAAACACCTGACGCGGGACAATACCGGACTCATAAGAAAAGAGGAACACTGCAATAGGTCCGCTGGTCCAACTAGACAGGTCCTCACGACAACCCACTAACAAATTATTCTACCCAAGAAATAAGATTTATTATTTGTCCAATGTATTACTAAACTCTAACCAAATTTTATTAATTATAAATGAATCTAATTTATATAAACCTAAGGAAATATTCATATTATTTTCAAAACGGCTTTTTATGAAACAAGATTCAATTATATTTCTGTCAACCATGGACTTGCTTGATACTACTTTCTCAATTTTTTGAAAATCAATTGGATGGTTAAAGTCTCTCACATGAATAAATAGAGCATTGGAATCTTGTCCAGTTCTAATGCTATATTTATGATGTTTTAATCTAAGTTCGAGACTTATACCAGTTTGACCGTAATAAACTTTATCGCAAATTTTACAAGGAATCTTATAGACACATCCGTCAGCATTTTGGGGGGAATTCTTTATCAAAAGTTTTTTTTACTGTATCAAGATTTTTGAATACAACTTTAATATTAAAAGTCTTAAGAAGAGAAGACATATTAACCAAGTTTTCATGGTAAGGGAGAACCAACATATTTTTAGTTGAATAAGGTTGGTTGTCCCTTTTTGGGTTGTAAAAAGTATTTCTAGCAATTTTAAATGATTTATCAATTACATTTCTCGGGTATTTTAGATCATTGGCTATTTCATAAATTTTGGATATTTCTTCATCTATGAACTCTGGACTACAAATTCGTAAAGCTCTCAAAAACATTGATGAGAAAACAGACAGTTTGACTCTATCTTGATGGGAAGAATAATAGTGTACATAGGAACAGTTATTTGTAGGTTTTCTGTAAATTTTAAATTTGAATTCATTATTACTCTTAATAATTAAAACATCTAGAAAAGGCAATGACTGTAGATGAATGGTTCACAGAACCGACACGTTGATAAATTAGACACATGTTCAACTCTTGGGTATCTTTATTAAGGAAACGTTTCGCCACAGAGTGGCTTCATCAGTCCATGCACAGGAGAAGCTTGAAGAACAGGAGGAGAATGAGGTAATCAGTCCCTCAACCTTGAGGGACTGATTACCTACGAAACGTTTCCTCAATAAAGATACCCAAGAGTTGCACATGTGTCTAATTTATCAACGTGTCGGTTCTGTGAACCATTCATCTACAATCCTGTCAGACACTGCAACTTCTTGGGATCTAATACTTGGGAATTCTTCGCTTGCCTAACCCTTGGGCACGACCTACTTCCACATTGGCCAAATGTGACACCACCTTCGACTGCTGCACCTCTACTGCTTACGGTTTTAAGCTCCTTCTTCGCTCATATGCCGTATTTTATTCAAGATTGATGGACTGACCACATCGACTCAAGGTTGAGGGACTGATTACCTCATTCTCCTCCTGTTCTTCAAGTTTCTCCTGTGTATGGACTGATGAAGCCACTGTGTGGCGAAACGTTTCCTTAATAAAGATACCCAAGAGTTGCACATGTGTCTAATTTATCAAAAGACAATGAGTTATTTTCCTCAAACTCAACAGTAAAGTTTATAGAATGGGCTAAGCTATTTAATTTGCTAAGGAAATGGTGCATATCTACATTTTTGGGCATAAGACATAAAATATCATCGACATATCTGAACCATTTTGCTCTATTAGGGAGGATTGTGTTAAGCAACCTTGTTTCAAAAAAATCCATGTTCTTAGTAACCTATACATGGATTTTTTTGAAACAAGGTTACTTAACACAATCCTCCCTAATACAGCAAAATGGTTCAGATATGTCGATGATATATTATGAATTATGCCCAAGAATGTAAATATACACTATTTCCTTGGCAAATTAAATAGCTTAGCCCATTCTATAAACTTTACTGTTGAGTTTGAGGAAGATAACTCATTGCCTTTTCTAGATGTTTTAATTATTAAGAGTAATAATGAATTCAAATTTAAAATTTACAGAAAACCTACAAATAACTGTTCCTATGTACACTATTATTCTTCCCATCAAGATAGAGTCAAACTGTCTGTTTTCTCATCAATGTTTTTGAGAGCTTTACGTATTTGTAGTCCAGAGTTCATAGATGAAGAAATATCCAAAATTTATGAAATAGCCAATGATCTAAAATACCCGAGAAATGTAATTGATAAATCATTTAAAATTGCTAGAAATACCTTTTACAACCCAAAAAGGGACAACCAACCTTATTCAACTAAAAATATGTTGGTTCTCCCTTACCATGAAAACTTGGTTGATATGCCTTCTCTTCTTAAGACTTTTAATATTAAAGTTGTATTTAAAAATCGTGATACAGTAAAAAAACTTTTGATAAAGAATTCCCCCCAAAATGCTGACGGATGTGTCTATAAGATTCCTTGAACATTAAAATGGTATAAAATACCGACAGATTGTTAGGTAAGACACATATGCAACAGTTAGGTATCTTTATTTTGAAACGTTTCGCCTACACAGTAGGCTTCTTCAGTCGAGTACAGAAAAGTTGATAGAAGCAGAAGATACTTGAAGACGATGTAATCAGTCCATCACCCTTAAAGTTTTGAGGTGGTCAGTCCCTCAGTCTGGAGAAGAGCATTGTTCCGTTGTCTGAAACAATATTGTTTCAGACAACGGAACAATGCTCTTCTCCAGACTGAGGGACTGACCACCTCAAAACTTTAAGGGTGATGGACTGATTACATCGTCTTCAAGTATCTTCTGCTTCTATCAACTTTTCTGTACTCGACTGAAGAAGCCTACTGTGTAGGCGAAACGTTTCAAAATAAAGATACCTAACTGTTGCATATGTGTCTTACCTAACAATAAGATTCCTTGTAAAATTTGCGATAAAGTTTATTACGGTCAAACTGGTAAAAGTCTCGAACTTAGATTAAAACAACATAAATATAGCATTAGAACTGGACAGGATTCCAATGCTGTATTTATTCATGTGAGAGACTTTAACCATCCAATTGATTTTCAAAAAGTTGAGAAAGTAGTATCAAGCAAGTCCATGGTTGAGAGAAATATAATTGAATCTTGTTTCATAAAAAGCCGTTTTGAAAATAATATGAATATTTCCTTAGGTTTATATAAATTAGATTCATTTATAATTAATAAAATTTGGTTAGAGTTTAGTAATACATTGGACAAATAATAAATCTTATTTCTTGGGTAGAATAATTTGTTAGTGGGTTGTCGTGAGGACCTGTCTAGTTGGACCAGCGGACCTACTGCAGTGTTCCTCTTTTCTTATGAGTCCGGTATTGTCCCGCGTCAGGTGTTTCTTTGTTGTGGGAGTTGACTGTGAGGTGTGGTCTAAGCCCTTTAATTGCCTTTCTTTGATGTATTACTTTCATAGTTCCTTGACAATGTGAGCAGTCACGAAAGCGCTTGGAATTTCACTACTCTTTCACAGTGGTTGTTTTGCATATATATATATATATATATATATATATATATATATATATATATATATATATATATATATATATATATATATATATATATATATATATATATATATATCAGCAAGTCGGCCGTCGCTCACCGAGGCAGGGTGACCCAAAAAGAAAGAAAATCCCCAAAAAGAAAATACTTTCATCATCGTTCAACACTTTCACCTCACTCACACATAATCACTGTTTTTGCAGAGGTACTTAGAATACAACAGTTTAGAGGTATATACGTATAAAGATACACAACATATCCCTCCAAACTGCCAATATCCCAAACCCCTCCTTTAAAGTGCAGGCATTGTACTTCCCATTTCCAGGACTCAAGTTCGGCTATGTATAAATAACCGGTATATATATATATATATATATATATATATATATATATATATATATATATATATATATATATATATATATATATATATATATATATATATATATTGTATGAAGAATGGGTATAACTGAAAACTGCTGTATTAGTGAAACTGTAAAACAAGGCACTGTAAAGCGGGGCCTGCCTGTACTGGAGACAAGTTTTGGCAAGTCATCTAAAATGTTGTACCAAACTGTATATAATACATACTGTACTATTTAGGAGTTTTTTCATTCATATACAATTTTAGTGTTTTCCTACTCTTTCCTAAATCTGATTTGTCCAAATTGAATCCATAATGGGAGTTAAGTTTTGGTTACATGTTTTTACTGCCTTATTTACTTCTCCATATTTATGCTTTTCTTCAGTTTTTGTTTCATTCAGAGTCATCCCTTAATCTAAACTCCTCCAAAGAAAGCAAATTAACTGTTCTTAATCTATAACAGGAAAGTCCTGTTACAGGGAAATAACTATTACCATTTACTCCACTCCAAAACAACAGATATTAGTGCTGGGAAAAAGATACCCCCCACATACCACCAATCAGATGACATTCATCTTTGCAAATATACAGTGTCTAAAGTCAGCAACAAACAACAAAATACCTTTCATCCGTGGACTGCTCACAGAGTCAAGGGCAATGGTCACGGTTTTCACAGAGACCCATATAAAGGATAACTTTGACAATGAAATATGCAGTGGCAGCTCATGTATAAGCACCGAGGAACTGCAACACTCCTTATTTTCGCTCGATATTGTCGATAACATTCAATATAATGATTTTTTTTCTTTAATTTTTTCTTTATACTTGTTCATTATATAATTCTTAAGCTTAATGTCAGTAGCCATCCCCTAGTACTTGAAAAAACTACAAAACTCCTTGTATGGAACTGTGCGCTTCATAGTTCCAGCGACTCGGTGCTTGGCTGTTGTGTACATGTGCACATGTCTGAGGTAAGACTCTGTATGCTAGGTAGAGAGAGCACTGTTGCTGACGCAGTGCCGACCCTATTGGGCAAGTGTAAGGTAGTGTTTCATTTTGACTCAGTGATGTGCGTTGTGCTTAAAAACCATGTACCATATTCTTGAATGTGATTAAGTGTAGAATTAGATGATTATCATACTTCCAGCTATTTTATTTAATTCATAATTTTTTTCGTTTTTTTTTATTTTACAGAAAATTAAAGTAATTTAATCATGGCCTCCTTGCATCTCCAAGAAATAAGTTCTGTGACTGTAAGTGAACTTCAACAGCTCAAGTTTTCACAGTCGTCTCTCCATGAGAAAGTTATGGTTAAGAAAAGAGGCCGTTCAACACCTGATATATGCTTGTTTCATTTCACACAATATTAAAACAATGGCTAAAAGGTTTCTGAAGCAGCGCCTCCACTAATTTTAGCTACGAGCCTCCACTGGAAATATGGATCCCAGGTTACAGCCTATACAGATGCGACAGAGTGAACAGGCAAAAGGAGGAGGGGGGGGGGGGAAGAGAGGGTTTGCCTTTACATCACAGGGTCACCTATATGCCCGGAACTACTAAATGTCTCAAATGATGTAGTTGAAGTTTTGGCAGTAAGGATCGAGAACCAGAACCTGGTCATTGTGGCTGTATACAAGCCTCCGGATGCAACTTCACAACACTTCCAAGAACAACTTGTGAAAATTGATCACTGTCTGGAAAATCTTTCAACTCCTGCCCCGAACATCTTGCTCCTGGGGAATTTCAACCTAAGGCACCTACAGTGGAAGAATGTAGCAAATAATGTTGTAGCAGAGATAGCACCAGGAAGCAGCTCACATGAGAACTCACACACACACGAGCATTTAAATCTCTGCACCAAATTCACCTTAAACCAGCAAATAATAGAGCCTTCGTTATTGGAGAATACACTGGACCTCATCTTCACTAACAATGATTATCTGACACGAAATATTACCACATCAAAAACAATATACTCAGATCACAACATAACAGAGGTTCATACATGTATGCGAGGGGCCCCAGACCGACAAAATGGGATCAGTCACGAGGGAACCTTCACCATATTCAACTTCAATAACAAAAACATAAGGTGGGACCAAGAAAACCAGGTCCTAAATTATTTAAATTGGGAAAATAGTCTAAGCAACATGGATCCAAACCTGTGTCTAGAACAAATGAACTCTGTGGCACTCGAGGTATGCTCAAGGCATATTACTTTAAGGAAAAGGAGGATATGTAAACCAGAAAGAGAAAGTCGCTCCCTATACAGGCGAAGGCAAAGAATAAAAGAATATGTAGGGAGACACAAGTCAGAGAAATAGCAAACATTGAACTGAGGCTAAGGGAATCATACAAAAGTAAAGAAACACAGGAAGAACTAAAAGCCACAAATGAAATTGAAAGAAACCCAAAATATATCTTTTCTTATGCTAAATCAAAGTCGAGAACAACATCCAGTATTGGGCCTCTACGTAAACGAGTTGGATCCTACACAGATGACAGCAAGGAAATAAGTGAGCTACTAAAGTTTCAGTATGACTCGATTTTTAGCAAGCCGCTAACCAGACTGAGAGTCAAAGACCTATGGGAGAGACACAGAATTTGGTAGACTCGAACCTATTTGATATTACCATGATGACAAATGACTTCGAAAAGGCGATAAATCACATGCCCATACACTCTGCCCCGGACCCATACTCATGGAACTCCGTGTTCATCAAGAACTGCATGAAGCCCCTATCATGTGTTTTTAACATCCTATGGACAGGGAGCATGGACATACGGGTCGTCCCACAGCTGCTAAAAGCAACAGATATAGCCCCACTCCACAAAGAGGGACAGTAAAGCAATATCAATGAACTACAGATCGATAGCGCTAACGTTCCATATTATGAAAATCTTTGAAAGGGTTCTAAGAAGCAAGATCGCCACCCATCTAGATATCCATCATTTATATAACCCAGGACAACATGGGTTTAGAGCAGGTCGCTCCTGTCTTTCCCAACTACTGGACCACTATGACAAGGTCCTGGATGCTCCAGAAGTCAAACAAAATCCATATATAATATATACAGACTTTGCAAAAGCCTTTGACAAGTGGTGTAATAGTGCACGAAATGCGTTATAAAGAAATAACAGGAAAAGTTGGTAGATAGATCTATAATTTCCTAACAAACAGAACACAAAAAGTAGTAGTAAACAGAGTAAAGTCTGAGGCGGCTACGGTGAAAAGCTCTGTTCCACAAGGCACAGTACTCACTCCCATGCTATTCCTCATCCTCATTTCTGACATAGACAGAGATGTCAGCCACAGCACCGTGTCTTCCTCTACAGATGACACCCGAATTTGCATGACAGTGTCCTTCACTGTAGACACTGCAAGACTCAAGGCGGACATCAACCAAATGTTTAGATGGGCTGCAGTAAATAATGTGAATTTCAATTACTCTGATATGGAAAACGTGAGGAAATTAAAACTATATCAGAGTATAAAACAAATTCCAACCACACAATAGAGCGAAAAACTAATGTAAAAGACCTGGGAGTGATCATGTCAGAGGATCTCAGGTTCAAAGACCATAGCATTGTATCAATCACATCTGCTAGAAAAATGACAGGATGGATAATGAGAACCTTCAAAACTAGGGAGGCCAAGCCCATGATGACACTCTTCAGGTCACTTGTTCTATCTAGGCTGGAATATTGCTGCACACTAACAGCACCTTTCAAGGCTGGTGAAATTGCTGACCTAGAAAATGTACAGAGAACCTTCAAGGCACACATAACGGAGATAAAACACCTCAATTACTGGGAGCGCTTGAAGTTCCTGAACCTGTATTCCCTGGAACGCAGGCGGGAGAGATACATGATTATATACACCTGGAAAATCCTAGAGGGATGAGTACCAAACTTGCACACGAAAATCACTCTCTGTGAAAGCCAAAGACTCGGCAGACAATGCAACATCCTCGCAATGAAAAGCAGGGGTGCCACTAGCACGATAAGAGACAAACAATAAGTGTCAGGGGCCAAAGACTGTTCAACTGTCTCCCAGCATACATAAGGGGGATTACCAATAGACCCCTGGTAGTCTTCAAGAAGGCATTGGACAACCACCTAAAGTCAGTACCTGACAAGCCAGGCTGTGGTTCGTACGTTGGACTGCGTGCGGCCAACAGTAACAGCCTGTAAAGTAAAAGGACACAAGTGCAACTAATGTGACATTTTACTGTGGCAACGTTTCGCTCTCCAGGAGCTTTATCAAGCCATTGATAAAGCTCCTGGAGAGCGAAACGTTGCCACAATAAAATGTCACATTAGTTGCACTTGTGTCCTTTTACTTTACATATTGTCGGTAATTCAACCAATTTTATTACAGTAACAGCCTGGTTGATCAAGCCCTGATCCACCATGAGGCCTGGTCACAGACCGGGTTCACGGGGGCCTTGACCCCCGAAACCCTTTCCAGGTATACTCCTGGAAATGTTTTAAGCCTACATGCATTGACAATGTAATATGGGAATCAAACACGAGCTGTATATTATAAACAGCAGACCTATCTTTACTTAACTAACAGTAGCTTTTAAATAAAAAATATAATTGTTTATTTCTTAAGAGCCAAACATAAACAATAGTTAAACATTTTAAATTATTAAATTTTGAGTTTGATTTTTTTTAAAACACAGTCCAGATATATAGGTATACAGGTATACAGGTATACAGGTATACAGGTATCCAGGTATACAGGTATACAGGTATACAGGTATACAGGTATACAGGTATACAGGTATCCAGGTATACAGGTATCCAGGTATCCAGGTATACAGGTATACAGGTATACAGGTATCCAGGTATACAGGTATACAGGTATCCAGGTATCCAGGTATACAGGTATACAGGTATACAGGTATACAGGTATACAGATATACAGGTATACAGGTATACATGTATCCAGGTATACAGGTATCCAGGTATACAGGTATACAGGTATCCAGGTATACAGGTATCCAGGTATACAGGTATCCAGGTATACAGGTATACAGGTATCCAGGTATACAGGTATCCAGGTATACAGGTATCCAGGTATACAGGTATACAGGTATCCAGGTATACAGGTATCCAGGTATACAGGTATCCAGGTATACAGGTATACAGGTATCCAGGTATACAGGTATACAGGTATACAGGTATACAGGTATACAGGTATCCAGGTATACAGGTATACAGGTATACAGGTATACAGGTATCCAGGTATACAGGTATACAGATATACAGGTATACAGGTATACAGGTATACATGTATCCAGGTATACAGGTATCCAGGTATACAGGTATACAGGTATCCAGGTATACAGGTATCCAGGTATACAGGTATACAGGTATACAGGTATCCAGGTATACAGGTATACAGGTATACAGGTATACAGGTATACAGGTATACATGTATCCAGGTATCCAGGTATACAGGTATCCAGGTATACAGGTATACAGGTATACAGGTATACATGTATCCAGGTATCCAGGTATACAGGTATCCAGGTATACAGGTATCCAGGTATACAGGTATCCAGGTATCCAGGTATCCAGGTATACAGGTATACAGGTATACAGGTATACATGTATCCAGGTATCCAGGTATACAGGTATCCAGGTATACAGGTATACAGGTATACAGGTATCCAGGTATCCAGGTATACAGGTATACAGGTATACAGGTATACAGGTATCCAGGTATACAGGTATACAGGTATACATGTATCCAGGTATCCAGGTATACAGGTATCCAGGTATACAGGTATACAGGTATACAGGTATCCAGGTATCCAGGTATCCAGGTATCCAGGTATACAGGTATCCAGGTATACAGGTATACAGGTATCCAGGTATACAGGTATACAGGTATCCAGGTATACAGGTATACAGGTATCCAGGTATACAGGTATCCAGGTATCCAGGTATCCAGGTATACAGGTATCCAGGTATACAGGTATACATGTATCCAGGTATCCAGGTATACAGGTATCCAGGTATACAGGTATCCAGGTATCCAGGTATCCAGGTATCCAGGTATACAGGTATCCAGGTATACAGGTATACAGGTATCCAGGTATCCAGGTATACAGGTATCCAGGTATACAGGTATACAGGTATCCAGGTATCCAGGTATACAGGTATCCAGGTATACAGGTATACAGGTATCCAGGTATACAGGTATACAGGTATCCAGGTATACAGGTATCCAGGTATTCAGGTATCCAGGTATACAGGTATCCAGGTATCCAGGTATCCAGGTATACAGGTATCCAGGTATCCAGGTATACAGGTATCCAGGTATACAGGTATATTGGTTTTCTACCACCGTGGCTGGTGATCTAAAAAATGAAAGTTTTTCTTTTTACATTTAGTAATTAATACAGCAGAAGGAGTTACTAGCCCCTCACTAATTTTGATTTTAATATTCTAATATAAATATAATTTGCCACAACAGAAGGCTCAGAAGAAAGCTACTAATTATACAAATGTATTTTGGGCAAAGTAATAATAAAGTTTTCTTACTACTTATATCTAAGCAAGAATAAATTAAACAAATTAGTATATAATTTAAAATCAATGAATGAGTGTAAAAAGTCCTGGTTAATTACAGACTTACTTAAGAAACATATTCCAAAAGTTGCTTATAACAAAACCTCACCGAGAATATAGCAGCCGATGTAGACATAGTTGTCAAAGATTGAGATAAGGACACGGAGAGCCAGATAAAGTTGAAGTGTTGGGGCCACAGCAGCCAGGAAGCCACAGACTGTAAAAAGACACGCGCACACAACCACACATCGCCTCCGCCCGAACCTGTGTGCGGATGACATCAAATGAACATCCACAGAAGAAAGGCAATGTGATGTTGACATGTAATCAGTTCAGAGCAGTATTTTATGAAACTTCAAGTGATTCGTAGATTCCAAATTAGCTAGATCTCAAGGTGTCATGCATACAGGAACAAAAAATTTTATTTTGAGAAGTATATTATTGTTACAAAGTTGCATGACATTTATTTCATACATTATGGAAAACCCCTGGTTATGTAGAGAATTTTGGGCACACTAAAACTAAAACATTAAAACTACTTCACACTACACAGCAATAGATGACTCAAAAAATTACACTGGCCTGCTAATTTTAGGACTGACTTGCCATGGATTCATATCCTGTTCCATGAGCTGATTTATAGTTCTATATTTTAAATTAGATTATCTAAATGCTTAGTTTAATAATTACGTTACGCAACAAACTCTGTATAGTAGATGTTGATTAACAGGGTAGTTATGCTCCTGAAAATTAAGTGTAAGATAAAAAGTCATGTAAAACAAACTAAAGAACATAGGGAAAAAATGGGGTTACGTTCCTTGTCCATTCAAAAAGCTAAGCAACTTTTTCTTTTAGATCTCAAAATCTTAAAAAAATAAAAATGATAATGTAAATGTTCTTCATTGTAATGATGTATTATGTTTAATGCATTGTTTAAAGCTACAAATGTTACAGAAATTATATTTCTTAACTTAAATTGTGGTTGTTGGTATTTGATGATGACTCTGAAAGGAGTGGAGAGGGATGCTGTGGCCCAACTAGGCTGAGGTGGATGGTTGTTGATTGTCTGCTGAGGTGGATAGATGTTGTCAGCTGAGGAAAATGTCACTAAAATCGATTGTTTTACTGGAGAATGGATAAATTCTGTTAAGCATCTCTGGTCTCTTTTACCCTGAAGTGCTTTATATAACTTACAGTAAGGCATCATTAGCTGCTCTAGATCCTGTTTCAGAGCACTGCTTCTAGATTTGTCAGGGTCCTCTTCAGTGAAAAAGTCTGCTAGTTTAGCAGCAACATGGAACTGTTCACGTAACTAATGCAATGTTGTTTCTCTTCAGGTTCTTCTTCATCTTCCTCTGTTATCTACCTTCCTCGTTTCTGTGCATTGATCTCTGCCAACATTTTCTCCGGACTTCTATCTTCACTATTATCTTTTATATGCTCATTCACATCTTCTGCATATCTTCAAAACCATCAACTGGTAATCTCCTTGCCAGATAAACTATTTCCTACACCTAACTCTCAAGTGAGAGGAAAACCAGAAAAAGAATTCACTACATTAGGCCATAACTGTCCCCAGTCTGCTTTTAAAGTTGATTGGGGCCCATAATTCCATGCACTTCTAACATAGCTGATGGCATCTGCAATGTTAAATTCATTCCAAAAGTTTGGTACTGCCAGGTAAGAGTCAGAGTCCACTGATGCAACTAGTTTTTCATCATTTTTCGTGTGTAGTTACACTTAAATGACTTAACCCTTAAATGGTCCAAACGTATATATACATTCTCTCGCATAGCGCCCCAAACATATATATACATTTCATTTGCCATTCATTCAACATTGAGTCACCTAGACATGAGAGAATGGGTGTGCACACTCAGTGTGTGCCATATGAAAAAAAATGAGGACGCCTGGGTACCACATGCTCTTTTATCCTTCAAAAAAAAAAAAAAAAAAAAAAGATTTTTTTTCTTTCAAAATATTGGGGGCGCTGCTTGAGAGAACGTATATATACGTTTGGACCGTTAACATAAGAACATAAGAACATAAGAACGAAGGAACACTGCAGAAGGCCTACTGGCCCATGCGAGGCAGGTCCAAGTCCCTACCGGCTTAAGCCAATGCACCCAACCTAGTCAGGTCAGGTCACACTGACTTAAGGGAGGAACACGGCAACCGACCTGTTAGCACAAGCTATCAGGTCTAACTCACACCCACCCACATCTACTCATGTATTTATCCAACCTATTTTTAAAGCTACACAACGTTCTGGCCTCTATAACGGTACTTGGGAGTTTGTTCCACTCATCCACAACTCTATTACCAAACCAGTACTTTCCTATATCCCTCCTGAATCTGAATTTTTCCAACTTAAAACCATTGCTGCGAGTCCTGTCTAGGCTAGATATTTTCAGCACACTATTTACATCCCCTTTATTTATTCCTGTCTTCCACTTATAAACCTCAATCATATCCCCCCTAATTCTACGTCTTTCTAGAGAGTGCAGTTTCAGGGCCCTTAGTCTATCCTCATAGGGAAGGTTTCTGATACATGGGATCATCTTTGTCATCCTCCTTTGTACATTTTCCAGAGAATTTATATCCATTCTGTAATACGGTGACCAAAACTGTGCAGCATAATCTAAATGAGGCCTAACCAAGGATGTATAGAGTTGAAGAACAACCTGAGGACTCCTATTATTTATGCTTCTTGATATGAAGCCAAGGATTCTATTAGCTTTATTGCGAACACTTATGCACTGTTGTCTTGGTTTCAGATTACTGCTAACCAGAACTCCTAAATCTTTTTCGCAATCCGTAATATTAAGATCTACATTATTTAGTTTATATGTGGCATGGTTATTGTCCTGTCCAACATTTAGAACTTTGCATTTGTCTATATTAAACTGCATCTGCCACTTCTCCGACCACTGCATCAGTCTATTCAAATCTTCCTGGAGTGCTCGAATGTCCTCGTCAGAATGAATTCGACGGCCTATTTTGGTGTCATCGGCAAACTTGCCGATGTCGCTCTTTATGCCCTCATCTATGTCGTTTATGTAGATTGTGAACAGCAGGGGGCCCAACACTGACCCCTGTGGAACACCGCTCGTGACGCTTCCCCACTCTGATTTCTCCCCATTTATGCAAACTCTCTGCTGCCTATTTGTCAACCATGCCTCTATCCAGGAAAAAATTTCTCCTCCTATTCCATGTGCTTTAATTTTCCTCAATAGTCTCTGATGTGGGACCCTGTCAAAAGCCTTACTGAAGTCCATAGACACAAGATCATATTCGTTACCCTGATCTACCTCCTCAAATACCTTAGTGAAAAAAGTTAATAAATTCGTAAGGCAGGAACGTCCCTTTGTAAAACCATGCTGAGATTCGTTGATTAATTTATGCTTTTCAAGGTGGCTACGAACTGCCTCGGCAATTATTGATTCCATAAATTTTCCCACTATGGAGGTTAGGCTTATTGGTCTATAGTTCGAAGCTAAGGACCTGTCACCTGTTTTGAAAATAGGTATCACATTTGCCATTTTCCACTTATCTGGCACCATGCCAGTTTGTAGTGATATGTTGAAAAGATTAGCCAAAGGTGTGCTAAGCTCCTCTTTACATTCCTTTAGAACCCTTGCATACAGTTCATCAGGGCCTGGGGATTTGTTAGGTTTTAATTTATCTATTTGCCTAAGGACCATGTCACTTGTGACCCTAATAGTGCACAGTTTATTATCGTCCTGTTCTACATAATTTATCATTACTGGAATATCACTGGTATCCTCCTGTGTAAAAACTGAGAGGAAGTATGTGTTAAAAATTCTACACATTTCCTTATCACTGTCAGTGATAAGGGTTAATAACTTCATGATCCAGTGGTTGTATTAAAGATGCTGCATTTGGTGGTAATAATATATACAAGTTTTACAAGTGGGTTCACATGCAACAAAGCTTTTGGATTAGTACAGAAATTATCAAAACTGAAGAGAACCTTGAATGCAAGGTTCTTACTGCACAGGTAAAAACGTAATTTTAGTAATAAAGTGATGCTTAAACCAGTCAATAAATAAATAAATAAATAAATAAACCGGTTTTATTTATACCTTTTAAAGTACATGGAGTCTTGGAGCAGTAAATGAACACTTATTGTGGTTCGTAGCCACCCTCAGAAACACTTTCACCACAAAACTTAATAATGTAATCTATTATGTAACGTAAACTTGTGGAACCAGCTGGTGCTAAACACACACTTGTTCAGGCCTTCCTCATCACACACTGTTTTATAAAACTCTAAGGCTTTTTTCCTAATTAAAATGAAATTAAGTGGTGCACCTTTCTTTGTTGTCTGTTAAACCCACTCAGTCATTAAGTTTTCTGTTTTATTTATCTGTTGTGATCTGTCATTCTTTGCAGGAGGTGACAACCTGGGCTATTCATTGCACAAGCATATATTTTCCTCATTCATTTTAATTGTACGAACTGATGCTTCATTAAATCCATAAGCTCTTGCCGTCTCCACCACAAATGCACCACTTTTAAGCTTATCAAATGTCTCAGTTTTCTTCATAACACCAAGACTTGAATTCTTAAACTTTCCTTGCCATTTTCAGCAACACTCGCGTGCTTCTTGGGTATTATGGTTACTATGCATATACAAGATATGGTAATTAAAAGATAAAAAAATCAGTTCACAAACACAGATCTAAGAATCATACGGGTCATGTATGTATGGATCACCGTCAAACCTTGTTCTAGCATGAGCCAGTTCAGGATGAATGAAGCTACAGAAAGGGAGAAGAGAGATTTCTTGACTAGCTAACATTTCTGTGCCTATTACTTAAGCTGATCCACTCTTTAATGTTAATGTCAATAAGTCAGTTTGCGTTATTCTTAATATATCTCCTTTAACTGTAATTGATTTTCACACCGATGAGTTACCATTTTTTTATGGCGAACAAGACGCTCTGGTGTTGAGGACGCCCTCCCAATTCTGACTGGCTAAATTTTGAAAAAAAAAATCGTGCATTAAACAAGGTCAAACGTTTGTAGATGAATGGTTCAGAGAACCGACATGTTGATAAATTAGACACATGTGCAACTTTTGGGTATCTTTATTGAGGAAACGTTTCGCCACACAGTGGTGAAACGTTTCCTCAATAAAGATACCCAGGAGTTGCACATGTGTCTAATTTATCAAGGTCAAACGTGTTAAATTTACATGAAACAATGCTAAAAATATGCTGGTGTTTGGTGATATAGGTCTAAAAAAAACATGCTAACACTATTAGTTATCAAAATAACCCATTATACATTACTCTCACTCTCCAGTATGTATACACACAATTATTCTAGATCTGCTAAATCTCAATCAACCATCTCTTCCTCAGAGTGTGTAGCTGTTACTCGTGATTAGCTGTGTTCTCTTTCTACTTACTGTCTTAGTGCATGCAAGTAGGTGTGACTGGCTAGGGCTGCATATTATGCAGTTAACATATCATGCAGTTAGCATGACTCACGAAATCGTAATGACACGATTGCAAACAATATACCTAGTTGGACGAATCTTATTGTGGCTAGCTGGGCCAGTGGCTAACGCGACGGTCTGGAGTTTTGAGACTCTCTGACCGCGGGTTCAATCCCGCCCGTGGTATGGTTTATTATGCAGTTAACTGTATAATTGTAATACTAGTAATTGTATAAATAATGTCAACACAGTACTGAACACATATTTGACTGGCGAATTGGATATATATTAGACAACTGACAATATTCCTGTGGAATATTGACTAAAATTTAATATTTCTGCTACTTTGAGCTTAATTTCCAGCTACTTCCAGTCTTCGAACCAATCAAAATGCATCTTCCATTCTATCAAATGATGCCAAGAAACTGAGACTAAAACCATAAAAAAAAAAATCCCAAAATACACTGCGAGTGGCAATTTTAAGCCATACATGTGGTCACAGTTTTGTCTTTTCTACCACACACTGCGTGGTGCAGGATTTTTTGATACGGTGCACACTCACCACACAGATCCATTCTCTTATATCTAGGCCAAAATTTAGCGTTCACAGCTTATCTGAGTGAGCTGAGATCATCATGTAGTACTACAGCAAGGCACCCTGAGCTCAAAGCCACAGTATTACAGCAAGGCACCCTGAGCTCAAAACCAAAGTATTACAGCAAGGCACCCTGAGCTCAAAGTCACAGTATTACAGCAAGGCACCCTGAGCTCAAAACCAAAGTATTACAGCAAGGCACCCTGAGCTCAAAGTCACAGTATTACAGCAAGGCACCCTGAGCTCAAAGCCACAGTATTACAGCAAGGCACCCTGAGCTCAAAACCAAAGTATTACAGCAAGGCACCCTGAGCTCAAAGTCACAGTATTACAGCAAGGCACACTGAGCTCAAAGCCACAGTATTACAGCAAGGCACCCTGAGCTCAAAGTCACAGTATTACAGCAAGGCACCCTGAGCTCAAAACCAAAGTATTACAGCAAGGCACCCTGAGCTCAAAACCAAAGTATTACAGCAAGGCACCCTGAGCTCAAAACCAAAGTATTACAGCAAGGCACCCTGAGCTCAAAGTCACAGTATTACAGCAAGGCACCCTGAGCTCAAAACCAAAGTATTACAGCAAGGCACCCTGAGCTCAAAGCCACAGTATTACAGCAAGGCACCCTGAGCTCAGAACCAAAGTATTACAGCAAGGCACCCTGAGCTCAAAGCCACAGTATTACAGCAAGGCACCCTGAGCTCAAAGCCACAGTATTACAGCAAGGCACCCTGAGCTCAAAGTCACAGTATTACAGCAAGGCACCCTGAGCTCAAAACCAAAGTATTACAGCAAGGCACCCTGAGCTCAAAGTCACAGTATTACAGCAAGGCACCCTGAGCTCAAAGTCACAGTATTACAGCAAGGCACCCTGAGCTCAAAAACAAAGTATTACAGCAAGGCACCCTGAGCTCAAAGCCACAGTATTACAGCAAGGCACCCTGAGCTCAAAGTCACAGTATTACAGCAAGGCACCCTGAGCTCAAAACCAAAGTATTACAGCAAGGCACCCTGAGCTCAAAGCCACAGTATTACAGCAAGGCACCCTGAGCTCAAAGTCACAGTATTACAGCAAGGCACCCTGAGCTCAAAGTCACAGTATTACAGCAAGGCACCCTGAGCTCAAAGTCACAGTATTACAGCAAGGCACCCTGAGCTCAAAACCAAAGTATTACAGCAAGGCACCCTGAGCTCAAAGCCACAGTATTACAGCAAGGCACCCTGAGTTCAAAGCCACAGTATTACAGCAAGGCACCCTGAGCTCAAAGTCACAGTATTACAGCAAGGCACCCTGAGCTCAAAGTCACAGTATTACAGAAAGGCACCCTGAGCTCAAAGTCACAGTATTACAGCAAGGCACCCTGAGCTCAAAACCAAAGTATTACAGCAAGGCACCCTGAGCTCAAAGTCACAGTATTACAGCAAGGCACCCTGAGCTCAAAGTCACAGTATTACAGCAAGGCACCCTGAGCTCAAAGTCACAGTATTACAGAAAGGCACCCTGAGCTCAAAGTCACAGTATTACAGCAAGGCACCCTGAGCTCAAAGTCACAGTATTACAGCAAGGCACCCTGAGCTCAAAGTCACAGTATTACAGCAAGGCACCCTGAGCTCAAAGTTACAGTATTACAGAAAGGCACCCTGAGCTCAAAACCAAAGTATTACAGCAAGGCACCCTGAGCTCAAAGCCACAGTATTACAGCAAGGCACCCTGAGCTCAAAGTCACAGTATTACAGCAAGGCACCCTGAGCTCAAAGCCACAGTATTACAGCAAGGCACCCTGAGCTCAAAGCCACAGTATTACAGCAAGGCACCCTGAGCTCAAAGCCACAGTATTACAGCAAGGCACCCTGAGCTCAAAGCCACAGTATTACAGCAAGGCACCCTGAGCTCAAAGCCACAGTATTACAGCAAGGCACCCTGAGCTCAAAGTCACAGTATTACAGCAAGGCACCCTGAGCTCAAAGCCACAGTATTACAGCAAGGCACCCTGAGCTCAAAGTCACAGTATTATAGCAAGGCACCCTGAGCTCAAAGCCACAGTATTACAGCAAGGCACCCTGAGCTCAAAGTCACAGTATTACAGCAAGGCACCCTGAGCTCAAAGCCACAGTATTACAGCAAGGCACCCTGAGCTCAAAGTCACAGTATTACAGCAAGGCACCCTGAGCTCAAAGCCACAGTATTACAGCAAGGCACCCTGAGCTCAAAGTCACAGTATTACAGCAAGGCACCCTGAGCTCAAAGTCACAGTATTACAGCAAGGCACCCTGAGCTCAAAGCCACAGTATTACAGCAAGGCACCCTGAGCTCAAAGCCACAGTATTACAGCAAGGCACCCTGAGCTCAAAGCCACAGTATTACAGCAAGGCACCCTGAGCTCAAAGTCACAGTATTACAGCAAGGCACCCTGAGCTCAGAGTCACAGTATTACAGCAAGGCACCCTGAGCTCAAAGCCACAGTATTACAGCAAGGCACCCTGAGCTCAAAGCCACAGTATTACAGCATGGCACCCTGAGCTCAAAGTCATAGTATTACAGCAAGGCACCCTGAGCTCAAAGCCACAGTATTACAGCAAGGCACCCTGAGCTCAAAGCCACAGTATTACAGCATGGCACCCTGAGCTCAAAGTCACAGTATTACAGCAAGGGACCCTGAGTTCAAAGTCACAGTAATAAAGCATGGAACCTGAAAGGATTAATAACAGGATCATTTGAGGTGAGTAGAAATATCATTACCGGCTGGTTTGATGGTAAACAGATGAATTAGCCTACTGACGCCACTCATAGTCCATATGACTCCAATGTCTGGTTCACCTTAACCTACCGCTGCTAATGCCAATGAATTCTTACAGTTGTGATTATTTTTGTTATATATTCATTATATTATCCAAAACAGTTTACACGAATTCATATACAGGAGTTTAGATAACTGTCTAGTATAGGAACACTTCTCTAGGCTTAGTTTGAGGCCTATGACCAACTTAACTTTTGATCTCCAAGATGCTGGATAAATTTTTGAGACTTATTTTGAGGAAAAAAACAGTGTCATCGATGCCATAAAATACGGTAACTGGTTTAACTTTTAGGGTTAAATAATGACATTACAAGAACCCTAACAGAAATAAGTCAGTGTGTCTGACTTTTCGGGTTACCCTAGGTAATTTACATTATGTTTGATAATTGTATTTATTTGTACCTGTGCCTAAATAAACTTATTTACCTACCAGACCTTCCCCACAAAGACCCACAAGGAAGGTTGCCCACGAGCGCACTAGATGGCGGGAAAAAATCATGCAGTGCGGCTGGCATTGCTCAAATGTTTTTTCCCAGAAGTGGCACCGTGCTAGTCAAATTTTTCAGTGTTCATTGAAAACGCTGCAATTTATCAGTAGTGTAATAGAGAAAACATGTTAGAGGATCACATGTTAATTGAAGATCTACTGTGTATAAAACATTGTTATTATGAGTAGATAGTAATACAAAACTGTACTGAATGTTTTAGCTGTAATAATTATTGAAAGGTAAAAATAGAATCATGACAAACAGTGCATAAGATAAAAAAAAAAAAAAAAAGTTTCTTTGTTTCCAAAGGTTACAAAGAAAACCACTATCATGCCGGGGCATCTCGGGCAGACTTAACCTAATACTAAAAGTCTACTTTAATCTAGACAGGCAGTAACTGCTAAATTTCAAATATTCAATATTTTAATCTATTATTAATATAAGGCAGCCATTTTTTTTAGTTAATAAGAGTTATACCTGGAGAGTGTTTGAGGGCCCAACGTCCCCAGGGCCCGGGCTGAGACCAGGCCTCATGGTGGAATCAGGGCCTGATCAACCAGGCTGTTGCTGCATGCAACCTGACGCACAAACCACAGCCCGGTTGGTCAGGTACTGACTTTAGGTGACTGTCTAGTGCAGTCTTGAAGACAGTCAGGGGTCTATTGGTAATCCCTCTTATGTGTACTGGGAAACACTTGAACGGTCTTGTAATTAATATTTTATAATATGTAAAATCCACATTGTAATCTGGGGAGTACAAGTTGACCAACTTCAAGTACAAGTTGACCAACTTCAAGTACAAGTTGACCAACTTCAAGTACAAGTTGACCAACTTCAAGTACAAGTTGACCAACTTCAAGTACAAGTTGACCAACTTCAAGTACAAGTTGACCAACTTCAAGTACAAGTTGACCAACTTCAAGTTCAAGTTGACCAACTTCAAGTACAAGTTGACCAACTTCAAGTACAAGTTGACCAACTTCAAGTACAAGTTGACCAACTTCAAGTACAAGTTGACCAACTTCAAGTACAAGTTGACCAACTTCAAGTACAAGTTGACCAACTTCAAGTACAAGTTGACCAACTTCAAGTACAAGTTGACCAACTTCAAGTACAAGTTGACCAACTTCAAGTACAAGTTGACCAACTTCAAGTACAAGTTGACCAACTTCAAGTACAAGTTGACCAACTTCAAGTACAAGTTGACCAACTTCAAGTACAAGTTGACCAACTTCAAGTACAAGTTGACCAACTTCAAGTACAAGTTGACCAACTTCAAGTACAAGTTGACCAACTTCAAGTACAAGTTGACCAACTTCAAGTACAAGTTGACCAACTTCAAGTACAAGTTGACCAACTTCAAGTACAAGTTGACCAACTTCAAGTTCAAGTTGACCAACTTCAAGTACAAGTTGACCAACTTCAAGTACAAGTTGACCAACTTCAAGTACAAGTTGACCAACTTCAAGTACAAGTTGACCAACTTCAAGTACAAGTTGACCAACTTCAAGTACAAGTTGACCAACTTCAAGTACAAGTTGACCAACTTCAAGTACAAGTTGACCAACTTCATATACAAGTTGACCAACTTCAAGTACAAGTTGACCAACTTCAAGTACAAGTTGACCAACTTCAAGTACAAGTTGACCAACTTCAAGTACAAGTTGACCAACTTCAAGTACAAGTTGACCAACTTCAAGTACAAGTTGACCAACTTCAAGTACAAGTTGACCAACTTCAAGTACAAGTTGACCAACTTCAAGTACAAGTTGACCAACTTCAAGTACAAGTTGACCAACTTCAAGTACAAGTTGACCAACTTCAAGTTCAAGTTGACCAACTTCAAGTACAAGTTGACCAACTTCAAGTACAAGTTGACCAACTTCAAGTACAAGTTGACCAACTTCAAGTACAAGTTGACCAACTTCAAGTACAAGTTGACCAACTTCAAGTACAAGTTGACCAACTTCAAGTACAAGTTGACCAACTTCAAGTACAAGTTGACCAACTTCAAGTACAAGTTGACCAACTTCAAGTACAAGTTGACCAACTTCAAGTACAAGTTGACCAACTTCAAGTACAAGTTGACCAACTTCAAGTACAAGTTGACCAACTTCAAGTACAAGTTGACCAACTTCAAGTACAAGTTGACCAACTTCAAGTACAAGTTGACCAACTTCAAGTACAAGTTGACCAACTTCAAGTACAAGTTGACCAACTTCAAGTTCAAGTTGACCAACTTCAAGTACAAGTTGACCAACTTCAAGTACAAGTTGACCAACTTCAAGTACAAGTTGACCAACTTCAAGTACAAGTTGACCAACTTCAAGTACAAGTTGACCAACTTCAAGTACAAGTTGACCAACTTCAAGTACAAGTTGACCAACTTCAAGTACAAGTTGACCAACTTCAAGTACAAGTTGACCAACTTCAAGTACAAGTTGACCAACTTCAAGTACAAGTTGACCAACTTCAAGTACAAGTTGACCAACTTCAAGTACAAGTTGACCAACTTCAAGTACAAGTTGACCAACTTCAAGTACAAGTTGACCAACTTCAAGTACAAGTTGACCAACTTCAAGTACAAGTTGACCAACTTCAAGTTCAAGTTGACCAACTTCAAGTACAAGTTGACCAACTTCAAGTACAAGTTGACCAACTTCAAGTACAAGTTGACCAACTTCAAGTACAAGTTGACCAACTTCAAGTACAAGTTGACCAACTTCAAGTTCAAGTTGACCAACTTCAAGTACAAGTTGACCAACTTCAAGTACAAGTTGACCAACTTCAAGTACAAGTTGACCAACTTCAAGTACAAGTTGACCAACTTCAAGTACAAGTTGACCAACTTCAAGTACAAGTTGACCAACTTCAAGTACAAGTTGACCAACTTCAAGTACAAGTTGACCAACTTCAAGTACAAGTTGACCAACTTCAAGTACAAGTTGACCAACTTCAAGTACAAGTTGACCAACTTCAAGTACAAGTTTATCGTAAGGGGTTCTTGAATGGAGATATCGTAGGATAAGGTAGACACACTTGTAGGATGGTAGGTGTATTGTCAGACTGAGATGAGAGATGGAGCCCGGTGCCTAGCCTGTTCACGCCTTGTAGGTCTGCCGCCGAGTGAGGACGGGACAGAGGGATCACTGCCCATGTGTATCCCCATGACGTCACACAAAGCCAAAGGCCTACGAGGGATCTCGTGTCTAAAGCACAGGGATGATACTAATATGCTATGCTATATAATACTGGGAATACAGGGATCAGCAACTATGCTGACAAGTTGACCAACTTCAAGTACAAGTTGACCAACTTCAAGTACAAGTTGACCAACTTCAAGTACAAGTTGACCAACTTCAAGTACAAGTTGACCAACTTCAAGTACAAGTTGACCAACTTCAAGTTCAAGTTGACCAACTTCAAGTACAAGTTGACCAACTTCAAGTACAAGTTGACCAACTTCAAGTACAAGTTGACCAACTTCAAGTACAAGTTGACCAACTTCAAGTACAAGTTGACCAACTTCAAGTTCAAGTTGACCAACTTCAAGTACAAGTTGACCAACTTCAAGTACAAGTTGACCAACTTCAAGTACAAGTTGACCAACTTCAAGTACAAGTTGACCAACTTCAAGTACAAGTTGACCAACTTCAAGTACAAGTTGACCAACTTCAAGTACAAGTTGACCAACTTCAAGTACAAGTTGACCAACTTCAAGTACAAGTTGACCAACTTCAAGTACAAGTTGACCAACTTCAAGTACAAGTTGACCAACTTCAAGTACAAGTTGACCAACTTCAAGTACAAGTTTATCGTAAGGGGTTCTTGAATGGAGATATCGTAGGATAAGGTAGACACACTTGTAGGATGGTAGGTGTATTGTCAGACTGAGATGAGAGATGGAGCCCGGTGCCTAGCCTGTTCACGCCTTGTAGGTCTGCCGCCGAGTGAGGACGGGACAGAGGGATCACTGCCCATGTGTATCCCCATGACGTCACACAAAGCCAAAGGCCTACGAGGGATCTCGTGTCTAAAGCACAGGGATGATACTAATATGCTATGCTATGTAATACTGGGAATACAGGGATCAGCAACTATGCTGACAAGTTGACCAACTTCAAGTACAAGTTGACCAACTTCAAGTACAAGTTGACCAACTTCAAGTACAAGTTGACCAACTTCAAGTACAAGTTGACCAACTTCAAGTACAAGTTGACCAACTTCAAGTACAAGTTGACCAACTTCAAGTACAAGTTGACCAACTTCAAGTACAAGTTGACCAACTTCAAGTACAAGTTGACCAACTTCAAGTACAAGTTGACCAACTTCAAGTACAAGTTGACCAACTTCAAGTACAAGTTGACCAACTTCAAGTACAAGTTGACCAACTTCAAGTACAAGTTGACCAACTTCAAGTACAAGTTGACCAACTTCAAGTACAAGTTGACCAACTTCAAGTACAAGTTGACCAACTTCAAGTACAAGTTGACCAACTTCAAGTACAAGTTGACCAACTTCAAGTACAAGTTGACCAACTTCAAGTACAAGTTGACCAACTTCAAGTACAAGTTGACCAACTTCAAGTACAAGTTGACCAACTTCAAGTACAAGTTGACCAACTTCAAGTGTTCCCAGGAGTTTTTTTATTAGCACATTGGCCGATTCCCACCAAGGCAGGGTGGCCCAAAAAAGAAAAAAATTTATTGTCATTCACTCCATCACTGTCTTGCCAGAGGCACGCTTACACTACACTTATAAAACTGCAACATTAACACCCCTCCTTCAGAGTGCAGGCACTGTACTTCCCATCTCCAGGACTCAAGTCCGGCCTGCCAGTTTCCCTGAATCCCTTCATAAATGTTACCATGCTTATACTCCAACAGCATTTGCTCCATTTGCTCCTATTTGCTCCTATTTAATATGCTCACACACACTTGATGGAAGTCCAAGCCCCTCGCACACAAAACCTCCTTTACCCCCTCCCTCCAACCTTTCCTAGGCCGATCCCTACCCTGCTTTCCCTCCACTACAGATTTATACACTCTCGAAGTCATCCTATTTCGTTCCATCCTCTCTACATGTCCAAACCTTCTGGATAATAGTTTTGGTAATCTCACACCTCCTAATCTCCAAACTACGGATTCTCTGCATTATATTCACACCACATATTGCCCTCAGACATGACATCTCCACTGCTTCCAGCCTTCTCCTTGTTGCAACATTCACCACCCATGCCTCACACCCATATAAGAGCGTTGGTATAACTATACTCTCATACATTCCCCTCTTTGCTTTCATAGATAAAGTGCTCTGTCTCCACTGACTCCTCGGTGCACCACTCACCTTTTTCCCCTCGTCAGTTCTATGATTCAAATCATCCTTCATAGACCCATCTCCTGACACGTCCACTCTCAAATATATAAACACATTCACCTCCTTCATACTCTCTCCCTCCAATCTGATATCTAATCTTCCATTACTTAATTTTTTTTATCCTCATCACTTTACTCATTCCTATATTCACTTTTAATTTTCTTCTTTTACATACTCTACCAAACTCATCCATCAACCTCTGCAACTTCTCTTCAGAATCTCCCAAAAGCACAGTGTCATCAGCAAAAAGCAACTGTGACAACTTCCACTTTGTGTTAGACTCTTTATCTTTTAACCCCACGCCTCTTGCCAACACCCGAGCATTCACTTCTCTTACAACTCCATCTATAAATATACTGAACAACCACGGTGACATCACACATCCCTGTCTAAGGTCTACTTTTACTGGGAAATAATCTCCCTCTCGCCTACATACTCTAACCTCAGCCTCACTATCCTCGTAAAATCTTCACTGCTTTCAATAACCTACCACCTATTCCATACATTTGCAACATCTACTACTTTGCGTCCCTATCCACCTCATCATACGCCTTTTCCAAATCCATAAGTGCCACTAAAACCTCTTTACCCTGTCTAAATACTATCCACCTATATGTTTCACCGCAAACACTTGGTCTACACATCCCCTACCCTTCTTAAAGCCTCCTTGTTCATCTGCTATCCTACTGTCTGTCCTACTCTTAATTCTTTCAATAATAACTCTACCATACACTTTACCAGGTATAATCAACAGACTTATTCCCCTATAATTTTTACACTCTCTTTTGTCCCCTTTGCCTTTATACAAAGGAACTAACTAGTTTTTTAGTGCCAGGAAGGAAAAAAACTGGCAGGAAATGGCAGAAATCGTACACCAAATCCAGTCATTCCTGGAGTGGAACCACAGTCGATGGCCTCCACTCCAAACCAACAGATACAGATACTAATGCCGGAAAAAAAATCCCCCCCCCCAGTACCAACAATACCACCAGTCCGATAACATTCTTCTTTGCAAATATACAGGGTCTAAAGTCAGCAACAAACAACAAAATACCTTTCATCCGTGGACTGCTTGCAGAGGCAAAGGCAATGTTCGCGGCTTTTACTGAGACCCACATAAAGGAGCACTTGGACAACGAAATATGGATCCCAGGTTACAACCTATACAGATGTGACAGAGTGAACAGGCAAAAGGGGGGGGGGTTGGCCTGTACATTGCAGAGTCACTTGTTTGCACAGAACTGCTTAATGCCTCAAATGATGTAGTGGAAGTTTTAGCAGTAAAGGTCGAGAACCAAAACCTAGTCATTGTGGTAGTCTACAAGCCTCCGGATGCAACATCCCAGCCATTCCAGGAACAGCTGTTAAAAATTGACCACTGTCTGGAAAATCTTCCAGCTCCTGCACCCAACATCTTGCTCCTGGGGGATTTCAACTTAAGGCACCTAAAATGGAGGAATATAGCAAATAATATTGTTGCAGTAATAACACCAGGAGGCAGCTCTGATGAAAACTCACACTCACACGAGCTTTTAAATCTCTGCACAAAATTCAATTTAAACCAGCAAATAATAGAGCCTACTAGACTGGAGAATACACTAGACCTCATCTTCACTAACAATGATGATCTGATAAGAAATGTCACCATATCAAAAACAATATACTCAGATCACAACATAATTGAGGTTCAGACATGTATGCGTGGAGCCCCAGACCGACATAATGAGACTAGTCACGAGGGAGCATTCACCAAATTCAACTTCAATAACAAAAATATAAAGTGGGACCAAGTAAACCAAGTCCTAACCGATATAAGCTGGGAAGATATACTAAGCAACACAGACCCCAACTTATGCCTAGAACAGATTAACTCGGTGGCACTCGATGTATGCACAAGGCTTATTCCTCTAAGAAAAAGGAGGAGTAGATGTAAAATAGAAAGAGACAGGCGCTCCCTTTACAGGCGACGGAAAAGAATAACAGAGCGGCTAAAAGAGGTCAATATATCTGAAATGCGTAGGGAGACACTGGTCAGAGAAATAGCAAGCATCGAACTTAAGCTAAAAGAATCCTTTAGGAGACAGGAATCGCGGGAAGAACTAAAAGCCATAAATGAAATCGAAAGAAACCCAAAGTATTTCTTCTCCTATGCCAAATCAAAATCGAGAACAACGTCCAGTATTGGGTCCCTACTTAAACAAGATGGGTCCTACACAGATGACAGCAAGGAAATGAGTGAGCTACTCAAGTCCCAATATGACTCAGTTTTTAGCAAGCCGCTAACCAGACTGAGAGTCGAAGATCAAAATGAATTTTTTATGAGAGAGCCACAAAATTTGATTAACACAAGCCTATCTGATGTTATCCTGACGCGAAATGACTTCGAACAGGCGATAAATGACATGCCCATGCACTCTGCCCCAGGGCCAGACTCATGGAACTCTGTGTTCATCAAGAACTGCAAGAAGCCCCTATCACGAGCCTTTTCCGTCCTATGGAGAGGGAGCATGGACACGGGGGTCGTCCCACAGTTACTAAAAACAACAGACATAGCCCCACTCCACAAAGGGGGCAGTAAAGCAACAGCAAAGAACTACAGACCAATAGCACTAACATCCCATATCATAAAAATCTTTGAAAGGGTCCTAAGAAGCAAGATCACCACCCATCTAGAAACCCATCAGTTACACAACCCAGGGCAACATGGGTTTAGAACAGGTCGCTCCTGTATGTCTCAACTATTGGATCACTACGACAAGGTCCTAAATGCACTAGAAGACAAAAAGAATGCAGATGTAATATATACAGACTTTGCAAAAGCCTTCGACAAGTGTGACCATGGCGTAATAGCGCACAAAATGCGTGCTAAAGGAATAACAGGAAAAGTCGGTCGACGGATCTATAATTTCCTCACTAACAGAACACAGAGAGTAGTCGTCAACAGAGTAAAGTCCGAGGCAGCTACGGTGAAAAGCTCTGTTCCACAAGGCACAGTACTCGCTCCCATCTTGTTCCTCATCCTCATGTCCGACATAGACAAGGATGTCAGCCACAGCACCGTGTCTTCCTTTGCAGATGACACCCGAATCTGCATGACAGTGTCTTCCATTGCAGACACTGCAAGGCTCCAGGCGGACATCAACCAAATCTTTCAGTGGGCTGCAGAAAACAATATGAAGTTCAACGATGAGAAATTTCAATTACTCAGATATGGTAAACATGAGGAAATTAAATCTTCATCAGAGTACAAAACAAATTCTGGCCACAAAATAGAGCGAAACACCAACGTCAAAGACCTGGGAGTGATCATGTCGGAGGATCTCACCTTCAAGGACCATAACATTGTATCAATCGCATCTGCTAGAAAAATGATAGGATGGATAATGAGAACCTTCAAAACTAGGGAGGCCAAGCCCATGATGACACTCTTCAGGTCGCTTGTTCTATCTAGGCTGGAATATTGCTGCACACTAACAGCACCTTTCAAGGCAGGTGAAATTGCCGACCTAGAAAATGTACAGAGAACTTTCACGGCGCGCATAACGGAGATAAAACACCTCAATTACTGGGAGCGCTTGAGGTTCCTAAACCTGTATTCCCTGGAACGCAGGAGGGCGAGATACATGATTATATACACCTGGAAAATCCTAGAGGGACTAGTACCGAACTTGCACACGAAAATCACTCACTACGAAAGCAAAAGACTTGGCAGACGATGCACCATCCCCCCAATGAAAAGCAGGGGTGTCACTAGCACGTTAAGAGACCATACAATAAGTGTCAGGGGCCCGAGACTGTTCAACTGCCTCCCAGCACACATAAGGGGGATTACCAACAGACCCCTGGCAGTCTTCAAGCTGGCACTGGACAAGCACCTAAAGTCAGTTCCTGATCAGCCGGGCTGTGGCCCGTACGTTGGTTTGCGTGCAGCCAGCAGCAACAGCCTGGTTGATCAGGCTCTGATCCACCAGGAGCCCTGGTCACAGACCGGGCCGCGGGGGCGTTGACCCCCGGAACTCTCTCCAGGTAATGCATGCTCTCTGTCAATCCTAGGTTACGTACCCTCTTCCATACATTTATTAAATAAAAACACTAACCGCTCTAAAACTATATCCCCACCTGCTTTTAACATTTCTATCTTTATCCAATCAATCCCAGATGTTTTACCCTTTTCATTCTACCCACTACCACACACACTACCCCCACACTCACAACTGGTTCTTCCTCACTCTTATAAGATATTATTCCTCCTTGCCCTATACAACAACATTTAACAATTCCTCAAAATATTCCCTCCATCTTCCCAATACCTCTAACTCTCCGTTTAATAACTCTCCTCTCCAATTTTTAACTAACAAATCCATTCGTTCCAAAACTTTTTCTTATTTTCAACAAAATTTGTTGATAACATCTCACCCACTCTCTCATTTGCTTTCTTTTTACATTGCTTCACCACTCTCTTAGCCTCTCTTTCCCTCTCCATATATTCCTCCCTTCTTGCATCACTTCTACTTTGTAAAAACCTCTCACATGTTAACTTTTTCTCCCTTACTACTCTCTTTACATCATCATTCCGCCAATCGCTCTTCTTCCCTCCCGCATCTACTTTCCTGTAACCACAAACTTCTGCTGAACGCTATAACACTGTATTCTTAAACTTACCCCATATATCTTCGACCCCATTGCCTATACTCTCACTAGCCCATCTATCCTCCAACAGTTGTTTATATCTTACCCTAACTGCCTCCTCATTTAGTTTATAAACCTTCACCTCTCTCTTACTTGGTGCTTCCATTTTCCTTGTATCCCATCTACCTTTTACTCTCACTGTAGCTACAACTAAAAAGTGATCTGATATATCTGTGTCCCCTTTATGAACATATACATCCTGAAGTCTACCCAACTGTCTTTTATCTACCAATACTTAATTCAACAAACTATTGTCATTACTCCCTGCATCATATCTTACCTGGAATTTACCTGGAGAGGGTTTCGGGGGTCAACGCCCCCGCGGCTCGGTCTGAGACCAGGCCTCATGGTGGATCAGGGCCTGATGAACCAACCATGTATCTCTCTTGCCTGCATTCCAGGGAATACACATCAAGGACCTTCAACAGTTCCCAGGAATTTAGGTGTCTTTTCGTACTTTTGTGAGCCGTGAAAGTTCTTTGTACACTCTCCAGGTCTGCATTGTCATCAGACTTGAAGGGGGCAGTTAGTGTACAGCAGTATTCCAGCCTAGAGAGCACAAACGATTTAAAGAGAATCATCATGGGCTTGGCATCCCTAGTTTTGAAGGTTCTCATTATCCATCCTATCATTTTCCTAGCAGATGAGGTAGATACATTGTTGTGGTCTTTGAAGGCGAGATCCTCTGACATTATCACTCCCAGGTACTTCACATTACTTTTCCGCTATATTGTAATTTCCTCAAGTTTCCCCTATCTGAGTAGTTGAAATTTCTCCTCGTTGAACTTCATATTGTTTTGAGTGGCCCATTCGAAGATTTGGTTGATGTCGGCTTGGAGTCTCGCAGTGTCTTCGATGGAGGTCACTGCCATGGTGATCCTGATGTCATCCGCAAAGGAAGACATGAAGCTATGGCTTACATCTCTGTCAGTGTCAGAAATGAGGATGAGGAATTGAATGGGAGTGAGTACTGTGCCTTGTGGAACAGAGCTTTTTACCATGGCTGCCTGGGACTTTACTCTGTTTACTATTACTCTTTGTGTTCTATTTGTCAGGAAGTTGTAGATCCATCTACCAACTTTTCTGTTATTCCTTTATCACGCATTTTGTGTGCTATTACACTATGATCACACTTGTTGAAAGCTTTTGTAAAGTCTGTGTATACTGCATCTGTATTTTGTTTGTCCTCTACAGCATCCAGGACCTTGTCATAGTGGTCCAGTAGCTGGGACAGGCTACCTGCTCTAAATCCGTGTTGCCCTGGGTTGTGTAACTGTTGAGTATCTAGGTGGTTGGCGTTCTTTCTTAGAACCCTCTCAAAGATTTTTATATGGGATGTTAGTGCTATCTGTCTGCAGTTCTTTGCAATTTGCCACCTTTGTGGAGTGGGGCTATGTCTGTTGTATTTAGTGTGTGTGGGATGACCCCTGTGTCCATGCTCCCTCTCCATAAAATGCTGAAGGCACACGATAGGGGCTTTTTGCAATTCTTGATAAACATGGAGTTCCATGAGTCTGGGCCTGGGGCTGAGTGCATGGGCATGTCATTAATTGCCTCTTCAAAGTCTTGTGGAGTTAGGATAATATCCGAGATTTTGAAGATAACCAGATTTTGGGTTTCGTTCATAATGAATTCATTTAGATTGTCGACTCTTAGAGTGGGCAGTGGCTCGCTGAACACTGAGTCATATTGGGACTTTAGTATCTCACTCATTTCTTGTCTATCATCTGTGTATGTCCCATCCCGCCTGAGCAGTGGCCCAATACTGGATGTTATTTTTGCCTTAGATTTGGCATAAGAGAAGAAGTATTTTGTTTTTGTTTTTTCAGTTTCCTTTTTAGTTTTTAGTTCTTCCTGTAGTTCTTGTCTCTTGTTAGATTCCTTCAGCTTAAGTTCGATATTTGCAATTTCATTGTCTAGTGCTTCCCTTCGTATTTCAGATATATTGGCCCCACTCAGCAGCGCTGTGACTCTTTTCCTTCGTCTGTATAAGGAACATCTCTCTCTTTCTTTTCCTTAATGGAATGTGTCTTGAGCAGATCTTAAGAACCACAGAATTCAGTTTTTCAAGACAAATGTTTGGATCCGTGATGTTTAGAATATCTTCCCAGCTTGTTTCATTTAGGTCATGGTTTACTTGATCCCATTGTATGTTTTTGTTATTGAAATTGAATTTCGTGAAGAGACCTTCATAACTGCTCACATATTGCTGGTCAGGAGCCCTGTGCATACATGTCTGTACCTCTATTATGTTTTGATCTGAGTGTATTGTCTTTGATACGGTTTTATTACGTATCAGATCATCGTTGTTATTGAAGATGAGGTCCAGCGTATTTTCTAGTCTTGTAGGCTCTGTTATTTGCTTGTTTAATGTGAATTTGGTGCAGAGATTTAATAGTTCGTGTGTGTGTGAATTTTCATCTCAGCTGCCTCCTGGGATGATCTCTGCTAAAACATTGTTTGAAGTACTTCTCCATTTTAGGTGTCTCAAGTTGAAATCTCCTAGTAGTAAGATGTTTGGGGCAGGAGTTGGCAGATTTTCCAGACAGTGGTCAATTTTCACAAGCTGCTCCTGGAACTGCTGGGAAGTTGCATCTGGAGGCTTGTGTACCACCACAATGACAAGGTTTTCAATCTTTACCGCCAAAACTTCAACTACATCATTTGAGCTGTTTAGTACTTCTGGGCAAATGAGCGACTCTGTGACGTACAGTCCAACACCCCCCCCCCCTTGTTGCCTGTTTAGTCTGTCGCATCGGAATAAGTTATAACCTGGGATCCATATTTCGTTGTCATAATGATCCTTTATGTGGGTCTCTGTGAATGCTGCAAACATTGCATTTGACTCCGTGAGCTGTTCCTTGACGTAAGGAATATTGTTGTTTCTTGACTGCTTTAGACCCTGTATGTTTGCAAAGACAAATGTCATTATATTGGTGGAATTTAGGGGGGCTTTATTTGTTGGCTCTAATATCTGTTGTTCCAGACTACAGGCCAATGTCCGTGCTTCTGCTCCAGAAGTGTTTTCAGTTGGTGTAGGATTATTGTCATTTCTTGCCAGTCTTGTTTCCCTCCTGGCCCTAAAAAAAACTCTGGAGAAGCTGTGGCTCCCCTCTTTTGTTTCCCATAGTCTGGCTGGTCTGTGTCTTCTAGTCCCCTTTAGGTGATGTGCCTGACAGTATGCGTTGTAGCATTTTCTTTCATGGATTGATGAATGACACATTTCTGGGTGAAATAAGTTACAGGAAGGGAAGTTGCATTCTTCTGTTGCCATGTGGGTGCGGTATTTTTTGGGATGGTCAAAGGTGCATGTCCCACCTGTTTTACCAGATATACCGTGCCTGCAGATACCCAAGTCATAGTATTTACATAGATTGTAATTCTGTTTCCTAGGAATTATTGTAGCAGCGTTTGCTGCTGGTGCATTTATTTTTCCTGTTTCTTCCCTATCTTTCACTCCTGTATGGACGTCAGTGCTTCCACCAGGTTTTGCTGGTAGTGTGTCGACACTGTTCCCTGAGGCATTATCCCCTTTTGATCCATTTCCAGCAGAATCTCTATTTGGAACCTCTGTGGTCTCAATAACGTTGTCTTTACTGTCCTCCAGGACAACACTAATACCCTTACAAGCACTGTCTTCTCTGGAGCACTTTCCGCCAGGACTACACTAGCACCCTCAGGAGCACTGTCCAAGACAGCCCCGTCCCTACCACCTATCGTGTTTTCCCAGCTGTCATACCATGCTGACGTTTTTTAAGAAGGATCTTTTATTGGTGTTCTTGTCTTTTAATATAGATGTAATTTCCTCATACAGGTGTATCTCGTTTGGGCAGACCCAAAAACATCTCTCTGAGTTTATGTCAAGTGTAGTCACTGGTTTAAAATCCTTGCACATACCATGGGACCATTGACCACAGAGATTGCAAGCAATCCAGACCTGTTTTCGTCCCTTACCTTTTCTGCAGACTACACAGATTTTCATGGTGGTGGTCATCTTACAATACTGGACAACTCTCCTAGCTAGCTAGTCTATAATTCCTCGAAGTATTTAATTTTTTGTAACAGTTCTTCCGATTTGGCTTCATTTCAATGAAACCAAACACCAAACACACAGAAATGTAGGTAAAGTTACCTGCGTTGCTTTGCGTACCCCTATACCTCCCAGTCGCACTGGGAGCTTTGCCTGATCGCATTGCCGATCCTCTAGTGACAGATTCAGTGCCTTCTTAAAGGTTGATCTCAGGTGTGTGTCATATTCGTCGAGTGTTGGGTTGTCAAAAGAGGGTGCACACCTCAGGAAGTACGTGAGTCTTGGCATAGTAAGACACCTTGTAAGGAGGTACATGGCATTATGGGCATCAAGATCACTTATTCTCTCCCCCGTTCTCTTCAGGCCATTCAATTTGTCCTTGAGGACCGTGCCGATGGCCTAGTGACACAGAGATGCTCCCAAGAGGGTACTGTTGGATGGAATGGTAGTAGAGACTTCCGGGAAGATATGCATCTTTATTTACTACAAGTACATATACATGGTATACAGGCCTATCTGACATCAATGACATACCACTATACAGAAAGTCCCTTGTTATGCAGAGTATTTCGGGCAAATTAGGTGATTGTCCCAAGATGCAACCCACACCAGTCGACTAACACCCAGGTACCCATTTTACTGATGGGTGAACATAGACAACCGGTGTTTCTAACCGCATCGAACGCAGACCCTCAACGTGTGTAGCAAGAGCTTTAGCGACCAGGCCACAGGGCACCGTGGTCTAGGAGAGTACAGCTTAAGTAATTCATTACAATAATAAGTATAATGTGACAATGTGCAAATGAAGAACTTGTGAATTACAAGTAAATTACATTGAAATTACACCAGTTGATAGACCTGTAATAATGTTGGTAGAATTACCGACAATATGTAAAGTAAAAGGACACAAGTGCAACTAATGTGACATTTTATTGTGGCAACGTTTCGCTCTCCAGGAGCTTTGTCAAGCCGATACAAACAGTATATGGGCACAGAGGGTATATAAAGGCTCAGAGTGAGGTGCAATACTAGTGAGGTACCATTTTGATGTTCACTAGTGGTAGTAGTAGTAGTAGTAGTGGTAGTGACAAAAGTTGTAGTAGTAATACAATATGGTAGAGCAATTAATTCGTACAAGAGTAAAAGGATATAAAAGCTATTACTTAAGAACATAAGAACATAAGAACGAAGGAACACTGCAGAAGGCCTACTGGCCCATGCGAGGCAGGTCCAAGTCTCCTACCGGCTTAAGCCAATGCACCCAACCTAGTCAGGTCAGGTCACATTGACTTAAGGGAGGAACACGGCAACCGACCTGGTAGCACAAGCTATCAGGTCTAACTCACACCCACCCACATCCACTCATGTATTTATCCAACCTATTTTTAAAGCTACACAACGTTCTGGCCTCTATAACGGTACTTGGGAGTTTGTTCCACTCATCCACAACTCTATTACCAAACCAGTACTTTCCTATATCCTTCCTGAATCTGAATTTTTCCAACTTAAAACCATTGCTGCGAGTCCTGTCTAGGCTAGATATTTTCAGCACACTATTTACATCCCCTTTATTTATTCCTGTCTTCCATTTATACACCTCAATCATATCCCCCCTAATTCTACGTCTTTCTAGAGAGTGCAGATTCAGGGCCCTTAGTCTATCCTCATAGGGAAGGTTTCTGATACATGGGATCAACTTTGTCATCCTCCTTTGTACATTTTCCAGAGAATTTATATCCATTCTGTAATAAGGTGACCAAAACTGTGCAGCATAATCTAAATGAGGCCTAACCAAGGATGTATAGAGTTGAAGAACAACCTGAGGACTCCTATTATTTATGCTTCTTGATATGAAGCCAAGGATTCTATTAGCTTTATTGCGAACACTTATGCACTGTTGTCTTGGTTTCAGATTACTGCTAACCAGAACTCCTAAATCTTTTTCGCAATCCGTAATATAAAGATCTACATTATTTAGTTTATATGTGGCATGGTTATTGTCCTGTCCAACATTTAGAACTTTGCATTTGTCTATATTAAACTGCATCTGCCACTTCTCCGACCACTGCATCAGTCTATTCAAATCTTCCTGGAGTGCTCGAATGTCCTCGTCAGAATGAATTCGACGGCCTATTTTGGTGTCATCGGCAAACTTGCCGATGTCGCTCTTTATGCCCTCATCTATGTCGTTTATGTAGATTGTGAACAGCAGGGGGCCCAACACTGACCCCTGTGGAACACCGCTCGTGACACTTCCCCACTCTGATTTCTCCCCATTTATGCAAACTCTCTGCTGCCTATTTGTCAACCATGCCTCTATCCAGGAAAAAATTTCTCCTCCTATTCCATGTGCTTTAATTTTCCTCAATAGTCTCTGATGTGGGACCCTGTCAAAAGCCTTACTGAAGTCCATATACACAATATCATATTCATTACCATGATCTACCTCCTCAAATACCTTAGTGAAAAAAGTTAATAAATTCGTAAGGCAGGAACGCCCCTTTGTAAAACCATGCTGAGATTCGTTGATTAATTTATGCTTTTCAAGGTGGCTACGAACTGCCTCGGCAATTATTGATTCCATAAATTTTCCCACTATGGAGGTTAGGCTTATTGGTCTATAGTTCGAAGCTAAGGACCTGTCACCTGTTTTGAAAATAGGTATCACATTTGCCATTTTCCACTTATCTGGCACCATGCCAGTTTGTAGTGATATGTTGAAAAGATTAGCCAAAGGTGTGCTAAGCTCCTCTTTACATTCCTTTAGAACCCTTGCATACAGTTCATCAGGGCCTGGGGATTTGTTAGGTTTTAATTTATCTATTTGCCTAAGGACCATGTCACTTGTGACCCTAATAGTACACAGTTTATTATCGTCCTGGTCTACATAATTTATCATTACTGGAATATCGCTGGTATCCTCCTGTGTAAAAACTGAGAGGAAGTATGTGTTAAAAATTCTACACATTTCCTTATCACTGTCAGTGAGCTGACCCGAGGAACTTTTGAGTGGGCCTATCTTGTCCCTGATCTTACTTCTGTATACCTGAAAGAATCCTTTTGGGTTAGTCTTCGATTCTCTTGCAACTTTAACCTCATAATCTCTTTTTGCTTTTCTAATTCCCTTTTTTATTTCTCTCTTTAACTGAATATATCGATTTCTCAATTGCCCCTCTCCTCTTTTGATTTGCCTATATATGCCTCTCTTTTGACCAATCAGATATTTTAATCTATTGTTCATCCATTTAGGATCATTTTTGTTTGATCTGATTTCCCTATTTGGAACATAATTTGACTGAGCAGCTAGAACTATGCCCTGGAAAGCATCATATCGGCAACCATCACCACCTACCTGACCCTTAGTCAGGTCATTCCAGTTCAGCCCACCTAAGTAATTTTTCAGTCCTATGAAATCAGCCAAGCGAAAGTCAGGGACGGAGACTTGATTGCCATTATTAGGGGAATTCCATGATATATTAAAACTGAGTGATTTGTGATCACTTTCCCCAAGCTCATCATTAACCTCAAGATTATTAATTAGTGTTTCCCTACTGGCAAGAACCAAGTCAAGGAGGTTATTTCCCCTAGTTGGCTCTGTCACAAACTGTTTTAAAAAACAATCCTGGATCGTATCAAGAAAGTCACCTGACTCTAAATTTCCTGTCAAATTGCTCCAGTCAATCTGTCTATAGTTGAAATCTCCCATTAGCACAACATTTTCGTATGTAGATGCCTTACGAATTTCGTCCCATAGAAGTTTACTGCACTCCCTATCAAGATTTGGGGCCCTGTAAATCACACCCAAAATTAGTTTTTCTCGGCCCTCGAGAAGCTGTAACCAAACAGATTCAGTGGCTGACGCTTCTAATTTAATATCTTGTCTAACACAACAATTTAAATTGTCTCTGACATACATCGCTACTCCACCACCTTTCCTGTTGACCCTGTCAGTGTGGAATAATTTATAGCCTTGTATGTGACATTCAGAGGGCATCTCTCTATCTTTCAGATTGAGCCAGGTCTCTGTTATAGCAATAATATCTATGTCTCCTGCACTTGCAATTAATCTTAGCTCATCTATCTTATTTCTTACACTCCTGCTATTAGTATAGTAAACCTTAAGGGAGCTAGTCCCTTGCTGCCCTCTGCTGTCCCCCTTTGTTTGCTGACCTGATCTATTCTCTTTATTTATAACTTCATGCTGAATGCCTTTTATACATTTACTGTTTCCAACCCAAGTGTTGCAACCTGCTTGTTTCCCACACACACCCATACCTCTATCTTCCATCAGTTTAAAATCATAGGCATTTCACCAATGGCCTTCTCAATCGAGTCTGCAAGTGCTACCACCCCAGCCCCAGAGAGATGTACCCCATCCCTTGCATACATATCATGTTTGCCATAAAAGTTGTTCCAGTTGTCAATGAATGGGATTGCAAGTTCCTTGCAGTATCTGTCTAGCCAGCAATTTACACCAATTGCCCTAGACAACCATTCATTTCCTACTCCCCTTCTAGGCAAGATGCTACATATGATTGGGATCCCTCCCTTAGACTTAATGAAATCTATAGCTGACCTGTACTTATCTAGCAGCTCTTCTCTCCTACCCTTCCCAATATCATTTCCACCAGCACTGAGACAGATAATGGGCTTGCTCCCATTACCTGACATGATATTATCCAGCCTGTTGACAATGTCCCCAACACCAGCTCCAGGGAAGCACACTCTATCTCTCATCTTCTTATTCCTATTACAAAAAGCACGGTCAATGTATCTTACCTGAGAGTCACCAACCACAAGAATGCGCTTACCTCCATTAGCAGGGGCAGTAGTACCCTTACCTTCACTGGCCACTGAAGTACATTCATCCTGAAGAACAGAGAAGCGATTTCCTACCTTCAGATCTTCACTCTTAACTTTCCTTACTCTGATGCGCCTTCCATTACTGTGAACTACTCGCCACTTGTAGCAGGTGCTGGGCTGCACCTCACTGCTGGTAGCCGTTGCTGCCTCCCCAACTACAGCCTCCTCACAGCGAGAGACAGACTGCACCTCGCTGCTAGAAGCCTCATTCCCCACAACTCCAACCACCTCACACTCTCTCCCAGACCCATTGAGGTGGACCTTCAGCCTCCTAATCTCCTCCTGGAGAAGCAAGACCTCCTCCTTCAACTCTCCAACCTCAATTTTTAAAACACTGCAGAAGCAAGCCATGCTTTGTAACCGTCCACACTAATCCCCAAGGCAGCTCAGGGTCTGTGACCTCACGTGACGACTGACCACTGAGTAACTTGGGTAACATAAAAATAGGTTGGACAAATATAGACTGGAAAGAGGCAATGTGCTATAACAGGAGACGATGTGATGGCAGGGTTTACTGTTTTCAGGAGGATTCTTGCTAAGACTTCGGAGATGGTGAAGCTGCCGTTGTTTTGTTTAATTGTATTCGAAACAGCGATCAGTGCTGATTCGAGGCACTTGCGTCTGCGGAAATTAGTTTCTTTGATCACTAATTGGGCGTCCCTGAATTTCATGAGATGATTGGTGGAATTTCGGTGTTGTACACAGGCGTTGTTCAAGTTATCGTTCCTACATGCGTAAATGTGTTCATTGAGGCGGGTGTCGAGGTTTCTTGCTGTTTCTCCTACGTAAATCTTGTCACAGCCTCCACAGGGTATAGTGTAAACCCCTGCATTGACTGGTTCGTGGTGCTTGGATTTTGTCCTGGTTAGATCCTTTATTGAAGTGCTAGAAGCGATGGCGACTCTGGTGTTAGCTTGTGAAAGTACTTTAGAAACGTTCAGTACAACCTGGCTGTTGGGAAGAATTATAACTTTGTTGGGAGTGGTGTTGGTGCGTGGAGAATTAATGATCTGAAGAGCTCTTTTCTTGCAGTCTTTGATGAAAAAGGAAGGAAAATGTAACTCAGTGAAGGTCTGGTGAATGTATGTACATTCCTCGTCAAGAAACTCAGGACTACAAATTCGGTATGCTCTTAGGAAAAACCCGATGATGATGCCTCTTTTGGTCTTGGTATCTTGACTGGAATAGAAGGGTGTGAGATCATTTTTATTGGTCGGTTTCCGATAAACTTGAAATCTTAGGTTGTTGTCTACTTTGTGAATGAGGACGTCGAGGAAAGATAGCGTGTCATTGGACTCTTCTTCTAGTGTAAACTGGATCGCCGGTTCAACTAAGTTGAGCCTTGCCTGAAGATTCCGTACATCAAAACGTTTGGGAGCTATTACGAGGACGTCGTCCACGTAACGTAACCAAGTGACGCTTGAAGGGATGATGTTGGCGAAGTGTTCGGACTCTAGGTGTTCCATGTATAAGTTGGCTAGGACGCCACTGATGGGGGACCCCATTCCCATGCCGTAGGTTTGTTTGTAGAGTTTGTTATTGAAAGAAAAACAGTTGAAATTAACACAGAGTTCAATCAAGTCAACAAAATCTCCGGGAGGTAGAGGAAGATTAAGGTCCTGATTGACTTTACGTCGTAGAACCTCGATAGCTTTTGTGGTAGATACTTTTGTGAAGAGGGAAGTCACGTCCAAACTGCTTAGTTACTTGTTACGGCTGGAGAGGTTGCGGATGCGGTTGAGAAGGTCGCCTGAGTGTTTAAGATGAGCGGGGCTGATGGTCCCCAAAAGGCAGGAAAGATGTTTGGCAAGAACTCCGGCTAGTTTGTGGAGCACTGCCTATACCTGACGTGATTGATCTGAGAGGAATATTGTGTTTATGGGTCTTGGGTAAACCATACATGTGTGCTGGTTTAGTTTCTTCCCTTCTCTAGTGCGTTTGGGTATTTGTCTGGTTTTGTATAGAAAATCTTTGGTGAGTGTCTCCCACTGTTGAGTGTTGATGGGTTCGTATGTAGACTGATCACTCAAAAGGTCCATCATTTTAGTGTTGTAGTCACTGGTGTTGAGTATGACGACTCCACTTCCTTTGTCGGCGGTGGTGACGATAATGTTGGGGTCGTTGACGAGGTCCTTAAGGGCAGTGATGTATCGTCTAGGAAGATTAGAAGAAGAAGGTTCACATAAAGCTGCAGTGAGAAGGCCCTGTATATAATCCTTCTGGAAGTTGCTGTCACTGTGTCTATGGTTCCTGGTAACTAGATTGAGTTGATAGTTAGGTTTGCGTATGTTGGTGGTAAATTTGAGTCCCAGACTCAGTGCTTGTTTCTCGTAGTCAGTTAAGGTGCGTGACGATAAGTTGTTTATCAAGGATTCGCGTCCCATTTCCTTCCATCGACTGTTAGTACAGAGGTACTGAAGTTTGCAATTGAGTTTGATCTTCTGTTGGAGGTTGGCTGTGGTGACTGTGCTGAGAATATGTTCAGCAGTGTGTTGGTCAATCTTAAGATTGGCCCTCATATTCCTTGCAGTTTCAAAGGTTTCCTTAGCGATGTTAGAAAGTTCTTCTGCACATTCAGTTAAGTAAACTTGGGTAGCTGGAGAGAAGGGGTGCTTGGAGTTGGAGAGTTGTGCGGGAGTAGACTTAGGGATCACCTTCTCTGCCAGGCAATCTTGTAGGAAGTTGTGTCTGTTGCGATAGCTGTGAGCACGAAGAAGGGTGTCCAAATAACGTCTGCATGAAATGTCCATTATGTTGCGGTGTCCGACAGATTGTAATAATGTTGGTAGAATTACCGACGATATGTAAAGTAAAAGGACACAAGTGCAACAACGGCAGCTTCACCATCTCCGAAGTCTTAGCAAGAATCCTCCTGAAAACAGTAAACCCTGCCATCACATAGTCTCTCCTGTTATACTACACAAAGCACATTATAGAGAGTGAACACTGAAACAAGCTGCCTCTATCCAGTCTACATTTGTCCAACCTATTTTTATGTTACCCAAGTAATAGCTTTTATATCCTTTTACTCATGTACGAATTAATTGCTCTACCATATTGTATTACTACTACTACTTTTGTCACTACTACTACTACTACTACTACTACTACCACTAGTGAACATCAAAATGGTACCTCACTAGTATTGCACCTCACTCTGAGCCTTTATATACCCTCTGTGCCCATATACTGTTTGTAACGGCTTGACAAAGCTCCTGGAGAGAGAAACGTTGCCACAATAAAATGTCACATTAGTTGCACTTGTGTCCTTCTACTTTACAGTTGATAGACATGCATTTTAATGGGTGACTGAATTGTGGTGAAACGAAAGCATGAAAATTTACAGACAGTTAATGGGTATAGCAATTATGTGAGATTTAACAGGTACTTATTAACAATATTAGTATAGATGTTAACAGACTGGTAACCTTTGGCATGTTTAGGCAGTGTGTTCAAATTTTGGGGTCTTTTATCTGCATGGAGTTTTAGAATAGTTTAAACTTTACACGTGAGATGTCAAAGATACTTGTTCCTTGTATTGTGTTGTGTTGCAGCTCTCCAGATACGAATTTAGTTCTGGGTTAATGTTTGAACTGAGTTATCCTGTAGATATATCATTCACAGAACAACAGCATAAATATTGTGTACATGGATGTTTTGTATGCTGAGAAAATATAAACTATTGTATAGCGGGGGTGTTATGCTGTCGTTCTTCAATAGAACATTTGAGGCAGTTGACAGTGATAAGGAATATGATATTGTTTATTTGGATTTTAGTAAAGCCTTCGATAGAGTACCTCACAAGAGACTCTTAAGAAAAGTGGCAGCTCATGGTATAGGAGGTAAAGTTCTAGCATGGATTGAGGCATGGCTTACCAATAGAAAGCAGAGAGTTACCATTAATGGAGTGAAATCTGAATGGGGACTAGTCACTAGTGGCGTTCCACAAGGATCAGTTTTAGGCCCTCTCGTTCATAATTTACATTAATGACCTTGATGAAGGAATTATGAGTGATATGAGCAAATTTGCTGATGATACAAAGATAGGCCGTATGATTCATTCTGAGGAGGATAGCAATGAACTCCAGGAAGATTTGTACAGATTAATGTCTTGGTCTGAAAAATGGCAGATGAGGTTCAATGTGGATAGTGTAAGGTACTAGACCTTGGTAATGAAAATAACCCTCGAAGCTATAAACTAGGTGAAGTAGAGCTTGATCATATAGAATGTGAAAAAGACTGGGGAGACATGGTAAGCAGAAATCTAAGTGTGCGCAACAAGGCTAACAGATTACTTGGATTTATCTGCGACTAATCTAACTATTTTCATGTCCTCTGTACTTTTTCCATTCTCTATTGCACTTAGTTTTTGTCTACCTACACCTTCGGGTAAACCAGGGCTCGTTCAGGTCTTCCCATTATTTCTGTTGCTCTTACGAACAAACCTTTCCTCTGCCTCCTTGCATTTTGTTGTTACATATTCCATCATTTCGTTTACTGACTTTCCTACCAGTTCTCTGTCCAACTGAACCTCCTGCAGGAAGTTCCTCAAATCTATGTAGTCCCCTCTTTTATAATCTGGCTTTTCCCATTCAACTCCTGTTACCCTCTCCATTTGTAATTCTACTATGTATTCAAAGCAAAGAACCATGTGGTCACTAGCTCCTAGGGGACTCTCATATGTGATGTCCTCAATGTCTGAACTGCCCAGGGTGAACACAAGGTCCAGTCTTGCTGGTTCGTCCTCCCCCTCACTCTGGTAGTGTCCTTAACATGTTGGTGCATGAGGTTTTCCAGTACCACATCCATCATCTTGGATCTCCATGTTTCGGGACCCCCGTGTAGCTCCAGGTTTTCCCAATCGATCTCCCTGTGGTTGAAATCGCCCATAACCAATAACTTTGCTCTGCTAGAGTGAGCTCTTCTTGCCACCTCAGCAAGTGTGTCCACCATTGCTCTATTGCACTCATCACATTCCTCTCTTGGCCTCCTGCAGTTCTATGGCAGATTATACATCACTGCAATGACTACACTTGTGAAGTGTACATACTATGCATTCCCTTTCTCCAATCTCGCCCATGTCTCCCATTTTCTCGAATTTCCATCGGTTTTTTACGAACAGTGCAACCCCTCCTTCCCCTCTACCCCTTCTATCTTTCCTCATGATTTGATATCCTGGTGGGAAGATTGCATCTGTTATTGTCTCAGTGAGTTTCGTTTCTGGGGACTTCTCACTGATTCTTTCCTGCCACTCCTCATATTTATTCGTTAATCCATCTGCATTCGTGTACCAAACCTTCACCTTCTGTTCTAAAACTGTGGTCTTGGGGGAACATTGGGGTTGAGAGAGCAGAAGCCCTGGCAGGGGCCTATGGGGGGGTTGCAGTGGGGGTGGGGGCAGAGTCCCAATAGGGGGTTGCAGTAGAGGTAGGGTTCATGGTGTGGGGGTGGGGTCAGAGGGATCGATGTGTGAGTGTGCATGTGTGTGCGTATATGTGTGTACTCACCAAATTGTACTCACCTAATTGTGGTTGCAGGGGTCGATACTCAGCTCCTGGCCCTGCCTCTTCACTGATCGCTACTGGATCCTCTCTCTTTCTGCTTCCTGAGCTTTGTCATGCCTCGTCTTAAAGCTATGTAAGGTTCCTGCCTCCACTACGTCACTTGCTAGGCTATTCCACTTCCTGACGACCCTATGACTGAAGAAATACTTCCTAACATCCCTGTGGCTCGTCTGAGTCTTCAGCTTCCAATTGTGACCCCTTGTTTCTGTGTCCCCTCTCTGGAACATCTTGTCTCTGTCCACTTTATCTATTCCACGCAGTGTCTTGTATGTCGTTATCATGTCTCCCTTGACTCTTCTGTCCTCCAATGTCGTCAGTCCGATTTCCCTCAACCTTTCATCGTAAGACATTCCCCTGAGCTCTGGAACTAGCCTTGTTGCAAACCGTTGTACTTTCTCTAACTTCTTGATGTGCTTGATCAGGTGTGGGTTCCAAACTGGTGCTGCATACTTCAGTATGGGCATGACGTACACAGTGTACAGTGTCTTGAACGATTCCTTATTAAGGTATCGGAATGCTATTCTCAAGTTTGCCAAGTGTCCATATGTTGCAGCAGTTATCTGGTTGATGTGTGCCTCCGGAGACGTGCTCGGTGTTATGATCACCCCAAGATCTTTCTCCTTGAGTGAGGTTTGCAGTCTTTGTCCACCTAGCCTATACTCTGCCCTCTTCTTTGCCCTTCCCCAGTCTTCATGACCTTGCATTTGGCAGGCTTGAATTCGAGAAGCCAGTTTCTGGACCACGTGTCCAGTCTGTCCAGGTCTCTTTGTAGTCCTACCTGATCCTCATCCGATTTAATTCTTCTCATCAGCTTCACATCATCTGCGAACAGAGACACTTCGGAGTCTATCCCTTCGATCATGTCATTCACATATATCATAAATAGCACTGGTCCTAGAACTGACCCCTGTGGGACCCCGCTCGTCACAGGCGCCCACTGTGATACCTCTTCACCTCATGTGTTCATTCTGTCAGACACTGCAACACAAGGGTATCTTGGTACAGACCATCAACTTCGACCTCTACTAGTGAGAACGGCTGGGTTTGAGAGGGACCTGCCCTCCCAAAGCAACCTACATCTCACCTCCTGGCACTATATAAAGGCTCCATCCTGTCACTTCAACTTCATATTGTTTCAGACATCGGAACAATGCTCTTCTCCAGACTGAGGGACTGACCACCTCAAAACTTTAAGGGTGATGGACTGATTACATCGTCTTCAAGTATCTTCTGCTTCTATCAACTTTTCTGTACTCGACTGAAGAAGCCTACTGTGTAGGCGAAACGTTTCGAAATAAAGATACCTAACTGTTGCATATGTGTCTTACCTAACATTCTGTCGGTATTTTATACCATTTTAATGTTCAGCTTTATCATACCTCTGCTTAAAGCTATATATGGATCCTGCCTCCACTACATCGCTTCCCAAACTATTCCACTTACTGACTACTCTGTGGCTGAAGAAATACTTCCTAACATCCCTGTGATTCATCTGTGTCTTCAGCTTCCAACTGTGTCCCCTTGTTACTGTGTCCAATCTCTGGAACATCCTGTCTTTGTCCACCTTGTCAATTCCTCTCAGTATTTTGTATGTCGTTATCATGTCCCCCCTATCTCTCCTGTCCTCCAGTGTCGTCAGGTTGATTTCCCTTAACCTCTCCTCGTAGGACATACCTCTTAGCTCTGGGACTAGTCTTGTTGCAAACCTTTGCACTTTCTCTAGTTTCTTTACCTGCTTGGCTAGGTGTGGGTTCCAAACTGGTGCCGCATACTCCAATATGGGCCTAACGTATACGGTGTACAGGGTCCTGAACGATTCCTTATTAAGATGTCGGAATGCTGTTCTGAGGTTTGCTAGGCGCCCATATGCTGCAGCAGTTATTTGGTTGATGTGCGCTTCTGGAGATGTGCCTGGTGTTATACTCACCCCAAGATCTTTTTCCTTGAGTGAGGTTTGTAGTCTCTGACCCCCTAGACTGTACTCCGTCTGCGGCCTTCTTTGCCCTTCCCCAATCTTCATGACTTTGCACTTGGTGGGATTGAACTCCAGGAGCCAATTGCTGGACCAGGTCTGCAGCCTGTCCAGATCCCTTTGTAGTTCTGCCTGGTCTTCGATCGAGTGTATTCTTCTCATCAACTTCACGTCATCTGCAAACAAGGACACCTCAGAGTCTATTCCTTCCGTCATGTCGTTCACAAATACCAGAAACAGCACTGGTCCTAGGACTGACCCCTGCGGGACCCCGCTGGTCACAGGTGCCCACTCTGACACCTCGCCACGTACCATGACTCGCTGCTGTCTTCCTGACAAGTATTCCCTGATCCATTGTAGTGCCTTCCCTGTTATTCCTGCTTGGTCCTCCAGTTTTTGCACCAATCTCTTGTGTGGAACTGTGTCAAACGCCTTCTTGCAGTCCAAGAAAATGCAATCCACCCACCCCTCTCTCTCTTGTCTTACTGCTGTCACCATGTCATAGAACTCCAGTAGGTTTGTGACACAGGATTTCCCGTCCCTGAAACCATGCTGGCTGCTGTTGATGAGATCATTCCTTTCTAGGTGTTCCACCACTCTTCTCCTGATAATCTTCTCCATGATTTTGCATACTATACATGTCAGTGACACTGGTCTGTAGTTTAATGCTTCATGTCTGTCTCCTTTTTTAAAGATTGGGACTACATTTGCTGTCTTCCATGCCTCAGGCAATCTCCCTGTTTCGATAGATGTATTGAATATTGTTGTTAGGGGTACACATAGCGCCTCTGCTCCCTCTCTCAATACCCATGGGGAGATGTTATCTGGCCCCATTGCCTTTGAGGTATCTAGCTCACTCAGAAGCCTCTTCACTTCTTCCTCGGTTGTGTGCACTGTGTCCAGCACTTGGTGGTGTGCCCCACCTCTCCGTCTTTCTGGAGTCCCTTCTGTCTCCTCTGTGAACACTTCTTTGAATCTCTTGTTGAGTTCTTCACATACTTCACGGTCATTTCCTGTTGTCTCTCCTCCTTCCTTCCTTAGCCTGATTACCTGGTCCTTGACTGTTGTTTTCCTCCTGATGTGGCTGTACAACAGTTTCGGGTCAGATTTGGCTTTCGCTGCTATGTCATTTTCATATTGTCTTTGGGCCTCCCTTCTTATCTGTGCATATTCGTTTCTGGCTCTACGACTGTTCTCCTTATTCTCCTGGGTCCTTTGCCTTCTATATTTCTTCCATTCCCTAGCACACTTGGTTTTTGCCTCCCTGCACCTTTGGGTAAACCATGGGCTCATCCTGGCTTTTTCATTACTCCTGTTACCCTTGGGTACAAACCTCTCCTCAGCCTCCTTGCATTTTGTTGCTACATATTCCATCATCTCATTAACTGGCTTCCCTGCCAGTTCTCTGTCCCACTGAACCCCGTTCAGGTAGTTCCTCATTCCTGTGTAGTCCCCTTTCTTGTAGTTTGGCTTCATTCGTCCTGGCCTTCCTGCTTCTCCCTCCACTTGTAGCTCTACTGTGTATTCGAAGCTTAAAACCACATGGTCACTGGCCCCAAGGGGTCTTTCATATGTGATGTCCTCGATATCTGCACTACTGAAGGTGAATACTAAGTCCAGCCTTGCTGGTTCATCCTCTCCTCTCTCTCTTGTAGTGTCCCTTACGTGTTGGTACATGAAGTTCTCCAGTACCACCTCCATCATCTTAGCCCTCCATGTATCTTGGCCCCCATGTGGGTCCAAGTTCTCCCAATCGATCTCCTTGTGGTTAAAGTCACCCATGATCAGGAGCTTTGCCCTGCATGCATGAGCTCTTCTGGCCACTCTAGCCAGTGTGTCAACCATCGCTCTATTGCTCTCGTCGTACTCTTGCCTTGGCCTCCTGCTGTTCTGTGGTGGGTTATACATCACTGCTATTACCACCTTGGGACCTCCAGAGTGAAGTGTTCCCACTATGTAATCACTTTCTTCTCCGCTATCTCCTCTCTCCAGCTCATCAAAATTCCAGCGATTTTTGATCAGCAACGCCACTCCTCCACCCCCCCTGTTCCCTCTGTCTTTCCTCAGGATTTGGTATCCCGTTGGAAAGATGGCATCTGTTATCATACCTGTAAGCTTGGTTTCTGTGAGAGCTATGATGTCCGGTGATGCTTCTTTGACTCTTTCGT
>NC_091293.1:18863218-18873218 GCF_038502225.1 Cherax quadricarinatus | reverse complement strand
TGTTCCTTCTTTCTTATATTCTTATGTTATCTGGAAGCAAGTCTGGTTTAAACTCTTCTGAGCATTAAGTAGATCAATGTAAATGAGAAATAATAGTTTTGGATGCTGGAGCCCCAAGTTATATTCTGGGTAACCTGGAGCTTCAGTAAGTCTATAAAACATGTCACCTATTTTTATAACAACTGTACATCGTACCTTCTGGAAATAAACAATTTTAATTAATTTTTTGACTGGTGACATGTTGGTGTCTTTCATTAAAGTTGGACTTTATGTATGATAAAGCATGGCTTCTGATCCCATAATGTTCTACATAAAACAGCAGGATGTTGTAAACTACTGTGTCAGTAACTTTTCTTACAACAATTAAAAGGCCATTTGGATATTTATTATTATCTAGAGAATAATAGACTGAGCCAAACAATTTTACTGCTGCATCTTTCATACTTCTTCCTGACCTAAAACCAAAGTGGCAAGGTTAAGAATATTTTTTTTAGTCATGAATACATTTATATATATATTAGTGTTGGGTCTCCACCTTCGTAGACTGGCATAACCCTTGTTAGCTTAAGTACGTTAGGGAAAGTTTTGATTTCTGTAGATTTGCTGAACAATGTTACAATGGTAAGTGTCAGCACATGAGTAGTTATCTTATTCTCTACATCAATGTCATCAAATTTATTATTGAAATTACCTCTGTAGGATTAGCTGGATATTGGTATAAAGAACTTGAGTAACTAGTAGTGAGGTAGTTTCACTGTTAGTTTTGCTGGCTAGGTTTGACCTAAGTCAATAAGTTACTTAGTAAGTCTACTGTTTCAACAATCGGGATAAAATGTTCATTTTAGTTAGAAACATGATTTCTAAAGCCTTAATGAATTTATCTTGAACCCAGTATTTTTGTGTTTTCCAGGTCTTTTCTATTCATATCACCTTTGTTTCTAATCTGCTACCATAATACTGTACAACTATTTAAATTTCTTCATTACCTTGGTGAGCAATGAACAAACTTAACCTAGCAAGCATAAGTGTTCCATATCAGAAAAGATTATCATCACTTGATACACTTAAAAAAAAGAACAGGCTGGGAAGGCATACAGGATACAGCAAAAATATATTTCTTTACTTCTTCAGTTAATAATATGTTAGTGAAAAATGAGCATATAAGTACTGACGTGTCAAGGAGGTGTCCCTGGAACACAGAGCTGATGAAGCGGATGGAGTGGGAGGCAGAGAAGGTGGTGGAGTAGAGAGGTCGTCGCTCACACACCAGGTCCCACTGCACACAAATACACAGTAAATATAAGGATTTTATTTCTTTGTATAGGATAAAATGTGTAATCAGAATTTTGATTTGTTAAGTACAAAGAAAGTCACCATCATGCTGGGGCATTTCAGGCAGACTAATCCTAGTACTTAAAAACTACTCAAGTCTAGACAAGATAAGAATTACCTGGAGTTTACCTGGAGAGAGTAAAAATATCGAACTTGATGACTGCCAATAAATTTAAACTTAATGCTGACAAAACCTTCTATATTATGTTTGGAAGCAGAACTGGTGATGCCCAACTGAACATTATGATTGACAACACTCTTATTGCTAAATATAATGAAGGCAAATTTTTGGATGGTCTGCACCTTGAAATTCAACACCCACATCTAACACATAACAAAAAAAATGCAAAACAGTTGTGATCCTCTCAAAGATACGTGATTATGTACCACAATCAGCCCTACTAATACTCTACTCTTCACTCATCTATCCCTACCTCACCCATGCTGTTTGTGCCTGGGGATCAACAGCAGCAACACACCTAAAGCCAATAATAGTCCAACAAAAAGCTGCAGTAAGAATTATTGCACAATCCACTGCTAGACACCCTCTGACTCATCAAAGACACCTGAACTCTAACCAAATTTAAAGCAACTCTCCCAAATATTTTATTATCCCTTAACTATTAAGCCATTATTACAAACTTAAAAAGTATATTTATATCATGAATTGTACTAACTCATATTAATGAGAGAAAGATATTGAAAGTTTGTATTCCACCATTCTTTACCTGTCTACAATTAAGTAGTCTATGATAGTGGTTCTCTTTGTATCAATCAAATTATGAAATGTAAACACACATTGTAACTTTAACAAATAAATAAAATTTTATTTTATTTTATTTTATTTACTACTGTGCAATCTACATTTACAGAACCATAAATTCTAATAATAATCCAGAGCAAAAACACTTTCTTGACACTTGCAACAAGACCGTAGATGTAATACCAGACACAAAATATCTATGACATTCCTCGTGTCCTGGAGTTTACCTGGAGAGGGTTTCGGGGGTCAACGCCCCCGCGGCCCTGCCTTAGACCAGGCCTCATGGTGGATCAGGGTCTGATCAACCAGGCCGTTACTGCTAGCCACACGAAAGCTGACGTACGAACCACGGCCCGGTTGGTCAGGTACTGACTTTAGGTGTCTGTCCAGTGCCTTCTTGAAGACATCCAGGGGTCTATTGACAATCCCCCTTATGTATGCTTGGAGGCAGTTGAACAGTCTTGGGCCCCGGACACTTATTGTGTTGTCTCTCAGTGTACTCATAGCCCCCCTGCTTTTCACCGGGGGATGGTTACATCTCCTGCCGAGTCTTTTGCTTTCATAGGGAGTGAGTTTCGTATGCAGGTTTGGTACCAATCCCTCCAGGACCTTCCAAGTGTATATTATCATGCATCTCTCTCTCCTGCGTTCCAGGGAATACAGATCAAGGGCCTTCAACTCTTCCCAGTATTTTAGGTGCCTTATCACACTTATGTGTGCCGTGAAAGTTCTTTGTACACTCTCCAGGTCTGCAATGTTGCCAGCCTTGAAGGGGGCTTTTAGTGTACAGCAGTATTCCAGCCTAGAGAGCACAAGCAATTTGAAGAGAATCATCATGTGCTTGGCGTCCCTAGTTTTGAAGGTTCTCATTATCCATCCTTTCATTTTCCTAGTGGATGAGGAAGATACAGTGTTGTGGTCTTTGAAGGTGAGATCCTCTGACAATATCACTCCCAGGCCCTTCACATTACTTTTCCGCTCTATTGTATGGTTAGAATTTGTCGTATATCCTGACACATTTTTAATATCTTCAAGTTTTTCATATCTGAGTATTTGAAATTTCTCCTCGTTGAACTTCATATTGTTTTGAGTGGCCCATTCGAAGATTTGGTTGATGTTTGCTTGGAGTCTCGCAGTGTCTTCGATGATCCGGGTGTCATCCGCAAAGGAAGACACGACTAAATCTCTTCAAAAACTCAACGTACATAAAAGAGCCTAAAATCTGGAACTTCCTGCCCGAAATCTCTAGAACCGCAGACTCAATCACCATTTTCAAAATTACCATTAAAAAACACCTAAGCTCCCAAACTCACCCCAACATCAGCTATGTGAAAACCACACGTGCCATTTTCTGTATCATGAACACATCCCAGTTTTACACTTACACTCTTCCAAATGACTGTAAACATAAAATTCCTAATAGTTATTGCTTAATTAATATAAAGTTAGTCCTAAGTTTGTCTGAAATACTCTGCCAATATACGAGCTATTATGGAAAGTGTATCATGCCGAGATAAAACCATTCCTATTACTAAATTTACTAATGGTAATACTGATACAGTATATATTTTGAACTACCTCACTATTATCAATCTTATTAATGATAAACTTTTTAATTACCTAACTTTCATATCAATATGCATTAATGAACATTAAAATGTACTGTTCTATAACCTGTGTCAATATAGAGTACTAGTCAGTCTGCCTGAAATACCTAGGCATGCTAGTGCTTTTCTTTGTAATTAATATTTTGTGATATGTAAACCACACATTGTAACTTTGCAAGGAAATAACATTTTCATTTTCATCAACCACTTTCGAAAAGTTGTGTGTGTGGTGTCTGACACAGGAATTGGTGATCATCAGCACAGCAGATTTTGTTGGGTTATTCAAGGTTTAAGGTGGTTGGCTGTGGTTGATCCCCAGACACAAATACCATAGGTGAGGTAAAGATATATTAAAGTGCTATAGGTTAAGGAGTGTCGTTTGGAGTATATAGTATCGTATCTTGGAAAGGATGCCTACTGATTAGAAATTTTCTTGGATATATGCTAGATGTTTGAATGAAATTTAAGATTACAGTCAAGGTGAAGACCTAAAAATTTACCCTCACTGCCCCAAGGTAGTGTCCTATTTCCACTCCTCTTCCTCATCTACATCTATGATCTCCCCAGTGCATCTCAACTCCTTAAACCAGTTATATTCGCAGATGACACTACTTATGTCTACTCCCACTCAAACCCAGCTATACTTAGAGACATTGTAAACAACGGGCTGCTAAATATATATACGTAACTGGATGAAGACCAACAAACTCTCAACATAAACAAGACATACTTCATGCTCTTAGGAAACAGAGCTTTAAATATCCAACTTAACAGATCAATAAATGGTTCCCTTATAATAAGACACACTAAGGTTAAATTTCTAGGTATTCTCCTCGATTGTATTCCTGAATTTCATTTTCACATTCAGCATATATCCTGTGGAAAATACTGTATATTTTCCGAAAATACAGTGTTTTTGTATGTAAATTGATGGAATATATTGTAGGTAATAAAAAGTAATTTGTAAATAAATAAAGAACCAGCGAAATGGGTGAGCGTTGCTGGGGAAGAGACGCCATTGTTTTGAATGGGGTAAAAGCACGCTAGTGAAATGTGCATAAATTTCGTCGCTCTGAAAGTTAAATTGTGATTGAAACTTCCGAAATAGGAGCAGAAATTGTTGGAATTGCAGTCCTGCATAACTTGAGAAGTCGAATAGACAGGACAACCATGGAACCCAACTAAGTCATGTCTATTTTATGTTGAAATTCTGGCCAGTATTTTCTTCATAATTTTAGGCAGGGGGTTTGTGTATGATACGCCAAGTAATCTCCAGACAAATTGGTGAGTGTTATGATTATAAATTCTCCTTCTGTTACATAAATGTGTATATGTAATCATTTATTAATTTTAATATACAGTCCACATATTTGTATTAATGGTTTACCAGAATTTCTGGTGATGTATATTTCATATGAAATTAATATAGGTCCAGAGTGACTTGTGGATATGACAGTAGTAGGTATCGAAGGACATTTTTTTGCGACCTAGGTGTCCTAAAATTCCTACTTGTATCTGTAACCTTGATAAAGAATAATTATCTTAGTTACCATTTACTGGTATGTAACTTATGAGTTACATCCAGGTAAATTTAATTTTCCAATTACTTTGGCCATTGGTCCTTCATCGAACTGTATGTAATTAGTGAAGTCATTAATTAGTGAATTAATTACTTAATAATTATATGTGAAATGACAGAAGGAGATGGATGTTAAGTTCACAAATTTACTTAATGTGTAGTGGATTATAATTACTACAATAATAATTTTGCTAAGTTCAAGTAGCTAGGATTTATTCAAGGTAAATTGTAATATTTATCTTTATAAAGTGCATAATTAAGTACATAATCAGTGTTATTAATTAAATTGAATTTAATACATTGCACCATGGGTGAAAATGAGGAAATTAATGTAGACGACAAACACATGGAATTTAGAGCAAAAAAATCATCATTGCAGGCTAGAAAGGGTCATGTAACAAAGGCATACAATAAATGTTTGGAATTAATGAATCAAGAAACTTTGAATACTGATGATTTAAAATTGTATTTAGATGCTTTAGGTAATAGATATGATTCATACAAATTATATTATAAAAATATGAAGGAGATTTGTTAGTAAATTGTGCAGACGAGACAGAAATGGATCTTATGATTAACCAATATTATGAATTAGAAGAAAAAAATATTTCTTGCAAAAGTCAGGCTTTGAATAAATTAAAAGGTGTAAACCAGGCAGTTAATCAATCTATTCCAACAAATAAGATGTCTTTGCCAAAACTTCCAGAATTATGTTTACCTGTATTTAATCCTGGAGAAAATTGGGAGGAATTCTGGTCAATTTTTAAAGCAGTTGTGCACGATAGGAGTGATCTAAATTGTTTTACCTCAAAGGACAGGAAAGAGGAGATGCTCACATACTCATACAAGCCTCTACCAATGTAGATGACTCTTACAAGGAAGCAGTTGATTTGTTGAAGGTCACTTATGGTAATATAGAACAAAGTAGGTTGGATCTAGTGAATATCACTGTTAATTTAAAAACTCCAGATCACACTTACAAAGGTTTACAGCAGTTCAGAGTTAAACTGGAGAGCACTCTCAAAACTTTAAGTAATAAATATAATCTGAAGGAATCAGACTGGTTACTGAGTACCATTGTACAGAATAAATTAAGTTGTAAAACCCGTGAATAGCTCTCAAACAATTATCACAAAGGTTATTTTGGTCCGAAGGAAATAAGATTAGGTCTGCAAGAATTAATTGTTCAGTTGCAGACCAGCCAACGAACTCATTTTAAAGATGCAACACATAATAACTCTGTCAAGTTTCACAAAGGGAAAAATTATCCCAATGTTAATAATCAGAATTCATCTACTAATAAGAGTTGCATAGGTACATATCAAGTAATAGGAATCAGAAATAATGATTCTCCACAAGGTAAGAAGAATAAGTACCCTCCTAAGAGTAGCCCGGTTAATAAGACACCAGTCAAAGAAAAGAGAGATTGTCTTTTCTAAGAATTGCAATGCATACAATTCATGGAATGACAAAGTTGAAAGCTTGGAGTAACTTGACAGATGTGTCAGGTGTTTAGGTAATCACAATGTAAAGGATTGTTATGCCAAATTAAACAACTGTTATTAATGTCACAAAGGAAGACACCATATAGTCATGTGTAAGGGTCTATATGATAATGTTGATAATAATGATAATGTTGACAATCCTGACACAACAGTGGCTAATGTAAAAATTGCTGCGAATGTTAATAATGATGGTTTTGCTGAAGTAGCCTTACCTGTGTTACAGGTAAAAATTGATGATAAAAGGCATAAATCACAAAATGTAACTTAATAGACCAGTGATCCCAACGTACTTTCATTAAACGTAAATGTCTTGATGGGATGAAAGTACAAATGGGAGATCCTACAACTCTAAAATTATCTGGTTTTCTCTCAGATAAAAGAGCTCAATTGTATGACACTGTTTATGTAACTGTCAGGTTGGGCAATGAGAAAAAACGTGTTAATGCAGTAACTGTAGATAGACTTCCAGAGAAAATATCTACAGTAGGGCTTAGTAAAGCTACAGAAAGACTTTTACATAATGTAAATTTAGCATCTTCTGGTGTAAATGATGATTCTATAGGCCCAATAAATATTTTGATAGGTAGTGACTATTATGCCTCCTTTGTAAAGGGTATGGTAAAGAAATGTGGTGTCACCCTTTTGAAGACTGCAGGAGGCCATGTAATGTATGGTAGGATTCCTCGTAATAATAATTCATGACTAGAGGAAACTACAAATACCATAACTGTGTGTCTTACTCATGAAATCGTACCCCAGTATAATTCTTCCATAGAGGATGGTGTTGAGCCAGTGCTTAAATTGTGGGAATTAGACAGCATTGGAATAAATGTAAATGAAGAAAGTCCAGACGATTCTTTTATTCAGGAACAGTACCTGAGAGATGTAAAATTTGAATCTGGACAATACTGGGTACAACTTACGTGGAGACTGAACCATCCAGAATTGTCCACTAATTACAGAATGGCATATGGACAATTAAAGGCTCAGCTCCGCGAACTGAGTAAGACAGAAGAATCGTTGACTGCCTATAATGATATAATTACTGAACAATTAATTAATAAATTTATGGAAGAGGTACCTCCTGAGCAAGCCAAAATTTATGGTCACTATTTGCCACATTACGGAGTGAAGAAGGATTCTAAGACCACTCCTCTGTGGATTGTGTTTAATTGTAGTGCCAGAAGTAACAAAAATGTACCTAGTTTAAATGACTGTTTGATGTAAAGTAAAAGGACACAAGTGCAACTAATGTGACATTTATTGTGGCAACGTTTCGCTCTCCAGGAGCTTTATCAAGCCATTACAAACAATACATGGACACAGAGGGTATATAAAGGCTCAGAGTGAGGTGCAATACTAGTGAGGTAACATTTCGATGTTCACTAGTGGTAGTAGTAGTAGTAGTAGTGGTAGTGACAAAAGTAATACAATATGATAGAGCAATTAATTCGTACAAGAGTAAAAGGATATAAAAGCTATTACTTGGGTAACATAAAAATAGGTTGGACAAATATAGACTGGAAAGAGGCAATGTGCTATAACAGGAGACTAAGTGATGGCAGGGTTTACTGTTTTCAGGAGGATTCTTGCTAAGACTTCGGAGATGGTGAAGCTGCCGTTGTTTTGTTTAATTGTATTCGAAACAGCGATCAGTGCTGATTCGAGGCACTTGCGTCTGCGGAAATTAGTTTCTTTGATCACTAATTGGGCGTCTCTGAATTTCATGAGATGATTGGTGGAATTTCGGTGTTGTACACAGGCGTTGTTCAAGTTATCGTTCCTACATGCGTAAATGTGTTCATTGAGGCGGGTGTCGAAGTTTCTTGCTGTTTCACCTACGTAAATCTTGTCACAGTCTCCACAGGGAATAGTGTAAACTCCTGCATTGACTGGTTCGTGGTGCTTGGATTGTGTCCTGGTTAGATCCCTTATTGAAGTGCTAGAAGCGATGGCGACTCTGGTGTTAGCTTGTGAAAGTACTTTTGAGACGTTCAGTGCAACCTGGCTGTTGGGAAGAATTATAACTTTGTTGGGAGTGGTGTTGATGCTTGAAGAATTAATGATCTGAAGAGCTCTTTTCTTGCAGTCTTTGATGAAAAAAGAAGGAAAATGTAATTCAGTAAATGTTTGGTGAATATATGTACATTCCTCGCCAAGAAACTCAGGACTGCAAATTCGGTATGCTCTTAGGAAAAACCCGATGATGATGCCTCTTTTGGTCTTGGTATCTTGACTGGAATAGAAGTGAGATCATTTTTATTGGTGGGTTTCCCATAAACTTGAAATCTTAGGTTGTTGTCTACTTTGTGAATGAGGACGTCGAGGAAAGGTAGCTTGTCATAGGACTCTTCTTCTAGTGTAAACTGGATCGCCAGTTCAACTGCGTTGAGCCTTGCTCTTCGTGCTCACAGCTATCGCAACAGACACAACTTCCTACAAGATTGCCTGGCAGAGAAGGTGATCCCTAAGTCTACTCCCGCACAACTCTCCAACTCCAAGCACCCCTTCTCTCCAGCTACCCAAGCTTACTTAACTGAATGTGCCGAAGAACTTTCTAACATCGCTAAGGAAACCTTTGAAACTGCTAGGAATATGAGGACCAATCTTAAGATTGACCAACACACTGCTGAGCATATTCTCAGCACAGTCACCACAGCCAACCTTCAACAGAAGATCAAACTCAATCGCAAACTTCAGTACCTCTGCACCAACAGTCGATGGAAGGAAATGGGACGCGAATCCCTGATAAACAACTTATCGTCACGCACCTTAACCTACTACGAAAAACAAGCACTGAGTCTGGGACTCAAATTTACCACCAACATACGCAAACCTAACTATCAACTCAATCTAGTTACCAGGAACCATAGACACAATGACAGCAACTTCCAGAAGGGTTATATACAGGGCCTTCTCACTGCAGCTTTATGTGAACCTTCTTCTTCTAATCTTCCTAGACGATACATCACTGCCCTTAAGGACCTCGCCAACGACCCCAACATTATCGTCACCACCGCCGACAAAGGAGGTGGAGTCGTCATACTCAACACCAGTGACTACAACACTAAAATGATGGACCTTTTGAATGATCAATCTACATACGAACCCATCAGCACTCAACAGTGGGAGACGCTCACCAAAGATTTTCTATACAAAACCAAACAAATACTCTCCTATATTTAACTGTCAAATTCATTTGTTCTCTAGGCTT
>NC_091293.1:18803218-18858218 GCF_038502225.1 Cherax quadricarinatus | reverse complement strand
ACTACCTGCGAATTTGGAAAAACTGCGAATTCTGGATGCGGTTAATAAAATGCCTATAAATGCCTACTTTTATAGTTTAAACCCTTAATATGCCCCAAAACACTTTAATTTAATTGCAAACTCAGCATCACTCTTAAAAAAAATGCAAAGATAAACCCGTGGTAAGATTGTGGACAGTGGAATGAGAGTGCACATGCTGTGGATTCCATCTCACATTGGTCTTCAGATGCATGATAAAACTGATAAATTGGCTAAGCTGTATGCTTTCAAAGAGGGAGTAGATTACAATCTTGGCTTGTCAGGTAGTAGTTTGAGAACAATAATACGAAAAGAACCTCAAATGAACTTTATTGACTTAAGACTTAGGGAGATTGACACCAGTCAGTCCATCTATCATCATTCCATCATGCAGGAGGAGCCACATGTCTATGGTGCATCCAACATGATAAGCAGACTCTTGGATGTCACTACTGCCCGGCTCCGGCTGGGTTACAAGTATCTATGGCAGGTTAAATCACCACCACCAGATGTAGACCAAACGAAATGTAAGCTTTGCCAGATGGACTATTGTCACACCTTGCGTCATTATGTACTGGAGTGTGATAAAATTAATGAATTTAGAAACAACTCACTCAGAAATGTTCAAGAAATGGCAAAGTATTTTATCCACAGTGGTATATTACAGATCATTCTGGAGAAATACCCTGACTTTGCTAGCTGTAAATAAAGCATTACCATGTGTGTGTGTGTGTGTGTGTGTGTGTGTGTGTGTGTGTGTGTGTGTGTGTGTGTGTGTACTCACCTATTTGTACTCACCTATTTGTGGTTGCAGGGGTCGAGTCTTAGCTCCTGGCCCCGCCTCTTCACCGGTTGCTACTGGGCCCTCTCTCTCCCCACTCCATGAGCTTTATCAAACCTCGTCTTAAAACTGTGTATGGTTCCTGCCTCCACTACGTCATTTTCTAGGCTATTCCACTGCCTTACAACTCTATGACTGAAGAAATACTTCCTAATATCTCTCTGACTCATTTGTGTCTTCAACTTCCAATTGTGGCCTCTTGTTTCTGTGTCCCCTCCCTGGAACATCCTGACTTTGTCCACCTTGTCTATTCCACGCAGTATTTTATATGTCGTTATCATGTCTCCCCTGACCCTCCTGTCCTCCAGTGTCGTCAGGCCGATTTCCCTTAATCTTTCTTCATAGGACATTCCCCTTAGCTCTGGAACTAACCTTGTGGCAAACCTTTGTACTTTCTCTAGTTTCTTGACGTGCTTTATCAAGTGCGGGTTCCAAACAGGTGCTGCATACTCCAGTATGGGCCTGTGTATGTGTGTGTGTGTGTGTGTGTGTGTGTGTGTGTGTGTGTGTGTGTGTGTGTATGTGTGTGTGTATGGGTGGGTGGGTGTGTGTGTGGGTGTGTGAGGGTGTGTGTGTGGGTGTGGGTGTGTGGGTGTGGGTGTGTGTGTGTGTGTGTGTGTGTGTGTGTCTGTGTGTGTGTGTGTGTGTGTGTGTGTGTGTGTGTGTGTGTGTGTGTGTCTGTGTGTGTGTGTGTGTGTGTGTGTGTGTGTGTGTGTGTGTGTGTGTGTGTACTCACCTAGTTGTACTCACCTAGTTGAGGTTGCGGGGGTCAAGTCCGAGCTCCTGGCCCCGCCTCTTCACTGATCGCTACTAGGTCACTCTCCCTGAGCCGTGAGCTTTATCATACCTCTGCTTAAAGCTATGTATGGATCCTGCCTCCACTACATCACTTCCCAAACTATTCCTCTTACTGACTACTCTGTGGCTGAAGAAATACTTCCTAACATCCCTGTGATTCATCTGTGTCTTCAGCTTCCAACTGTGTCCCCTTGTTACTGTGTTCAATCTCTGGAACATCCTGTCTTTGTGGTTATCATGTCCCCCCTATCTCTCCTGTCCTCCAGTGTCGTCAGGTTGATTTCCCTTAACCTCTCCTCGTAGGACATACCTCTTAGCTCTGGGACTAGTCTTGTTGCAAACCTTTGCACTTTCTCTAGTTTCTTCACGTGCTTGGCTAGGTGTGGGTTCCAAACTGGTGCCGCATACTCCAATATGGGCCTAACGTACACGGTGTACAGGGTCCTGAATGATTCCTTATTAAGATGTCGGAATGCTGTTCTGAGGTTTGCTAGGCGCCCATATGCTGCAGCAGTTATTTGGTTGATGTGCGCTTCAGGAGATGTGCCTGGTGTGTGTGTGTGTGTGTGTGTGTGTGTCTGTGTCTGTGTCTGTGTGTGTACTCACCTATTTGTGGTTGCGTGTGTGTGTGTGTGTGTGTGAGTGTGAGTGTGTGTGTGTGTGTGTGTGTGTGTGTGTGTGTGTGTGTGTGTGTGTGTGTGTGAGTGTGAGTGTGAGTGTGAGTGTGAGTGTGTACTCACCTATTTGTACTCACCTATTTGTGGTTGCAGGGGTCGAGTCCTAGCTCCTGGCCCCGCCTCTTCACCGGTTGCTACTAGACCCTCTCTCTCCCCGCTCCATGAGCTTTATCAAACCTCGTCTTAAAACTGTGTATGGTTCCTGCCTCCACTACGTCATTTTCTAGGCTATTCCACTGCCTTACAACTCTATGACTGAAGAAATACTTCCTACTATCTCTCTGACTCATTTGTGTCTTCAACTTCCAATTGTGGCCTCTTGTTTCTGTGTCCCCTCCCTGGAACATCCTGTCCTTGTCCACCTTGTCTATTCCACGCAGTATTTTATATGTCGTTATCATGTCTCCCCTGACCCTCCTGTCCTCCAGTGTCGTCAGGCCGATTTCCCTTAATCTTTCTTCATAGGACATTCCCCTTAGCTCTGGAACTAACCTTGTTGCAAACCTTTGTACTTTCTCTAGTTTCTTGACGTGCTTTATCAAGTGCGGGTTCCAAACAGGTGCTGCATACTCCAGTATGGGCCTGACATACACGGTGTACAGTGTCTTGAATGATTCCTTACTAAGGTGTCGGAATGCTGTTCTCAGGTTTGCCAGGCGCCCATATGCTGCAGCAGTTATCTGATTGATGTGTGCTTCCGGAGACATGCTCGGTGTTATACTCACCCCAAGATCTTTCTCCTTGAGTGAGGTTTGCAGTCTTTGGCCACCTAGCCTATACTCTGTCTGTGGTCTTCTGTGCCCTTCCCCTATCTTCATGACTTTGCATTTGGCAGGATTAAATTCGAGAAGCCATTTGCTGGACCAGGTGTCCAGTCTGTCCAGGTCTCTTTGAAGTCCTGCCTGGTCCTCATCAGATTTAATTCTCCTCATTAACTTCACATCATCTGCAAACAGGGACACTTCTGAGTCTAACCCTTCCGTCATGTCGTTCACATATACCAAAAATAGCACTGGTCCTAGGACCGACCCCTGTGGGACCCCGCTCGTCACAGGTGCCCACTGTGATACATCATTACGTACCATGACTCGTTGTTGCCTCCCTGTCAGGTATTCTCTGATCCATTGCAGTGCTCTTCCTGTTATATGCGCCTGATGCTCTAGCTTCTGCACTAATCTCTTGTGAGGAACTGTGTCAAAGGCCTTCTTGCAGTCCAAGAAGATGCAATCAACCCACCCCTCTCTCTCTTGTCTTACTTCTGTTATTTTATCGTAAAATTCCAGAAGGTTTGTGACACAGGATTTGCCTTCCGTGAATCCGTGCTGGTTGGCATTTATACTCCTGTTCCTTTCCAGGTGCTCCACCACTCTCCTCCTGATAATCTTCTCCATAATTTTGCATACTATACACGTCAATGACACAGGTCTATAGTTTAGTGCCTCTTTTCTGTCTCCTTTTTTGAAAATGGGAACTACATTTGCTGTCTTCCATACCTCAGGTAGTTGCCCAGTTTCCAGGGATGTGTTGAAGATTGTGGTAAGTGGTATGCACAACATATCTGCTCCCTCTCTAAGAACCCATGGAGAGATGTTGTCTGGTCCCATTGCCTTTGAGGTATCGATGTCCCTTAGCAGTTTCTTCACCTCCTCCTCATCTGTATGTATGTCGTCCAACACTTGTTGGTGTATTCCTTGTTGGTGTCCCCATCTGGTCTGTCCCCCCAGAGTCCTTCCTGTCTCTACTGTAAATACTTCCTTAAATCTCGTGTTGAGCTCCTCACATACCTCTTGATCGTTTCTTGTGAGTTCTCCACCTTCTTTCCTCAGCCTTATCACCTGGTCCTTGACTGTTGTCTTCCTCCTAATGTGGCTATACAGCAGTTTCGGGTCAGATTTGACTTTCGATGCTATGTCGTTTTCATACTGTCGCTGGGCCTCCCTTCTTATCTGCGCATACTCGTTTCTGGCTCTTCTACTAATCTCCTTGTTTTCCTGGGTCCTATGCCTCCTGTACCTTTTCCATTCTCTGTTGCACTTAGTTTTTGCCTCCCTACACCTTCGAGTAAACCAAGGACTCGTTTTGGTCTTCCTATTATTTCTGTGTGTGTGTGTGTGTGTGTGTGTGTGTGTGTGTGTGTGACTCAACAATCAATATTTGCACCAATAACTCACTACAGTTGTGACCGGGTGTGGAAGTGTGAATTGCTCATTACTCTATAATTTGTTCATGATTGTAGCCATGTATACACGTAAGTAACCATTCTTACAGAATTCATTACCTTTGTAACTTGTGAGTTCATTACCTTTGTACCTAGTTCAGCCATCACAACTTTGGGGCCCAGTCCCTGGACCCATTACATACCTCTATAATCTGTAAATACCTTTGTAACTTGTCATGATTGTGACCAGACCTACGAGGAGTTCATTACCTTTGTAAATTGTGAGTTCATTACCTTTGTAAATTGTGAGTTCATTACCTCTGTAACTTGCTCAGCTATCAAAACTTTGGAGTCCAGTCCCTGGACCAATTATGTACCTCTGTAATCTTTTGACTACCGCCCACAGGATGGGTATGGGGTGCATAATATACATATTAAACTAACTAACTACAGTACTGTACTGCTGTGTTTCCCGCAGTGCTAGAATGTAAAATACCGATGTTACCCCCATATGTACTGCAATTTATCCAAGCCCATTTTCTTTGATATATTGTAATTCATGGAACCTCTGGAGCTTAAGTTTATTGTCAGAATCCTTAGAAGGTGCGGTGCATTGGGGCGGCATCTTAGGGCTTAAGAAGCACAAAATGAAAAATGCGAGAACAGTCAGACAAACACTCGAGATAACTACACACGATAAGCAGTTATGATGCATGACTGCTATGCCTCATCTGCAGGATATACGTCACAATCCAGCAGCCAATCAGCAGCAAGAAGAAATGAATAACACTATCAGATCGGCAACTTTCCAACCTGACGCCTCTGAGTACAGCGTATTTCACCATCCCAAGCAGAGTTTTCCTCTATGGTCAATTTGTGTTCCTTCTACAGAACTAAACAATATATACACTAGTGTTATGTTTTATATGGAAAGTTTGCTGAATTTACGTTGTATATATTTGGTAGAATTACCGACAATATGTAAAGTAAAAGAACAAAAGTGCAACGGCTTGACAAAGCTCCTGAAGAGCGAAACGTTGCCACAATAAAATGTCACATTAGTTACACTTTTGTCCTTTTACTTGAATTTACGTTAATATTTAAGTTACAAAATTATTAAATTATATTAAATTATAATAAATTATAATAAATTATATTTAGCGTTAAAAACGCATAAAAATTGTACATTGCTACGAAAAATAAAATCCTCGAACTTGCAGGGATTTCTGCGAACAATTATTAGTTGGGTTCTATGGAAAAATCTGTGATTTACTGAAGCCGTGAATTCTGAACCTTGAATTTGTGGGGTTCCACTGAATATCTCTCCCTCACCCGTGGTACTTGTGTCTGGGGATCAACCACAGCCAACCACCTTAATTAAACCTTTAATAACCGAACATAAAGTTGTTGTGCGGTTGATCACCAGCTCCTGTGCTAGACAGCTCACTCCACCACTTTTCAAAAGCCTGAACCTGCTAAATATACGAGACATACACTCATATTATTGTGCCTACTACATATACAAAACATTAAACTCCATTATAAACCCTCCACTTAAACTTCTTGATACCTACAACACAATACACAGTCACAATACAAGACAATCTACGACATCCCTCGTGTCAGTTTCACACTGTACAAAAATGCAACGCACATGAAGGGCCTGAGAATCTAGAATTCACTACCTGAACCAGTAAAGGATCCTCTGACTATTTATAAATTTAGAACTATGCTTAAAAATCATCTCATCTCTCAATATTAACCAAACCAACCAAAACAACTTCTAATCAGTTAGAAGCAACTCTCCCAAATATACTCCATTTGCGTATACATACACTGGTGTCTGTTACTAAGATAAGATTGTAGGTAATCGAGAGAATGTCTTCTGATGCCGTAATGGTCTAGTTTTAGGTGCGAGATTGTGGTCCACTGTATCAAATGCTTTCCGTAGGTCTATGAAGAGCCCCAGTGGATATTTATTTTTATCGAGAGCTGTATACAGTAGTTCAAGCATTTGTATAACAGCATCGTTTGCACATTTTTTCGGTCAAAACCCAAACTGGGAGGGGTTAAGTACGTTGTTGGATGTAAGGTAGGAGTAAGTAGTTTGTGTATTATTTTTTCAAAGGTTTTAGAAAGTAAGGGTAAGTTTGATATAGGTCTATAGTTGTTCAGATCAGTTGGATCACCTCTGAGGATCAGGGTTACTACCACAGGACGGTAGTACCTCCCTGGGTGGTTGCTGTCTACCAACCTACTACCACAGGACGGTAGTACCTCCCTGGGTGGTTGCTGTCTACCAACCTACTACCACAGGACGGTAGTACCTCCCTGGGTGGTTGCTGTCTACCAACCTACTACCACAGGACGGTAGTACCTCCCTGGGTGGTTGCTGTCTACCAACCTACTACCACAGGACGGTAGTACCTCCCTGGGTGGTTGCTGTCTACCAACCTACTACCACAGGACGGTAGTACCTCCCTGGGTGGTTGCTGTCTACCAACCTACTACCACAGGACGGTAGTACCTCCCTGGGTGGTTGCTGTCTACCAACCTACTACCACAGGACGGTAGTACCTCCCTGGGTGGTTGCTGTCTACCAACCTACTACCACAGGACGGTAGTACCTCCCTGGGTGGTTGCTGTCTACCAACCTACTACCACAGGACGGTAGTACCTCCCTGGGTGGTTGCTGTCTACCAACCTACTACCACAGGACGGTAGTACCTCCCTGGGTGGTTGCTGTCTACCAACCTACTACCACAGGACGGTAGTACCTCCCTGGGTGGTTGCTGTCTACCAACCTACTACCACAGGACGGTAGTACCTCCCTGGGTGGTTGCTGTCTACCAACCTACTACCACAGGACGGTAGTACCTCCCTGGGTGGTTGCTGTCTACCAACCTACTACCACAGGACGGTAGTACCTCCCTGGGTGGTTGCTGTCTACCAACCTACTACCACAGGACGGTAGTACCTCCCTGGGTGGTTGCTGTCTACCAACCTACTACCACAGGACGGTAGTACCTCCCTGGGTGGTTGCTGTCTACCAACCTACTACCACAGGACGGTAGTACCTCCCTGGGTGGTTGCTGTCTACCAACCTACTACCACAGGACGGTAGTACCTCCCTGGGTGGTTGCTGTCTACCAACCTACTACCACAGGACGGTAGTACCTCCCTGGGTGGTTGCTGTCTACCAACCTACTACCACAGGACGGTAGTACCTCCCTGGGTGGTTGCTGTCTACCAACCTACTACCACAGGACGGTAGTACCTCCCTGGGTGGTTGCTGTCTACCAACCTACTACCACAGGACGGTAGTACCTCCCTGGGTGGTTGCTGTCTACCAACCTACTACCACAGGACGGTAGTACCTCCCTGGGTGGTTGCTGTCTACCAACCTACTACCACAGGACGGTAGTACCTCCCTGGGTGGTTGCTGTCTACCAACCTACTACCACAGGACGGTAGTACCTCCCTGGGTGGTTGCTGTCTACCAACCTACTACCACAGGACGGTAGTACCTCCCTGGGTGGTTGCTGTCTACCAACCTACTACCACAGGACGGTAGTACCTCCCTGGGTGGTTGCTGTCTACCAACCTACTACCACAGGACGGTAGTACCTCCCTGGGTGGTTGCTGTCTACCAACCTACTACCACAGGACGGTAGTACCTCCCTGGGTGGTTGCTGTCTACCAACCTACTACCACAGGACGGTAGTACCTCCCTGGGTGGTTGCTGTCTACCAACCTACTACCACAGGACGGTAGTACCTCCCTGGGTGGTTGCTGTCTACCAACCTACTACCACAGGACGGTAGTACCTCCCTGGGTGGTTGCTGTCTACCAACCTACTACCACAGGACGGTAGTACCTCCCTGGGTGGTTGCTGTCTACCAACCTACTACCACAGGACGGTAGTACCTCCCTGGGTGGTTGCTGTCTACCAACCTACTACCACAGGACGGTAGTACCTCCCTGGGTGGTTGCTGTCTACCAACCTACTACCACAGGACGGTAGTACCTCCCTGGGTGGTTGCTGTCTACCAACCTACTACCACAGGACGGTAGTACCTCCCTGGGTGGTTGCTGTCTACCAACCTACTACCACAGGACGGTAGTACCTCCCTGGGTGGTTGCTGTCTACCAACCTACTACCACAGGACGGTAGTACCTCCCTGGGTGGTTGCTGTCTACCAACCTACTACCACAGGACGGTAGTACCTCCCTGGGTGGTTGCTGTCTACCAACCTACTACCACAGGACGGTAGTACCTCCCTGGGTGGTTGCTGTCTACCAACCTACTACCACAGGACGGTAGTACCTCCCTGGGTGGTTGCTGTCTACCAACCTACTACCACAGGACGGTAGTACCTCCCTGGGTGGTTGCTGTCTACCAACCTACTACCACAGGACGGTAGTACCTCCCTGGGTGGTTGCTGTCTACCAACCTACTACCACAGGACGGTAGTACCTCCCTGGGTGGTTGCTGTCTACCAACCTACTACCACAGGACGGTAGTACCTCCCTGGGTGGTTGCTGTCTACCAACCTACTACCACAGGACGGTAGTACCTCCCTGGGTGGTTGCTGTCTACCAACCTACTACCACAGGACGGTAGTACCTCCCTGGGTGGTTGCTGTCTACCAACCTACTACCACAGGACGGTAGTACCTCCCTGGGTGGTTGCTGTCTACCAACCTACTACCACAGGACGGTAGTACCTCCCTGGGTGGTTGCTGTCTACCAACCTACTACCACAGGACGGTAGTACCTCCCTGGGTGGTTGCTGTCTACCAACCTACTACCACAGGACGGTAGTACCTCCCTGGGTGGTTGCTGTCTACCAACCTACTACCACAGGACGGTAGTACCTCCCTGGGTGGTTGCTGTCTACCAACCTACTACCACAGGACGGTAGTACCTCCCTGGGTGGTTGCTGTCTACCAACCTACTACCACAGGACGGTAGTACCTCCCTGGGTGGTTGCTGTCTACCAACCTACTACCACAGGACGGTAGTACCTCCCTGGGTGGTTGCTGTCTACCAACCTACTACCACAGGACGGTAGTACCTCCCTGGGTGGTTGCTGTCTACCAACCTACTACCACAGGACGGTAGTACCTCCCTGGGTGGTTGCTGTCTACCAACCTACTACCACAGGACGGTAGTACCTCCCTGGGTGGTTGCTGTCTACCAACCTACTACCACAGGACGGTAGTACCTCCCTGGGTGGTTGCTGTCTACCAACCTACTACCACAGGACGGTAGTACCTCCCTGGGTGGTTGCTGTCTACCAACCTACTACCACAGGACGGTAGTACCTCCCTGGGTGGTTGCTGTCTACCAACCTACTACCACAGGACGGTAGTACCTCCCTGGGTGGTTGCTGTCTACCAACCTACTACCACAGGACGGTAGTACCTCCCTGGGTGGTTGCTGTCTACCAACCTACTACCACAGGACGGTAGTACCTCCCTGGGTGGTTGCTGTCTACCAACCTACTACCACAGGACGGTAGTACCTCCCTGGGTGGTTGCTGTCTACCAACCTACTACCACAGGACGGTAGTACCTCCCTGGGTGGTTGCTGTCTACCAACCTACTACCACAGGACGGTAGTACCTCCCTGGGTGGTTGCTGTCTACCAACCTACTACCACAGGACGGTAGTACCTCCCTGGGTGGTTGCTGTCTACCAACCTACTACCACAGGACGGTAGTACCTCCCTGGGTGGTTGCTGTCTACCAACCTACTACCACAGGACGGTAGTACCTCCCTGGGTGGTTGCTGTCTACCAACCTACTACCACAGGACGGTAGTACCTCCCTGGGTGGTTGCTGTCTACCAACCTACTACCACAGGACGGTAGTACCTCCCTGGGTGGTTGCTGTCTACCAACCTACTACCACAGGACGGTAGTACCTCCCTGGGTGGTTGCTGTCTACCAACCTACTACCACAGGACGGTAGTACCTCCCTGGGTGGTTGCTGTCTACCAACCTACTACCACAGGACGGTAGTACCTCCCTGGGTGGTTGCTGTCTACCAACCTACTACCACAGGACGGTAGTACCTCCCTGGGTGGTTGCTGTCTACCAACCTACTACCACAGGACGGTAGTACCTCCCTGGGTGGTTGCTGTCTACCAACCTACTACCACAGGACGGTAGTACCTCCCTGGGTGGTTGCTGTCTACCAACCTACTACCACAGGACGGTAGTACCTCCCTGGGTGGTTGCTGTCTACCAACCTACTACCACAGGACGGTAGTACCTCCCTGGGTGGTTGCTGTCTACCAACCTACTACCACAGGACGGTAGTACCTCCCTGGGTGGTTGCTGTCTACCAACCTACTACCACAGGACGGTAGTACCTCCCTGGGTGGTTGCTGTCTACCAACCTACTACCACAGGACGGTAGTACCTCCCTGGGTGGTTGCTGTCTACCAACCTACTACCACAGGACGGTAGTACCTCCCTGGGTGGTTGCTGTCTACCAACCTACTACCACAGGACGGTAGTACCTCCCTGGGTGGTTGCTGTCTACCAACCTACTACCACAGGACGGTAGTACCTCCCTGGGTGGTTGCTGTCTACCAACCTACTACCACAGGACGGTAGTACCTCCCTGGGTGGTTGCTGTCTACCAACCTACTACCACAGGACGGTAGTACCTCCCTGGGTGGTTGCTGTCTACCAACCTACTACCACAGGACGGTAGTACCTCCCTGGGTGGTTGCTGTCTACCAACCTACTACCACAGGACGGTAGTACCTCCCTGGGTGGTTGCTGTCTACCAACCTACTACCACAGGACGGTAGTACCTCCCTGGGTGGTTGCTGTCTACCAACCTACTACCACAGGACGGTAGTACCTCCCTGGGTGGTTGCTGTCTACCAACCTACTACCACAGGACGGTAGTACCTCCCTGGGTGGTTGCTGTCTACCAACCTACTACCACAGGACGGTAGTACCTCCCTGGGTGGTTGCTGTCTACCAACCTACTACCACAGGACGGTAGTACCTCCCTGGGTGGTTGCTGTCTACCAACCTACTACCACAGGACGGTAGTACCTCCCTGGGTGGTTGCTGTCTACCAACCTACTACCACAGGACGGTAGTACCTCCCTGGGTGGTTGCTGTCTACCAACCTACTACCACAGGACGGTAGTACCTCCCTGGGTGGTTGCTGTCTACCAACCTACTACCACAGGACGGTAGTACCTCCCTGGGTGGTTGCTGTCTACCAACCTACTACCACAGGACGGTAGTACCTCCCTGGGTGGTTGCTGTCTACCAACCTACTACCACAGGACGGTAGTACCTCCCTGGGTGGTTGCTGTCTACCAACCTACTACCACAGGACGGTAGTACCTCCCTGGGTGGTTGCTGTCTACCAACCTACTACCACAGGACGGTAGTACCTCCCTGGGTGGTTGCTGTCTACCAACCTACTACCACAGGACGGTAGTACCTCCCTGGGTGGTTGCTGTCTACCAACCTACTACCACAGGACGGTAGTACCTCCCTGGGTGGTTGCTGTCTACCAACCTACTACCACAGGACGGTAGTACCTCCCTGGGTGGTTGCTGTCTACCAACCTACTACCACAGGACGGTAGTACCTCCCTGGGTGGTTGCTGTCTACCAACCTACTACCACAGGACGGTAGTACCTCCCTGGGTGGTTGCTGTCTACCAACCTACTACCACAGGACGGTAGTACCTCCCTGGGTGGTTGCTGTCTACCAACCTACTACCACAGGACGGTAGTACCTCCCTGGGTGGTTGCTGTCTACCAACCTACTACCACAGGACGGTAGTACCTCCCTGGGTGGTTGCTGTCTACCAACCTACTACCACAGGACGGTAGTACCTCCCTGGGTGGTTGCTGTCTACCAACCTACTACCACAGGACGGTAGTACCTCCCTGGGTGGTTGCTGTCTACCAACCTACTACCACAGGACGGTAGTACCTCCCTGGGTGGTTGCTGTCTACCAACCTACTACCACAGGACGGTAGTACCTCCCTGGGTGGTTGCTGTCTACCAACCTACTACCACAGGACGGTAGTACCTCCCTGGGTGGTTGCTGTCTACCAACCTACTACCACAGGACGGTAGTACCTCCCTGGGTGGTTGCTGTCTACCAACCTACTACCACAGGACGGTAGTACCTCCCTGGGTGGTTGCTGTCTACCAACCTACTACCACAGGACGGTAGTACCTCCCTGGGTGGTTGCTGTCTACCAACCTACTACCACAGGACGGTAGTACCTCCCTGGGTGGTTGCTGTCTACCAACCTACTACCACAGGACGGTAGTACCTCCCTGGGTGGTTGCTGTCTACCAACCTACTACCACAGGACGGTAGTACCTCCCTGGGTGGTTGCTGTCTACCAACCTACTACCACAGGACGGTAGTACCTCCCTGGGTGGTTGCTGTCTACCAACCTACTACCACAGGACGGTAGTACCTCCCTGGGTGGTTGCTGTCTACCAACCTACTACCACAGGACGGTAGTACCTCCCTGGGTGGTTGCTGTCTACCAACCTACTACCACAGGACGGTAGTACCTCCCTGGGTGGTTGCTGTCTACCAACCTACTACCACAGGACGGTAGTACCTCCCTGGGTGGTTGCTGTCTACCAACCTACTACCACAGGACGGTAGTACCTCCCTGGGTGGTTGCTGTCTACCAACCTACTACCACAGGACGGTAGTACCTCCCTGGGTGGTTGCTGTCTACCAACCTACTACCACAGGACGGTAGTACCTCCCTGGGTGGTTGCTGTCTACCAACCTACTACCACAGGACGGTAGTACCTCCCTGGGTGGTTGCTGTCTACCAACCTACTACCACAGGACGGTAGTACCTCCCTGGGTGGTTGCTGTCTACCAACCTACTACCACAGGACGGTAGTACCTCCCTGGGTGGTTGCTGTCTACCAACCTACTACCACAGGACGGTAGTACCTCCCTGGGTGGTTGCTGTCTACCAACCTACTACCACAGGACGGTAGTACCTCCCTGGGTGGTTGCTGTCTACCAACCTACTACCACAGGACGGTAGTACCTCCCTGGGTGGTTGCTGTCTACCAACCTACTACCACAGGACGGTAGTACCTCCCTGGGTGGTTGCTGTCTACCAACCTACTACCACAGGACGGTAGTACCTCCCTGGGTGGTTGCTGTCTACCAACCTACTACCACAGGACGGTAGTACCTCCCTGGGTGGTTGCTGTCTACCAACCTACTACCACAGGACGGTAGTACCTCCCTGGGTGGTTGCTGTCTACCAACCTACTACCACAGGACGGTAGTACCTCCCTGGGTGGTTGCTGTCTACCAACCTACTACCACAGGACGGTAGTACCTCCCTGGGTGGTTGCTGTCTACCAACCTACTACCACAGGACGGTAGTACCTCCCTGGGTGGTTGCTGTCTACCAACCTACTACCACAGGACGGTAGTACCTCCCTGGGTGGTTGCTGTCTACCAACCTACTACCACAGGACGGTAGTACCTCCCTGGGTGGTTGCTGTCTACCAACCTACTACCACAGGACGGTAGTACCTCCCTGGGTGGTTGCTGTCTACCAACCTACTACCACAGGACGGTAGTACCTCCCTGGGTGGTTGCTGTCTACCAACCTACTACCACAGGACGGTAGTACCTCCCTGGGTGGTTGCTGTCTACCAACCTACTACCACAGGACGGTAGTACCTCCCTGGGTGGTTGCTGTCTACCAACCTACTACCACAGGACGGTAGTACCTCCCTGGGTGGTTGCTGTCTACCAACCTACTACCACAGGACGGTAGTACCTCCCTGGGTGGTTGCTGTCTACCAACCTACTACCACAGGACGGTAGTACCTCCCTGGGTGGTTGCTGTCTACCAACCTACTACCACAGGACGGTAGTACCTCCCTGGGTGGTTGCTGTCTACCAACCTACTACCACAGGACGGTAGTACCTCCCTGGGTGGTTGCTGTCTACCAACCTACTACCACAGGACGGTAGTACCTCCCTGGGTGGTTGCTGTCTACCAACCTACTACCACAGGACGGTAGTACCTCCCTGGGTGGTTGCTGTCTACCAACCTACTACCACAGGACGGTAGTACCTCCCTGGGTGGTTGCTGTCTACCAACCTACTACCACAGGACGGTAGTACCTCCCTGGGTGGTTGCTGTCTACCAACCTACTACCACAGGACGGTAGTACCTCCCTGGGTGGTTGCTGTCTACCAACCTACTACCACAGGACGGTAGTACCTCCCTGGGTGGTTGCTGTCTACCAACCTACTACCACAGGACGGTAGTACCTCCCTGGGTGGTTGCTGTCTACCAACCTACTACCACAGGACGGTAGTACCTCCCTGGGTGGTTGCTGTCTACCAACCTACTACCACAGGACGGTAGTACCTCCCTGGGTGGTTGCTGTCTACCAACCTACTACCACAGGACGGTAGTACCTCCCTGGGTGGTTGCTGTCTACCAACCTACTACCACAGGACGGTAGTACCTCCCTGGGTGGTTGCTGTCTACCAACCTACTACCACAGGACGGTAGTACCTCCCTGGGTGGTTGCTGTCTACCAACCTACTACCACAGGACGGTAGTACCTCCCTGGGTGGTTGCTGTCTACCAACCTACTACCACAGGACGGTAGTACCTCCCTGGGTGGTTGCTGTCTACCAACCTACTACCACAGGACGGTAGTACCTCCCTGGGTGGTTGCTGTCTACCAACCTACTACCACAGGACGGTAGTACCTCCCTGGGTGGTTGCTGTCTACCAACCTACTACCACAGGACGGTAGTACCTCCCTGGGTGGTTGCTGTCTACCAACCTACTACCACAGGACGGTAGTACCTCCCTGGGTGGTTGCTGTCTACCAACCTACTACCACAGGACGGTAGTACCTCCCTGGGTGGTTGCTGTCTACCAACCTACTACCACAGGACGGTAGTACCTCCCTGGGTGGTTGCTGTCTACCAACCTACTACCACAGGACGGTAGTACCTCCCTGGGTGGTTGCTGTCTACCAACCTACTACCACAGGACGGTAGTACCTCCCTGGGTGGTTGCTGTCTACCAACCTACTACCACAGGACGGTAGTACCTCCCTGGGTGGTTGCTGTCTACCAACCTACTACCACAGGACGGTAGTACCTCCCTGGGTGGTTGCTGTCTACCAACCTACTACCACAGGACGGTAGTACCTCCCTGGGTGGTTGCTGTCTACCAACCTACTACCACAGGACGGTAGTACCTCCCTGGGTGGTTGCTGTCTACCAACCTACTACCACAGGACGGTAGTACCTCCCTGGGTGGTTGCTGTCTACCAACCTACTACCACAGGACGGTAGTACCTCCCTGGGTGGTTGCTGTCTACCAACCTACTACCACAGGACGGTAGTACCTCCCTGGGTGGTTGCTGTCTACCAACCTACTACCACAGGACGGTAGTACCTCCCTGGGTGGTTGCTGTCTACCAACCTACTACCACAGGACGGTAGTACCTCCCTGGGTGGTTGCTGTCTACCAACCTACTACCACAGGACGGTAGTACCTCCCTGGGTGGTTGCTGTCTACCAACCTACTACCACAGGACGGTAGTACCTCCCTGGGTGGTTGCTGTCTACCAACCTACTACCACAGGACGGTAGTACCTCCCTGGGTGGTTGCTGTCTACCAACCTACTACCACAGGACGGTAGTACCTCCCTGGGTGGTTGCTGTCTACCAACCTACTACCACAGGACGGTAGTACCTCCCTGGGTGGTTGCTGTCTACCAACCTACTACCACAGGACGGTAGTACCTCCCTGGGTGGTTGCTGTCTACCAACCTACTACCACAGGACGGTAGTACCTCCCTGGGTGGTTGCTGTCTACCAACCTACTACCACAGGACGGTAGTACCTCCCTGGGTGGTTGCTGTCTACCAACCTACTACCACAGGACGGTAGTACCTCCCTGGGTGGTTGCTGTCTACCAACCTACTACCACAGGACGGTAGTACCTCCCTGGGTGGTTGCTGTCTACCAACCTACTACCACAGGACGGTAGTACCTCCCTGGGTGGTTGCTGTCTACCAACCTACTACCACAGGACGGTAGTACCTCCCTGGGTGGTTGCTGTCTACCAACCTACTACCACAGGACGGTAGTACCTCCCTGGGTGGTTGCTGTCTACCAACCTACTACCACAGGACGGTAGTACCTCCCTGGGTGGTTGCTGTCTACCAACCTACTACCACAGGACGGTAGTACCTCCCTGGGTGGTTGCTGTCTACCAACCTACTACCACAGGACGGTAGTACCTCCCTGGGTGGTTGCTGTCTACCAACCTACTACCACAGGACGGTAGTACCTCCCTGGGTGGTTGCTGTCTACCAACCTACTACCACAGGACGGTAGTACCTCCCTGGGTGGTTGCTGTCTACCAACCTACTACCACAGGACGGTAGTACCTCCCTGGGTGGTTGCTGTCTACCAACCTACTACCACAGGACGGTAGTACCTCCCTGGGTGGTTGCTGTCTACCAACCTACTACCACAGGACGGTAGTACCTCCCTGGGTGGTTGCTGTCTACCAACCTACTACCACAGGACGGTAGTACCTCCCTGGGTGGTTGCTGTCTACCAACCTACTACCACAGGACGGTAGTACCTCCCTGGGTGGTTGCTGTCTACCAACCTACTACCACAGGACGGTAGTACCTCCCTGGGTGGTTGCTGTCTACCAACCTACTACCACAGGACGGTAGTACCTCCCTGGGTGGTTGCTGTCTACCAACCTACTACCACAGGACGGTAGTACCTCCCTGGGTGGTTGCTGTCTACCAACCTACTACCACAGGACGGTAGTACCTCCCTGGGTGGTTGCTGTCTACCAACCTACTACCACAGGACGGTAGTACCTCCCTGGGTGGTTGCTGTCTACCAACCTACTACCACAGGACGGTAGTACCTCCCTGGGTGGTTGCTGTCTACCAACCTACTACCACAGGACGGTAGTACCTCCCTGGGTGGTTGCTGTCTACCAACCTACTACCACAGGACGGTAGTACCTCCCTGGGTGGTTGCTGTCTACCAACCTACTACCACAGGACGGTAGTACCTCCCTGGGTGGTTGCTGTCTACCAACCTACTACCACAGGACGGTAGTACCTCCCTGGGTGGTTGCTGTCTACCAACCTACTACCACAGGACGGTAGTACCTCCCTGGGTGGTTGCTGTCTACCAACCTACTACCACAGGACGGTAGTACCTCCCTGGGTGGTTGCTGTCTACCAACCTACTACCACAGGACGGTAGTACCTCCCTGGGTGGTTGCTGTCTACCAACCTACTACCACAGGACGGTAGTACCTCCCTGGGTGGTTGCTGTCTACCAACCTACTACCACAGGACGGTAGTACCTCCCTGGGTGGTTGCTGTCTACCAACCTACTACCACAGGACGGTAGTACCTCCCTGGGTGGTTGCTGTCTACCAACCTACTACCACAGGACGGTAGTACCTCCCTGGGTGGTTGCTGTCTACCAACCTACTACCACAGGACGGTAGTACCTCCCTGGGTGGTTGCTGTCTACCAACCTACTACCACAGGACGGTAGTACCTCCCTGGGTGGTTGCTGTCTACCAACCTACTACCACAGGACGGTAGTACCTCCCTGGGTGGTTGCTGTCTACCAACCTACTACCACAGGACGGTAGTACCTCCCTGGGTGGTTGCTGTCTACCAACCTACTACCACAGGACGGTAGTACCTCCCTGGGTGGTTGCTGTCTACCAACCTACTACCACAGGACGGTAGTACCTCCCTGGGTGGTTGCTGTCTACCAACCTACTACCACAGGACGGTAGTACCTCCCTGGGTGGTTGCTGTCTACCAACCTACTACCACAGGACGGTAGTACCTCCCTGGGTGGTTGCTGTCTACCAACCTACTACCACAGGACGGTAGTACCTCCCTGGGTGGTTGCTGTCTACCAACCTACTACCACAGGACGGTAGTACCTCCCTGGGTGGTTGCTGTCTACCAACCTACTACCACAGGACGGTAGTACCTCCCTGGGTGGTTGCTGTCTACCAACCTACTACCACAGGACGGTAGTACCTCCCTGGGTGGTTGCTGTCTACCAACCTACTACCACAGGACGGTAGTACCTCCCTGGGTGGTTGCTGTCTACCAACCTACTACCACAGGACGGTAGTACCTCCCTGGGTGGTTGCTGTCTACCAACCTACTACCACAGGACGGTAGTACCTCCCTGGGTGGTTGCTGTCTACCAACCTACTACCACAGGACGGTAGTACCTCCCTGGGTGGTTGCTGTCTACCAACCTACTACCACAGGACGGTAGTACCTCCCTGGGTGGTTGCTGTCTACCAACCTACTACCACAGGACGGTAGTACCTCCCTGGGTGGTTGCTGTCTACCAACCTACTACCACAGGACGGTAGTACCTCCCTGGGTGGTTGCTGTCTACCAACCTACTACCACAGGACGGTAGTACCTCCCTGGGTGGTTGCTGTCTACCAACCTACTACCACAGGACGGTAGTACCTCCCTGGGTGGTTGCTGTCTACCAACCTACTACCACAGGACGGTAGTACCTCCCTGGGTGGTTGCTGTCTACCAACCTACTACCACAGGACGGTAGTACCTCCCTGGGTGGTTGCTGTCTACCAACCTACTACCACAGGACGGTAGTACCTCCCTGGGTGGTTGCTGTCTACCAACCTACTACCACAGGACGGTAGTACCTCCCTGGGTGGTTGCTGTCTACCAACCTACTACCACAGGACGGTAGTACCTCCCTGGGTGGTTGCTGTCTACCAACCTACTACCACAGGACGGTAGTACCTCCCTGGGTGGTTGCTGTCTACCAACCTACTACCACAGGACGGTAGTACCTCCCTGGGTGGTTGCTGTCTACCAACCTACTACCACAGGACGGTAGTACCTCCCTGGGTGGTTGCTGTCTACCAACCTACTACCACAGGACGGTAGTACCTCCCTGGGTGGTTGCTGTCTACCAACCTACTACCACAGGACGGTAGTACCTCCCTGGGTGGTTGCTGTCTACCAACCTACTACCACAGGACGGTAGTACCTCCCTGGGTGGTTGCTGTCTACCAACCTACTACCACAGGACGGTAGTACCTCCCTGGGTGGTTGCTGTCTACCAACCTACTACCACAGGACGGTAGTACCTCCCTGGGTGGTTGCTGTCTACCAACCTACTACCACAGGACGGTAGTACCTCCCTGGGTGGTTGCTGTCTACCAACCTACTACCACAGGACGGTAGTACCTCCCTGGGTGGTTGCTGTCTACCAACCTACTACCACAGGACGGTAGTACCTCCCTGGGTGGTTGCTGTCTACCAACCTACTACCACAGGACGGTAGTACCTCCCTGGGTGGTTGCTGTCTACCAACCTACTACCACAGGACGGTAGTACCTCCCTGGGTGGTTGCTGTCTACCAACCTACTACCACAGGACGGTAGTACCTCCCTGGGTGGTTGCTGTCTACCAACCTACTACCACAGGACGGTAGTACCTCCCTGGGTGGTTGCTGTCTACCAACCTACTACCACAGGACGGTAGTACCTCCCTGGGTGGTTGCTGTCTACCAACCTACTACCACAGGACGGTAGTACCTCCCTGGGTGGTTGCTGTCTACCAACCAAATAATCCATAAGACTGGCAGGAAATGGCAGAAATCGTACACCAAATCCAGTCATTCCTGGAGTGGAACCACAGTCGATGGCCTCCACTCCAAACCAACAGATACAGATACTAATGCCGGAAAAAAAATCCCCCCCCAGTACCAACAATACCACCAGTCCGATAACATTCTTCTTTGCAAATATACAGGGTCTAAAGCCAGCAACAAACAACAAAATACCTTTCATCCGTGGACTGCTTGCAGAGGCAAAGGCAATGTTCGCGGCTTTCACTGAGACCCACATAAAGGATCACTTGGACAACGAAATATGGATCCCAGGTTACAACCTATACAGATGTGACAGAGTGAACAGGCAAAAGGGGGGGGGGTTGGCCTGTACATTGCAGAGTCACTTGTTTGCACAGAACTGCTAAATGCCTGAAATGATGTAGTGGAAGTTTTAGCAGTAAAGGTCGAGAACCAAAACCTAGTCATTGTGATAGTCTACAAGCCTCCGGATGCAACATCCCAGCAATTCCAGGAACAGCTGTTAAAAATTGACCACTGTCTGGAAAACCTTCCAGCTCCTGCACCCAACATCTTGCTCCTGGGGGATTTCAACTTAAGGCACCTAAAATGGAGGAATATAGCAAATAATATTGTTGCAGTAATAACACCAGGAGGCAGCTCTGATGAAAACTCACACTCACGCGAGCTTTTAAATCTCTGCACAAAATTCAATTTAAACCAGCAAATAATAGAGCCTACTAGACTGGAGAATACACTAGACCTCATCTTCACTAACAATGATGATCTGATAAGAAATATCACCATATCAAAAACAATATACTCAGATCACAACATAATTGAGGTTCAGTCATGTATGCGCGGAGCCCCAGACCGACATAATGAGATTAGTCACGAGGGAGCATTCACCAAATTCAACTTCAATAACAAAAACATAAAGTGGGACCAAGTAAACCAAGTCCTAACCGATATAAGCTGGGAAGATATACTAAGCAACACAGACCCCAACTTATGCCTAGAACAGATTAACTCGGTGGCACTCGATGTATGCACAAGGCTTATTCCTCTAAGAAAAAGGAGGAGTAGATGTAAAACAGAAAGAGACAGGCGCTCCCTTTACAGGCGACGGAAAAGAATAACAGAGCGGCTAAAAGAGGTCAATATATCTGAAATGCGTAGAGAGACACTGGTCAGAGAAATAGCAAGCATCGAACTTAAGCTAAAAGAATCCTTTAGGAGTCAGGAATCGCGGGAAGAACTAAAAGCCATAAATGAAATCGAAAGAAACCCAAAGTATTTCTTCTCCTATGCCAAATCAAAATCGAGAACAACGTCCAGTATTGGGCCCCTACTTAAACAAGATGGGTCCTACACAGATGACAGCAAGGAAATGAGTGAGCTACTCAAGTCCCAATATGACTCAGTTTTTAGCAAGCCGCTAACCAGACTGAGAGTCGAAGATCAAAATGAATTTTTTATGAGAGAGCCACAAAATTTGATTAACACAAGCCTATCCGATGTTATCCTGACGCCAAATGACTTCGAACAGGCGATAAATGACATGCCCATGCACTCTGCCCCAGGGCCAGACTCATGGAACTCTGTGTTCATCAAGAACTGCAAGAAGCCCCTATCACGAGCCTTTTCCATCCTATGGAGAGGGAGCATGGACACGGGGGTCGTCCCACAGTTACTAAAAACAACAGACATAGCCCCACTCCACAAAGGGGGCAGTAAAGCAACAGCAAAGAACTACAGACCAATAGCACTAACATCCCATATCATAAAAATCTTTGAAAGGGTCCTAAGAAGCAAGATCACCACGCATCTAGAAACCCATCAGTTACACAACCCAGGGCAACATGGGTTTCGAACAGGTCGCTCCTGTCTGTCTCAACTATTGGACCACTACGACAAGGTCCTAAATGCACTAGAAGACAAAAAGAATGCAGATGTAATATATACAGACTTTGCAAAAGCCTTCGACAAGTGTGACCATGGCGTAATAGCGCACAAAATGCGTGCTAAAGGAATAACAGGAAAAGTCGGTCGATGGATCTATAATTTCCTCACTAACAGAACACAGAGAGTAGTCGTCAACAGAGTAAAGTCCGAGGCAGCTACGGTGAAAAGCTCTGTTCCACAAGGCACAGTACTCGCTCCCATCTTGTTCCTCATCCTTATATCCGACATAGACAAGGATGTCAGCCACAGCACCGTGTCTTCCTTTGCAGATGACACCCGAATCTGCATGACAGTGTCTTCCATTGCAGACACTGCAAAGCTCCAGGCAGACATCAACCAAATCTTTCAGTGGGCTGCAGAAAACAATATGAAGTTCAACGATGAGAAATTTCAATTACTCAGATATGGTAAACATGAGGAAATTAAATCTTCATCAGAGTACAAAACAAATTCTGGCCACAAAATAGAGCGAAACACCAACGTCAAAGACCTGGGAGTGATCATGTCGGAGGATCTCACCTTCAAGGACCATAACATTGTATCAATCGCATCTGCTAGAAAAATGACAGGATGGATAATGAGAACCTTCAAAACTAGGGAGGCCAAGCCCATGATGACACTCTTCAGGTCACTTGTTCTATCTAGGCTGGAATATTGCTGCACACTAACAGCACCTTTCAAGGCAGGTGAAATTGCCGACCTAGAAAATGTACAGAGAACTTTCACGGCGCGCATAACGGAGATAAAACACCTCAATTACTGGGAGCGCTTGAGGTTCCTAAACCTGTATTCCCTCGAACGCAGGAGGGAGAGATACATGATTATATACACCTGGAAAATCCTAGAGGGACTAGTACCGAACTTGCACACGAAAATCACTCATTACGAAAGCAAAAGACTTGGCAGACGATGCACCATCCCCCCAATGAAAAGCAGGGGTGTCACTAGCACGTTAAGAGACCATACAATAAGTGTCAGGGGCCCGAGACTGTTCAACTGCCTCCCAGCACACATAAGGGGGATTACCAACAGACCCCTGGCAGTCTTCAAGCTGGCACTGGACAAGCACCTAAAGTCAGTTCCGGATCAGCCGGGCTGTGGCTCGTATGTTGGTTTGCGTGCAGCCGGCAGCAACAGCCTGGTTGATCAGGCTCTGATCCACCAGGAGGCCTGGTCTCAGACCGGGCCGCGGGGGCGTTGACCCCCGGAACTCTCTCCAGGTAAACTCCAGGTAAACTCCTACCTAGTGTCTCACAACACACTCAGAAACACCTAGTGTCTCACAACACACTCAGAAACACCTAGTGTCTCACAACATACTCAGAAACACCTAGTGTCTCACAACATACTCAGAAACACCTAGTGTCTCACAACATACTCAGAAACACCTAGTGTCTCACAACACACTCAGAAACACCTAGTGTCTCACAACATACTCAGAAACACCTAGTGTCTCACAACATACTCAGAAACACCTAGTGTCTCACAACACACTCACAAACACCTAGTGTCTCACAACATACTCAGAAACACCTAGTGTTTCACAACACACTCAGAAACACCTAGTGTCTCACAACACACTCAGAAACACCTAGTGTCTCACAACACACTCAGAAACACCTAGTGTCTCACAACACACTCAGAAACACCTAGTGTTTCACAACACACTCAGAAACACCTAGTGTCTCACAACACACTCAGAAACACCTAGTGTTTCACAACACACTCAGAAACACCTAGTGTTTCACAACACACTCAGAAACACCTAGTGTTTCACAACACACTCAGAAACACCTAGTGTCTCACAACACACTCAGAAACACCTAGTGTTTCACAACACACTCAGAAACACCTAGTGTTTCACAACACACTCAGAAACACCTAGTGTTTCACAACACACTCAGAAACACCTAGTGTCTCACAACACACTCAGAAACACCTAGTGTTTCACAACATACTCAGAAACACCTAGTGTTTCACAACACACTCAGAAACACCTAGTGTTTCACAACACACTCAGAAACACCTAGTGTTTCACAACACACTCAGAAACACCTAGTGTCTCACAACACACTCAGAAACACCTAGTGTTTCACAACACACTCAGAAACACCTAGTGTTTCACAACACACTCAGAAACACCTAGTGTTTCACAACACACTCAGAAACATCTAGTGTCTCACAACACACTCAGAAACACCTAGTGTCTCACAACACACTCAGAAACACCTAGTGTCTCACAACACACTCAGAAACAACTAGTGTCTCACAACACACTCAGAAACACCTAGTGTTTCACAACACACTCAGAAACACCTAGTGTCTCACAACACACTCAGAAACACCTAGTGTCTCACAACACACTCAGAAACACCTAGTGTCTCACAACACACTCAGAAACACCTAGTGTCTCACAACACACTCAGAAACACCTAGTGTTTCACAACACACTCAGAAACACCTAGTGTCTCACAACACACTCAGAAACACCTAGTGTCTCACAACACACTCAGAAACACCTAGTGTCTCACAACACACTCAGAAACACCTAGTGTCTCACAACATACTCAGAAACACCTAGTGTCTCACAACACACTCAGAAACACCTAGTGTCTCACAACACACTCAGAAACACCTAGTATCTCACAACATACTCAGAAACACCTAGTGTCTCACAACATACTCAGAAACACCTAGTATCTCACAACACACTCAGAAACACCTAGTGTCTCACAACATACTCAGAAACACCTAGTGTCTCACAACATACTCAGAAACACCTAGTGTCTCACAACATACTCAGAAACACCTAGTGTCTCACAACACACTCAGAAACACCTAGTGTCTCACAACATACTCAGAAACACCTAGTGTCTCACAACATACTCAGAAACACCTAGTGTCTCACAACACACTCACAAACACCTAGTGTCTCACAACATACTCAGAAACACCTAGTGTTTCACAACACACTCAGAAACACCTAGTGTCTCACAACACACTCAGAAACACCTAGTGTCTCACAACACACTCAGAAACACCTAGTGTCTCACAACACACTCAGAAACACCTAGTGTTTCACAACACACTCAGAAACACCTAGTGTCTCACAACACACTCAGAAACACCTAGTGTTTCACAACACACTCAGAAACACCTAGTGTTTCACAACACACTCAGAAACACCTAGTGTTTCACAACACACTCAGAAACACCTAGTGTCTCACAACACACTCAGAAACACCTAGTGTTTCACAACACACTCAGAAACACCTAGTGTTTCACAACACACTCAGAAGCACCTAGTGTTTCACAACACACTCAGAAACACCTAGTGTCTCACAACACACTCAGAAACACCTAGTGTTTCACAACATACTCAGAAACACCTAGTCTCTCACAACACACTCAGAAACACCTAGTGTTTCACAACACACTCAGAAACACCTAGTGTCTCACAACACACTCAGAAACACCTAGTGTCTCACAACACACTCAGAAACATCTAGTGTCTCACAACACACTCAGAAACACCTAGTGTTTCACAACACACTCAGAAACACCTAGTGTTTCACAACACACTCAGAAACACCTAGTGTTTCACAACACACTCAGAAACACCTAGTGTCTCACAACACACTCAGAAACACCTAGTGTTTCACAACACACTCAGAAACACCTAGTGTTTCACAACACACTCAGAAACACCTAGTGTTTCACAACACACTCAGAAACATCTAGTGTCTCACAACACACTCAGAAACACCTAGTGTCTCACAACACACTCAGAAACACCTAGTGTCTCACAACACACTCAGAAACACCTAGTGTCTCACAACACACTCAGAAACAACTAGTGTCTCACAACACACTCAGAAACACCTAGTGTTTCACAACACACTCAGAAACACCTAGTGTCTCACAACACACTCAGAAACACCTAGTGTCTCACAACACACTCAGAAACACCTAGTGTCTCACAACACACTCAGAAACACCTAGTGTCTCACAACACACTCAGAAACACCTAGTGTTTCACAACACACTCAGAAACACCTAGTGTCTCACAACACACTCAGAAACACCTAGTGTCTCACAACACACTCAGAAACACCTAGTGTCTCACAACACACTCAGAAACACCTAGTGTCTCACAACATACTCAGAAACACCTAGTGTCTCACAACACACTCAGAAACACCTAGTGTCTCACAACACACTCAGAAACACCTAGTATCTCACAACATACTCAGAAACACCTAGTGTCTCACAACATACTCAGAAACACCTAGTATCTCACAACACACTCAGAAACACCTAGTGTCTCACAACATACTCAGAAACACCTAGTGTCTCACAACACACTCAGAAACACCTAGTATCTCACAACATACTCAGAAACACCTAGTGTTTCACAACACACTCAGAAACACCTAGTGTCTCACAACACACTCAGAAACACCTAGTGTCTCACAACACACTCAGAAACACCTAGTGTCTCACAACACACTCAGAAACACCTAGTGTCTCACAACACACTCAGAAACACCTAGTGTCTCACAACACACTCAGAAACACCTAGTGTCTCACAACACACTCAGAAACACCTAGTGTCTCACAACACACTCAGAAACACCTAGTGTCTCACAACATACTCAGGAACACCTAGAGTCTCACAACATACTCAGAAACACCTAGTGTCTCACAACACACTCAGAAACACCTAGTGTCTCACAACACACTCAGAAACACCTAGTGTCTTACAACACACTCAGAAACACCTAGTGTCTCACAACACACTTAGAAACACCTAGTGTCTCACAACACACTCAGAAACACCTAGTGTCTCACAACACACTCAGAAACACCTAGTGTCTCACAACACACTCAGAAACACCTAGTGTCTTACAACACACTCAGAAACACCTAGTGTCTCACAACACACTCAGAAACACCTAGTGTCTCACAACACACTCAGAAACACCTAGTGTCTCACAACACACTCAGAAACACCTAGTGTCTTACAACACACTCAGAAACACCTAGTGTCTCACAACACACTCAGAAACACCTAGTGTCTCACAACATACTCAGAAACACCTAGTGTCTCACAACACACTCAGAAACACCTAGTGTCTCACAACACACTCAGAAACACCTAGTGTCTCACAACACACTCAGAAACACCTAGTGTCTCACAACACACTCAGAAACACCTAGTGTCTCACAACACACTCAGAAACACCTAGTGTCTCACAACACACTCAGAAACACCTAGTGTCTCACAACACACTCAGAAACACCTAGTGTCTCACAACATACTCAGAAACACCTAGTGTCTCACAACACACTCAGAAACACCTAGTGTCTCACAACATACTCAGAAACACCTAGTGTCTCACAACGCACTCAGAAACACCTAGTGTCTCACAACACACTCAGAAACACCTAGTGTCTCACAACACACTCAGAAACACCTAGTGTCTCACAACACACTCAGAAACACCTAGTGTCTCACAACACACTCAGAAACACCTAGTGTCTCACAACATACTCAGAAACACCTAATGTCTCACAACACACTCAGAAACACCTAGTGTCTCACAACATACTCAGAAACACCTAGTGTCTCACAACACACTCAGAAACACCTAGTGTCTCACAACACACTCAGAAACACCTAGTGTCTCACAACACACTCAGAAACACCTAGTGTCTCACAACATACTCAGAAACACCTAATGTCTCACAACATACTCAGAAACACCTAGTGTCTCACAACATACTCAGAAACACCTAGTGTCTCACAACATACTCAGAAACACCTAGTGTCTCACAACACACTCAGAAACACCTAGTGTCTCACAACACACTCAGAAACACCTAGTGTCTCACAACATACTCAGAAACACCTAGTGTCTCACAACACACTCAGAAACACCTAGTGTCTCACAACATACTCAGAAACACCTAGTGTCTCACAACATACTCAGAAACACCTAGTGTCTCACAACACACTCAGAAACACCTAGTGTCTCACAACACACTCAGAAACACCTAGTGTCTCACAACATACTCAGAAACACCTAGTGTCTCACAACACACTCAGAAACACCTAGTGTCTCACAACATACTCAGAAACACCTAGTGTCTCACAACATACTCAGAAACACCGAGTGTCTCACAACATACTCAGAAACACCTAGTGTCTCACAACACACTCAGAAACACCTAGTGTCTCACAACATACTCAGAAACACCTAGTGTCTCACAACATACTCAGAAACACCGAGTGTCTCACAACATACTCAGAAACACCTAGTGTCTCACAACATACTCAGAAACACCTAGTGTCTCACAACATACTCAGAAACACCTAGTGTCTCACAACATACTCAGAAACACCTAGTGTCTCACAGCATACTCAGAAACACCTAGTGTCTCACAACACACTCAGAAACACCTAGTGTCTCACAACACACTCAGAAACACCTAGTGTCTCACAACATACTCAGAAACACCTAGTGTCTCACAACACACTCAGAAACATCTAGTGTCTCACAACATACTCAGAAACACCTAGTGTCTCACAACACACTCAGAAACACCTAGTGTCTCACAACATACTCAGAAACACCTAGTGTCTCACAACACACTCAGAAACACCTAGTGTCTCACAACACACTCAGAAACACCTAGTGTCTCACAACATACTCAGAAACACCGAGTGTCTCACAACATACTCAGAAACACCTAGTATCTCACAACATACTCAGAAACACCTAGTGTCTCACAACACACTCAGAAACACCTAGTGTCTCACAACACACTCAGAAACACCTAGTGTCTCACAACACACTCAGAAACACCTAGTGTCTCACAACACACTCAGAAACACCTAGTGTCTCACAACACACTCAGAAACACCTAGTTTGGTTTTAATGTGAAAAAAGTACAAATGATACAATTATAAAATGCTTTAACTACATCAAGTAAATCATCAAAGAGCCGCTCAAAACAAACGAAGAGAAATTTCAACTACTCAGATATGGAAAACTTGAGAAAATTAAAAATGTGTCAGGGTATACCACAAATTCTAACCATACAATAGAACGAAAAATAAATGTGAAGGACCTGGGAGTGATAATGTCAGAGGATCTCGCCTTCAAAGACCACAACAAGGTATCTACCTCATCTGCTAGGAAATTGATAAGATGGATAATGAGAACCTTGAAAACTAGGGACGCCAAGCCCATGATGATCCTCTTCAAATCGCTTGTGCTCTCTAGGCTGGAATACTGTTGTACATTAACTGCTCTTTTCAAGGCTGGCGACATTGCAGACCTGGATAGTGTACAAAGAACTTTCATGGCACACTTAAGTACGACAAGGCACCTAAATTACAGGGAACGGTTGAAGATCTTTGATCTGTATTCCCTGGAACGCAGGCGAGAGGGATACATGATAATATACACTTGGAAGGTCCTGGAGGGATTGGTACCAAACCTGCACACGAAAATCACTCCCTATGAAAGCAAAAGACTCAGCAGGAGATGTAACCATCCCCCGGTGAAAAGCAGGGGGGCTATGAGTACACTGAGAGACAACAAAATAAGTGTCCAGGGCCCAAGACTGTTCAACTGCCTCCAAGCATACATAAAGGGGATTACCAATAGACCCCTGGCTGTCTTCAAGAAGGCACTGGACAGGCACCTAAAGTCAGTATTTGACCAACCGGGCTGTGGTTCGTAAGTCAGTTTGCGTGCGACCAGCAGTAACAGCCTGGTTGATCAGATTATGATCCACCATGAGGCCTGGTCTGAGACCGAGCCGCGGGGGCGTTGACCCCCGAAACCGTCTCCAGGTAAACTCCAGATAAGCTTTATTCAACTCTTGAAAATAATAAATATACTCTGAGACTCCCCATAGAGCTGAGGAAAGTTCTCGATACAGTGCACAACATCCTACACGTTAAACTAGAACATAAATAACTCAGCATAAAGCTATGGTGTGGATCACAAACTGCAGCACCTGACAACGCACCCCAACACTCTTCAAATGCTTGAACCTGCTTAATATACACACTTATTATTGTGCCTACTATATACACAGAACATTAAATTTCAATATCAACCCTCCACTCAAACTTCTCCTAGACAGCTATAACAGAACACAGACATAACATTAGACACAAAACACTTTTTGACATTCCTCGTGTCTGTCTCACACTTAGCAAAAATGTAATGCACATAAAGGGCCCGAAGATCTGGAACTCTTTGCCTGAAATAGCAAGAGGTCCCCTGCCCACAAATCAATTTAAGACTATACTCAAAAATCATCTCATCTTTCAATAACATTCTATTCTATTCTATTTGATTTGCCGGTATGGATCCTGGCCCGGGTCTCTTCCAATTTGGTGACCCGGCAATGACTCTCTGGTAGGGAAGTGTCATTTATCTTTTCTTGTACATGTGTGGCAGTTCTTTAGTGGGAAGTGGGGATACCTCTCCGGCTCTATGGCCAAATGACGTACCAAAAGCTAGTGTGCACTAACGGCGGCTGGTGTGCGGTGCAATGTAGGCCCAAAGCAGGCCCTCACAGCGACTTCACCGGGATGGGGGGGGGGTGACGTGCAATAACTGGGAGTAAGGTTTCCAAGTCTCTGACAGCCAAGTACACAAGATGTGCTGCCTCATCCTCCTGGGCTTGCCCCACTGGGTTCATTGAAAAGTGTCCACTGTGAAGGGGCATCGTTGCCAGGCAGTCAGTCTAACAGGTAGTGCACCAAGGGTTTCAGAACCATTCGGCAACAATGGGCACAGCTCCCCTCATGCCCGTTCAACAATCCGTGCAGTGGTGGGATACCCTAAGCATAGGCGGTGAACATGCACCCTCAGTTCTCTGGTCTGCATCCAAATACTTGGAGGGGGTGCCCTGTGGGTCACCCTGTCATACCAGCGGAGGCTCCGTGAGTCCCCAGGGTCAGGGAGTGGGCGCCTGGCCGCACCGGCAGCCCACAGTGCAATCTGGCTGAGGCTGATGGAGATTGCAGCACGTGGCTGTGCCTCGAGGGTTGCAGTCCTAGCAGCCTGATCTGCGGCATCATTGCCAGGGATACCCACATGGCTCGGGATCCAGTTGATGGTGGCCCTGCGACCCTGGGCCATGAGCGTCTGCAGGTCACCACGGATGGATGTGATTAAGTGTATGTTGTCCCTTGGCTCTCTGTGCATAAGTGCTTGGATCGCTGCCTTGGAATCAATGTGGATGACGGAGGGATGCTGATGGTCAGCAAGAGCATGCTACAGAGCTTGTTGGATGGCAAAGAGTTCATCTCAATAAGAGACATGCCCACACTATGCAAAACTCTAACCAAATTTAAAGCAACTCTCCCAAATATTTTATTATCCCTTAATTATTAAGCCGCAATTACAAACTTAAAAATGTATGTTTGTAACATTAATTGTACTAAATCATATTAATAATAGAGTAAAATACTGAATATTTGTATACTACCACTCTTCACCTGTCTAGACTTAAGTAGTCTATAAATATTAGGTTTAGTCTGCCCGAAATGCCTCGGCATGATAGTGGCTTTCTTTGAACCAATCAAATTATGAAATATAAACCCACCTTAACAAAGAAATAAAATTTTATTATTATTATTATTATTATTATTATTATTATTATTATTATTATTATTATTATTATTATTATTATTATTATTATTACACACTCACAACTATGTGTGGGTACATACCCCTCCTTTTTCCCATATCCCATGAACTGTCCCAATTCTTTCGTGTGTCACCAAACCTGTTGGAGCCACCCTACATAATTACACATATACATTAACAAATTGGGTATCCTGTACATCCCAAAAGAGTGTACGCGATCATATACCGCTGTCACTACTTCCACCATCCCACACTGATGGTGTACATCCGACCACAAGAAATTCATGACACATCATGAAATAGATAGCACAGACATAATTACATCCTGTATTTACAACTAGAAATCCTATAAAATTCCCCCTCCCCCCTCCCCTGTGTGGTTATTCTCTCCCCCTGCTATTCGCAACCTAACAGACATATACTATTATAATAATAGCTGTTAACTCAAATTCTGAGCATATATCATTTACTTGCCAACAAAGGCCATTTAACCTCATCCCAGATAAGGTTTTAATTTTGTAAAACGCACTAACACCAACCACAGGTTATGTACATATAAATCAATATAAACAATACACACAAAATGCAGTGCAAAGCACAAAGAACAAATATAAAGTAATTACATTAAACAAACAGGATAAGACATGCAGATATATAATGACAGTACCTCTTCAAGCAATATTACCATACACATTAAATACAAGAGTTAGAGAACAGCATCTCTCTGAACAGTGTCCAAACTCTCAGGCCATACTCGCCCCAGACTACCTTGTACTCACGGTCACAACTTCAACACACCCACACACATATTACCTCACACACACCCCAGGAGGCGACCCATTGCAACCCCTAACATCCCCTCCCACATATGCGGCAACCAACACACACCCCTGCACCCTCCCTCCCAATTTACAGATCCAATAAAATCCCTAATGTTAACACTCTACATCTCTCTGAAAAAGCCTTCACCCATCTCCTCCCATAAAATTCCCTATTACGACACAACGTGTGATAAAACGTAACTGCTAAAACCCGCCGCTTCACCTCCCAAACCCCCTGCCCCCTCATTCTCCATGAAATATATATATAATCTACCATGATGTACCCCAAAGCCCTAGTGACACCCGCATCCAACCCTCCCACATCAAGACTAAGTGCTCGCAGCACCGACACCCCTTTTCCCCCTACCCTCTGAACCACCCTACTCAACCAACCCTGTACACCCCCAATCCCTCGCAAAAATATGCTACATGATATGCTGTCTCCCCTCCACAGATGCCACACACCCTACCCTCACTGCCTTTCTATTCCGGAGTACCACTCCCGACGGCAAAATACCATGCAGAAAACGATACATTACCTCACAAGCCCTGGGTTTTAACCTCAACTTACTAAAGCGGCACCACGTATTCCCCCACGTGTATATGGGGAAAATCCGTTCCACTGGCACAACAACCCTCCTCATGAGCAACCTACACAAAACACCTATCTTGACTTTCCCCGGTTCCCAAGCCAACACCAAATACAACACGCAATACAGTCTCACACTCCCGCAACTCCACTCCACCATACAAATGTCTCAACCTGTCATGTACCTTATCCAGCCGTCCTCCACACACTCCCTCTTGATAAACCCACATTTAACTCTCCATTTCAGGTCCAGCAACCCAACCCTCCCTGATGCACTGGTAACATTACAACCTCCCTCCGAATCCAATCACAACCCAAACCCCATGAGAATTTGAACACACTTCTAAGAATTCCCATAATCGCCGTCCCTGTTAATGGGAACACGGCTGCCACATACCACACCTTACTATACAATAAGACATTAACCACAATAGCTCTCTACACAAGGGTCAGGTGATATGGTTGCAATGTCCCCAGGTGACCCTGGATCCTGTCCACCAACTTATTCAAGTTTTCCTCTCTTGCGGCACCCAGGTCATCCGCATAGATGATACCACATATTTTCAAAAACCCGGTCTGCCGCTGCACGACGTTACATCTCCACTCAACCCTCCCCACCCAAGCCCCTAACCCCATGACCATTGACTTCTCCAAGTTCACTTTCATACCAGTAGTATCCCCGAACAATTGCACAGCATCCTCTAAAGCCCCCAGCCTTATCCCCTCCTGCACCAGGACAGTTGTGTTGTCAACATATCTGACCAAACCAGGCCAAACCCTCCCTACCCCTACCCCTCACCCAGTGCACACACATTGCTCCATCATTCGGTAAAAGGGGTCCTGGACACACGCAAACAATAGTTGTGACATTGGACACCCCTGCCTAAGACCCCGCCCCAACCATTGATCTGCACCCTCGCCCTGGCACCCCGGTACAATGCTTCAACCCATCCCACAATTTCTTTACGAAAACCCTGTCGACTGAGTATAGCTCTCAACACTCCCCTTTCCACTCTATCATATGCCCCCTGCCAATTCAAGGCCAACAATGCCGCCCCCTGCCCCCCTCTTGATTCCACAAATCCCCTTAGTATCCCATGCCCCACAACCATAGACCTCCTTGGCAACCCAAACTCATTTTTAGATACTACCCTCCCCATGATGCACTTAAACCTATTTCCCAAAATCTTTGCATACAACTTACAATCCGCGCACAGCAATGAGATGGTTCGGTAATCTCGAAGGGTGTTCCACTGCTTTCCCTTTGGGACCAACACTACTACTGCCATTGCCTGCTTCTCTCCCAGCTCACCCCTCTCCTTCATCGAATTCAATAAATGGAAAAAAAGTCCTTTAGCAGCTCCCAATGCTGTAGATAAAACCCGCATGGGAGACCATCGATGCCTGGTGCTTTGCCCGTATGCATCTCACTTAATGCCCTCCATATTTCCTCCTCCATAATGACCCCACCCAATGCCTCCCTATCACTCCTCCCCATATTGCATGACACACACTCACACACCTGCTCTTAAACCTCCCCCACCACCCCACTACTTTTCCAATACTCCTCATATCATTTATCTGCATATGCACACATACCTTTCGTGGCCCATAACACCTGACCCTCCCGATAACCTCCCACCGATGCATGGACCTCTAAGCATGGGATGGCAGTGGCCTGCTGCCGTTGCTTCTGTCTGCGCAACATGCACACCGATGGCCTCTCCCCTCATAACACCTCTTCAACCCCCACCTGCACCCTCACCGCCACAAACCTCTCATCCTGTAGCTCACGTATTCTCTCCTTCACAGCGACAATGTCTTCCATAGGATAAGTACCTGCCACTGCCTCCCTAGCATAACAACCCCTTAACCTGTCCTCCAAATAGTTGGTAAGACCATATTTCAAGTGATTTATTCACTTCCCTTCCCATCCAAAATATTGCCTAATCCTTTCCTTAGCCACACAGTCCCACCATTTCACCACGTCCCCCACCTCCCTCTCTTCCACACTGAGCCTCTCCCACAGTGCTGCAAACTCCTCCAACCCCTCCTCATCACCTAGCATGCTTGTGTTCAACTTCCAATAACTCCTATACCTTCCTGCCAGTGACTCCCACCCCACCTCTACCACTACTGCCCGATGATCCGAATAAGCTACCTCCATAGTGTGAAAAAATTCAACAAAGACCCCCTGTGAGAGATACAATCTAACCTAGCTGCATAACCTCGCTGCAGAAACGTGTGCTCCACCTCCCAAGACCCCCCAAAAGCATCCCTTAAATGTATAGCCCTCAAAAGGTCACGTAAGACCTGCGACACATACCCTGCCCCTTTTGGTTCCATGTCTGCTCTCCTGACAATGCAGTTCCAGTCTCCACCTACTAGTGCCATGGATGGCAAGGCTCGCAAGAAAACTCTAGGTCATCCCACACAAAATCTGTTTTCACAAGCACATCATTTTCTGCGGGAGAGTCCATACACATACAAAAGACACCCTCTCCCCCATCCACCACCCATCCACACACAAGACCCTCCCCCTCCTCCCCCTCGCTTCTCTGCAAAACAAACGGGCTCACCTCCTGGATCAAAATACTCACACCTTCTTTTCAACATGCAGATGGCAGTGTCATCACCTGATACCCTCCCACTTCCAACACTCTACCCTCCTTAAAATTGTGTTCTTGTAGAAACACGACATCCACCTTAGATTTATACAAAAACATCCTAAACCATTCTCTCTTCATCCCATTACACAATCCATTAACATTCACTGCCATACACCTGAGGCCACTTAAAGTTTCCATCCCTGCCTCTTCTCGACACTCTTCCCAGGTCCACCAGAACTTGGGGCACCACCTGTCACCCTCACACCACCTTCCCGCTCTCCCCCCCTCTTTCATTGCTGCCTGTTGTGGCCACCACTACAATCCCCATCCACCCAAGACTTCTTCCCAGGCTGCTGTGCCAGCGTCAAGATATCATTTGAATCTGAAACCACAGCCCACTTCCTCGTGATGATCTCTTCCTCCATGTCACTGTCCAGGGAGGCCACACACTGGACCTCTACCTCCACTGTACGTTGTTCCACTGAACACGGTGACTTCTCAGACATGCTGTTAGGCTTATGCTCCCTAAGGTGCTTCTGCCGCTCGCTCACCACAGCCAACAGCTCAGTACCAGCCACCTGCTCAGGTACATCCACCTCTGCAGGCAGTGACGAGGTCTGCAACACCATAACCAGCTCCTCCTCTAGCACCAGCACTTCCTCCTGTACCTGTGCCTCGTCACTTGCCGCCGGTAAGGTCTCGGGGGCCCGTTAACTCTTCAAGGGCCCCGCTCTCTCCCGATGCTACTAGCGTCTCCTCCAGTATCTTGCTCCATAGACGATCACACCCTCCATCATGCCGTTGTGCCTCAATGGCTACCTCCCTCACAGGAACAGGTGCGTCTGCCGCTGGGCCGTGCACTGTTGCCGCTTCCCACTCACCGCTGCCATGTGATCGTAATCTCCACATAAGCGGCATGTACACCTCTGCCCGGTGTACGACACCATGACCTGTGTTTATAATCCACCAGGTACATGTAAGATGGTTTGGGGTGCCACAAAGCAGGGGCTTATGCAGGTCTCCCGGAAGGGAGACCTGCATAAGCCCCTGACACCCACTTACCAAGCTGGGCCATATAAACAGTCCCATATGCTTCAAATACACTTCTGATGTCTGCTTCATCCGCCTCCGCCTCAAAAGGGATGTTGCAAAGCTTAATCCATGTAAAATGATGGGAAACGTCAATCATCCATACACGAACAGCTTCACATGCTAAGTGTCCGGGTTCGATTCCCTGCAAGGGTAGAAAGATTGGGTGTTTCCTTACACCAGTTGTCCATGTTCACCCATCGTTCACTTTAAACCAGCATATAATAGAGCCAACGAGACTGGAAAATACACTGGATCTCATCTTCACCAACAATGATGATCTAATATGGAATATAGCAGTATCAAAGACAATACTCTCAGACCATAACACAACAGAGGTACAGACATGTATATATGCAGAGCTCCTGACCAGTTATGTAGATGCCCTAATAAAATTCAACTTCAATAACAAAATCATATAGTGGGATCAAGTCAGCCATGTCCTAAATGAAACAAGCTAGGAAGATATCCTAAACAACACGGATCCAAACCTTTGCCTAGAAACAATTACCTCTGTGGCACTTGAGGTATGCTCAATCAAGCCACGTTCCTTTAAGAAAAAGGAAGAGAAGATGTAAACTAGAAAGAGATGCTCCCTTTAGAGGTAAAGACAAAGAATCACAGAACTGCTGAAAGAGGCCAGTATATCCGAAATAGGAAAGGAGGGACTGCTCAGAGAAATAGCAGATATCGAGCTTAAGCTTAAGGAATCATACAAAACATTTCTTTCTTATGTCAAATCTAAGGCCAAAACGCCATCCAGTATTCAACCCCTACTAAGACGAGAAAAGACCTACACGGGTGATAGCAAAGAAATAAGTGAGATACAAAAGAAGTCCAAATATGACTCGGTATTTAGTGAGCCATTAACCGGAATAAGAGTTGAAGATCTAGATGATTTTTATATGACCAAGACTCAAAATTTGGTCAAATCAAAAATCTCCGATATTATCCTAATATCATAAGACTTAGAAAAAACAAGGGCAAGAAGCCCCGTTCACAAGCCTCCAGCATTCTATGGAGAGGGAGCAGAGACACAGGAGTCATCCCACAGTTACTAATAACAACAGACATAGCCCCCCTCCACAAAGGTGGCAGTAAAGCAATTGCAAAGAATTACAGACCTATAGCAAGATCGCTACCCACTTAGATATCCATCAGTTACACAACCTAAGGCAACATGGGTTTAGAGCAGGCTGCTCCTACCTGTCCTAACTACTGGACCACTATGACATTGCCTTAGATGCACTGGAGGACAAACAAAATGCAGATATAGTATACACAGACTGTGCGAAAGCCTTCGACAAAATGAATGATAAAGGATTAACAGGAAAATTGGTAGATGGATCTATAACTTCCTAACAAATAGAACACAAAGAGTAATAGTAAACAGAGTAAAGTCTCGGGCAACCACAGTGATAAGCTCTGTTCTACAAGGCACAGTACTCGCCCCCATTCTGTTCCTTATCCTCATATCTGACACAGAGATGTAAGCCACAGTACCACGTCTTCCTTTGCGGATGACACCCGAATTTGCATGAGTATCATCCATTGATGACACAGAAAGACTCCAAGCGGACATTGTGCCATGGAAAAACAATATGAAGTTCAGTGAAGAGAAATTTCAAACTATTCCGATATAGAAAACTCGAGGAAATTAAAAGTGTATCGGAGTATAAAATGAATTCCAATCACACAATGGAACGAAAAATTAATGTGAAAACCTGGGGATGATAATGTCAGAGGATCTTTCTTTCAAAGATCACGATGTATCTACCACAAGTGCTAGGAAAATGATAGGATGGATACTGAGAGCCTTCAAAAGTAGAGATGCCAAACCCATGATGATTCTCTTCAAATTACTTGTTCTGTCTAGGCTGGAATATTGTTGCACACTAACGGCCCTTTTCAAAGCAGGCGAAACTGCAAACCTGGAGAATGTACAGAGAACTTTCACGGCATGTATATGTATGATAAAGCAGCTAAATTACTAGGAATGATTGAAGTCCCTTGATTTGTACACCCTGGAACAGAGGCGAGAAAGATACATGCTGATATACACTTGGAAAATCCTAGAGGGCCTAGTCCCAAATTTGAACAGGAAAATCACTCCCTACGAAAGCATAAGACTGGACAGGAAATGAATCATCTCGCCAATGAAAACCAGGGGCGCCACAAGTATACTAAGAGACAACACAGTAAGTATCAGGGGCCCAAGACTGTTGAACTGCCTCCCAGCATACATAAGGGGGGTTACCAATAGATCCCTGGCTATCTTCAAGAAGGCACTGGACAGGCACCTAAAGTCAGTACCTGACCCGCCGGGATGTGGTTTGTACGTCAGTTTGCGTGTGGCCAGCAGTAACAGTCTGGTTGATCAGGCCCTGATCCACCGCGAGGCCTGATCGCAGACCGGGCCGCGGGGGCGTCGACCCCCGAAACCTTTTCCAGGTATTCAATTATAAGTACAATAAGAAAGGTAGGTAATGACGAATGGTCAGTTACAAAGAATTATATATTATTTCAAACTGATTTAATTTTGTGGGGTGAGTGAGTAGAGACGGAGATACAACAAGTTACTTAATTATAATGTAAAATCAATGGAAGAAGATGTTTGACCAGTTATGTATGGGAGTTGAAGGAAGGTTGGAAGAAGAACAGTGACACAACTGGATAAAAACTGGTTTTGTTTGACACATCAAATTGCTGTTTTAGTCACGTTAAGGAGATGATGAGCTTTTTAATTATAGTTCTGAATCGATTGGCTGATAAGAGACTTTTTGATACTTCAGGCAGGGAGCTTCAGTGCATACTGAGTCTTTTTTCAAAGGCTGAGTTGGACACTGGAGATATCAAAGAGGTTTTTGTGCCTTGTGTTATGCCTGTGTGTTGTGTTGCAGCTGTCAAAGACAAGTTTCAGAGAAGAGTTTATACTGGAATTGATTATTCTATATATAAAGTTGAAGGACAAAAGGAAACCCACATCTCAGGCTGGCAACTTGGTCAAGTTAGTGATTAAGTTGAGAAGGAAAAAAAACAGAAATAGAGTGATAGCAGTAGTTGAAACCTTAAAAACTTGTTTGTGAAATTTAGATACGTACTGAATAATACAGATACTGTTTAAGTTTTATTTCTGCACTGCAACTGGGAGCCCACAGATTTGTTTGGTGTCAGGTTTACAAAATAGTAATACGACAATCAACATTGAAATGACACGTGAGAGTACACTAACATAGCCAGAGTATACTTAGACTCAATGTTACCTGAGTGACAGTAGAGGAGTAAGTCGAGTTGAAGTAACGAGCACGACACGGGACAGTCTTCTTGTGGTCTTCATAGGTGTCCACTTGTAACAGCAGGCGGTCAGGGTCGCGAATGCTTTGCTCATAACCAAGAACTGCCGCGTGGGAGTAGTTATAGTCATACATGTCACAAGACTCATACTGCCCCGTCACATTACTGTCCATAAAGCCAAATGATGATTGAAGAATTAACATGAGAATAAAATAAGATTTCTTTTGAAAATTGTAATCAGCATACTATTGTTTATCACCAGAATATAACATTCACTTTCTCAAACTTTTTTTTAAAGTACTGTACGTACAAATGTTGAAAATACATCAGTTTATGATCATTCATAAGTAACTTTAATAACTTATTGCAGTTTCACGTTTCTTAGTAATAATTTACACTAAACATCCGTATACATCGTTGCTACTGTTGTTCTCAAATATTCATTCAAATTCCAATCGCTTAGTTTTACTGGTTTTTTTTTTCAGGTTCCACCTATTAGATCAGCTCAGTCATAAGTGAAATATTAGGTTACAATTCATCATACAATATATATTAACACAGTTATAACCGTACTTTTCAATGAATACAAAAAAACACTATAAACGTCATTACCTGTAATATCATTATCTTACGATAAACATTTGTTACTCCACTGTATTGTAATAATTAATATTTTATTCTTCCATGTTTTGTAATTTTCAGATTAATCTTGCATGAGGAACTCAATAAATAAAAAATAATTTAAAAGTAAGAAATTAAATATCTCTCTCCATTATTTTCTTGAATAATTTTTGTGACTTTAGTAGTACCGAACAGTACAGTACAGTACTCCAACAGTACTGTACTGTACTCCAACAGTACTGTACTGTACTGCACAGTACTGTAAAAGTACGGTACAATACAGGATAGATGCAGTATAAACAACTTTGTGAAAGCCTTCGACAAATGCGATCATGGTGTAATATCATACAAAATGAGTGATAAAGGAAAAACAGGAAAAGTGGTAGATGGATCTATAATTTCCTAACAGAACATAAAGAGTGACAGAAAACACAGTAAAGTCAGTGGCGGCTACAGTCAAAACCTCTGTTCCGCAAGGTATGTCTGGGATGTGTGGTTGACGGGAGAGGACGTGTGGTTGACGGGAGAGGACGTGTGTGGTTGAGGGGAGAGGACGTGTGTGGTTGACGGGAGAGGACGTGTGTGGTTGAGGGGAGAGGACGTGTGTGGTTGAGGGGAGAGGACGTGTGTGGTTGAGGGGAGAGGACGTGTGTGGTTGACGGGAGAGGACGTGTGTGGTTGAGGGGAGAGGACGTGTGTGGTTGAGGGGAGAGGACGTGTGTGGTTGACGGGAGAGGACGTGTGTGGTTGAGGGGAGAGGACGTGTGTGGTTGAGGGGAGAGGACGTGTGTGGTTGACGGGAGAGGACGTGTGTGGTTGACGGGAGAGGACGTGTGTGGTTGACGGGAGAGGACGTGTGGTTGAGGGGAGAGGACGTGTGTGGTTGAGGGGAGAGGGCGTGTGGTTGACGGGAGAGGACGTGTGTGGTTGACGGGAGAGGACATGTGTCGTTGAGGGGAGAGGACGTGTGGTTGACGGGAGAGGACGTGTGTGGTTGAGGGGAGAGGACGTGTGGTTGAGGGGAGAGGACGTGTGGTTGACGGGAGAGGACGTGTGTGGTTGACGGGAGAGGACGTGTGTGGTTGACGGGAGAGGACGTGTGGTTGAGGGGAGAGGACGTGTGTGGTTGAGGGGAGAGGACGTGTGGTTGACGGGAGAGGACGTGTGTGGTTGAGGGGAGAGGACGTGTGTGGTTGAGGGGAGAGGACGTGTGGTTGACGGGAGAGGACGTGTGTGGTTGAGGGGAGAGGACATGTGTGGTTGAGGGGAGAGGACGTGTGTGGTTGAGGGGAGAGGACGTGTGGTTGACGGGAGAGGACGTGTGTGGTTGAGGGGAGAGGACGTGTGTGGTTGAGGGGAGAGGACGTGTGTGGTTGAGGGGAGAGGACGTGTGTGGTTGAGGGGAGAGGACATGTGTGGTTGAGGGGAGAGGACGTGTGTGGTTGAGGGGAGAGGACGTGTGTGGTTGAGGGGAGAGGACGTGTGTGGTTGAGGGGAGAGGACGTGTGTGGTTGAGGGGAGAGGACGTGTGTGGTTGAGGGGAGAGGACATGTGTGGTTGAGGGGAGAGGACATGTGTGGTTGAGGGGAGAGGACGTGTGTGGTTGAGGGGAGAGGACGTGTGTGGTTGAGGGGAGAGGACGTGTGTGGTTGAGGGGAGAGGACGTGTGTGGTTGAGGGGAGAGGACGTGTGTGGTTGAGGGGAGAGGACGTGTGTGGTTGAGGGGAGAGGACATGTGTGGTTGAGGGGAGAGGACATGTGTGGTTGAGGGGAGAGGACGTGTGTGGTTGAGGGGAGAGGACGTGTGTGGTTGAGGGGAGAGGACGTGTGTGGTTGAGGGGAGAGGACGTGTGTGGTTGAGGGGAGAGGACGTGTGTGGTTGAGGGGAGAGGACGTGTGTGGTTGAGGGGAGAGGACGTGTGTGGTTGAGGGGAGAGGACGTGTGTGGTTGAGGGGAGAGGACGTGTATGGTTGAGGGGAGAGGACGTGTATGGTTGAGGGGAGAGGACGTGTGTGGTTGAGGGGAGAGGACGTGTGTGGTTGAGGGGAGAGGACGTGTATGGTTGAGGGGAGAGGACGTGTATGGTTGAGGGGAGAGGACGTGTGTGGTTGAGGGGAGAGGACGTGTGTGGTTGAGGGGAGAGGACGTGTGTGGTTGAGGGGAGAGGACGTGTGTGGTTGAGGGGAGAGGACGTGTGTGGTTGAGGGGAGAGGACGTGTGTGGTTGAGGGGAGAGGACGTGTGTGGTTGAGGGGAGAGGACGTGTGTGGTTGAGGGGAGAGGACGTGTGTGGTTGAGGGGAGAGGACGTGTGTGGTTGAGGGGAGAGGACGTGTGTGGTTGAGGGGAGAGGACGTGTGTGGTTGAGGGGAGAGGACGTGTGTGGTTGAGGGGAGAGGACGTGTGTGGTTGAGGGGAGAGGACGTGTGTGGTTGAGGGGAGAGGACGTGTGTGGTTGAGGGGAGAGGACGTGTGTGGTTGAGGGGAGAGGACGTGTGTGGTTGAGGGGAGAGGACGTGTGTGGTTGAGGGGAGAGGACGTGTGTGGTTGAGGGGAGAGGACGTGTGTGGTTGAGGGGAGAGGACGTGTGTGGTTGAGGGGAGAGGACGTGTGTGGTTGAGGGGAGAGGACGTGTGTGGTTGACGGGAGAGGACGTGTGTGGTTGAGGGGAGAGGACGTGTGTGGTTGAGGGGAGAGGACGTGTGTGGTTGAGGGGAGAGGACGTGTGTGGTTGAGGGGAGAGGACGTGTGTGGTTGAGGGGAGAGGACATGTGGTTGAGGGGAGAGGACGTGTGTGGTTGAGGGGAGAGGACGTGTGTGGTTGAGGGGAGAGGACGTGTGTGGTTGAGGGGAGAGGACGTGTGTGGTTGAGGGGAGAGGACGTGTGGTTGAGGGGAGAGGACGTGTGTGGTTGACGGGAGAGGACGTGTGTGGTTGAGGGGAGAGGACGTGTGTGGTTGAGGGGAGAGGACGTGTGTGGTTGAGGGGAGAGGACGTGTGTGGTTGAGGGGAGAGGACGTGTGTGGTTGAGGGGAGAGGACGTGTGTGGTTGAGGGGAGAGGACGTGTGTGTGAGGGTTCTGGACCTACTAACTCAGGACTACCTATTTCACCCGACTGATAATTTATCATAAAAAGTCATATCGTTGGATCGCAGCTACAGTGTTGGATCGCAGCTACAGTGTTGGATCGCAGCTACAGTGTTGGATCGCAGCTACAGTGTTGGATCGCAGCTACAGTGTTGGATCGCAGCTACAGTGTTGGATCGCAGCTACAGTGTTGGATCGCAGCTACAGTGTTGGATCGCAGCTACAGTGTTGGATCGCAGCTACAGTGTTGGATCGCAGCTACAGTGTTGGATCGCAGCTACAGTGTTGGATCGCAGCTACAGTGTTGGATCGCAGCTACAGTGTTGGATCGCAGCTACAGTGTTGGAAGAACTCTTATGTGTGAGTTGTGACTGGAGTTACCTAGAGAGGTTTCAGGGGTCAACGCCCCCGCGGCTCGGTCTGAGACCAGGCCTCATGGTGAATCAGGGTCTGATCAACCAGGCTGTTACTGCTGGCCGCACAAGTGATATACCTAGTGAAACACGAAATAATTTCAGTCTGAAGTGGCTTTCGTAGGCCTGCCTCCATTTCCCCTTGTCAGCCCCCTCCCCTCTTCCTTGATTTGGAACTCAGCCATTCGCCTTTATCTACTTATGGTGTAGAGGCGAATTTCACCATTCCACGTAAGTGCTTGAGTGTCTCGGGTCAGTTATGAGGTGCCACAGCTGTTAAATAAACAGTCCTGAAGACACTGTAGGCCTCTATTATTTAGACAACTTACAGAGGTTGCAAATGAGTAAAGCAACCCACAGCTTGTCAGCCATTATGAAAATGAGTGTGGTGATGATGAGCAAACTGATAAGTGCAGTGGTGTTAATAATTACAAAAATGATGAATCTGATAGTGGTGTTTACAATCACAGTGAAGATGATAAGGGCAGTGAAGACCATCATGATAGTCAACCTGATGAGTGTGGAGATGACCCGGTTGTCGATAATGGTGTATGTATCACTGGTGTCCATAATTTTACTCATAATGATGAGGGAAGTGGTACATGTGATGATAGTGATGAGTGTAATAAAAGTGGAGAGGTGAGTGCGAGGGATAGTGTCACCTTCCATACATTCACAGACAAAGAGCGCCGTGCCCTCTGTATACATTATTATTATTATAATCAAAAAGAAGCGCTAAGCCACAAGGGCTATACAGCGCTGCAGGGTAGGGAAGGAAGCAAGGGAATTGGATGGCAGGAGGGAGGGGGGATGATCAGCAGGTTACAGAAAACAGCGGGGCAGGGGATAGTACGGGGGTAGAGGGTAGCAAGAGATACAAGTAGAAAGGGCTGAAAGTATCAGAATTTGTGAAGTAAGTCAGTCGTTGTCAAAAAGTCAATAAGAGAGTCCGGATGAAAGGTGGGTCCATCAGCGAGAAGGGAAGGTAAAGAGAGAGCAGCGGGGCGAAGACGACGACAGAGGTAAATTCTGCGTGCTCGTTGATAAAGTGGGCAGTCCAACAGAATGTGGCTGACTGATAATGGAGCTTGGCAATTCTCACAGAGAGGAGCAAGACGCCTCTCCATGAGATATCCATGAGTAAGACGAGTATGGCCAATGCGAAGACGGGAGAGAGTAGTCTCCCAACCTCGACACTGGTGATAAGAAGACGGCCAGTAACCTATACTCGGTTTAATAGACTGAAGTTTGTTGCCGAGCATAGTAGACCAACGTTGTTGCCAACGGGTGTGAAGGTGGGAAGATATTACAGCAAAATAGTCCGTACATGGAATACCTCTGTAAGAAACTGGTAGGTCATGTACTGCTGACCGCGCAGCAGTGTCTGCCTGTTCATTGCCCTGTACGTCAACATGACCAGGGACCCAACAAAAAAAACAATATCTTTATGCTTAGTAAAGATGCGGCGTAGCCAAAGTTGGATACGGAGGACTAAGGGGTGAGGTGTATCAAATTTTTGTATAGCCTGTAAAGCACTAAGGGAGTCTGAGACAACCACAAATGATGACACAGGCATAGATGCAATACGGATAAGTGCTGTAAGGATGGCATATAATTCAGCAGTAAAAATACTAGCTGAAGATAGTAAATGCCCTTGTACGACGCTGTCCGGAAACACTGCTGCGAATCCTACGCCGTCAGAAGACTTAGAGCCATCTGTGTACACAGCAATGGCATGAGAATGAGAGTGAAAGTGGTCAAGAAAAAGAGAGCGGGAAGCGACCGTAGACAGTTGGGCTTTCGAGCAAGGGAGGGAGAAAGAACAGACTCGAACAGCTGGGACCTCCCAGGGGGGTAGGGAAAAGTGAGATGCTACATGTACATAGAAAGGTGGTAGTTGAAGAGAAGACAAGAGCGAATGAAGGCGAAGAGAGAAGGGACGGAGTAAGCAGGGGCGGCGAACAAATAAAGAATGTCTACTAATATCAGTGACCATTCTATAAATGGAAGGATTGCGGAGATCATGAGAGCGTACATAGTAGCGCAGGCAATGGGCATCACGGCGATCGGATAAGGATGGAACGTTCGCTTCTGCATAGAGGCTTTCGACAGGGGAAGAGCGAAAAGCACCAAGGCATAAACGTAATCCTTGGTGATGAATGGGGTTAAGGCTAGAGAGAGTAGCAGGAGATGCCGCTGAATAGATCTGGTCACCATAATCAAGTTTCGATAAAATAAGGGTGGAATGTAGGTGAAGGAGGGTTCGACGATCAGCTCCCCACGAAAGATGAGCAAGGGTTTTAAGAAGGTTCAGCCGGCTGTGACAAGTTGCCTTCAGAGAGGTAATGTGAGGTTTCCAGGATAACCTACGATCAAAGAGGAGGCCCAGAAACTTGACTGTATCACGTTCAGGGATACGTGAGCCATAGAGGTACAAAGGATGATCAGAGATGACAGAGCGTCTAGTGAAAGTGATTTGGTGGGTTTTAGTGCTGGAAAATTTAAACCCATGTGTGGTGGCCCAATTGGAAACACGGTCGACTGCATGCTGGAGAGAAACTGTAAGGAGGTGACAGTCAGCGCCTGCACAGGCAATAGCAAAGTCATCAACATAGAGTGATGACCAAATATTTGATGGAAGACTAGAGGCCAAATCATTAATAGCAAGGAGAAAAAGTGTTGTGCTCAGAACACATCCCTGGGGGACACCTTCAGCTTGGACAAAGTCCGGGGAGAGCACATTATTAACCCGAACACGGAAATGCCTGTCAGTTAAAAAGTTCTTAAGGAAGGATGGTAGATTGCCTCGAAGGCCTAAGGAGTGGGCTTGGGCTAAAATATTATACCTCCAAGTTGTGTCATATGCCTTCTCAAGGTCAAAAAATATGGCAATAACTGAGTGGTTATTCGCAAAGGCATTACGAACATACGTATCCAAGCGCAGTAAGGGGTCTATGGTAGAACGTCCCTTACGAAAGCCATATTGACGAGTGGAGAGACTGTTGTGTGTCTCTAAATACCACACTAAACGTCTATTTACTAGACGTTCCATTACTTTGCAAACTGCACTGGTAAGAGCAATGGGACGATAGTGGGAGGTTTCATGTCCCGTAGTGCCTGGTTTGCGGAAAGGGAGAACAATGGCGGATTTCCACAGCTGTGGAAGAACTCCTTGTGACCAAATAAGATTGTAAAGGTGTAATAGGACTGCAAGGGCTGACTGATGTAAATGTTGTAGCATACGAATATGAATGTCGTCGGGCCCAGCTGCCGATGATCGACAAGCTGAGAGTGTTGCCTCCAGTTCTTGAAGTGTAAAAGGCACATTATACTGTTCTTCTCTGAGAGAAGAAAAGTCCAAGGGTGCTAACTCTCTGGCAGACTTTGAGGAAAGAAATGAGGGGCATAGATGGAGTCCCTGAGAAATACGGACCAGATGATTGCCAATTTCATTGGCAACATCTAGTGGGTTTGCTATATCAACACCGGCAACCCGCAGAACAGGAGCCGGGTCAGGAGAATATTTACCACTCAGTTTTCGTACTTTTTTCCAGACTGCACTCATAGAGGAAGCAGAGGTGATGGTGGAGACATAATCTCGCCAGCAAGTGCGTTTAGCGTCACGGATGACACGGCGAGCGATCGCACGCTTCTGTTTAAAATCAAGGAGTCGCTCTGTGGTTCTATTGTACCGGTACCTGCCCCATGCAGCGCGTTTCAAACGTACTGCACGAGCACAAGCAGGAGACCACCAAGGCACGCATTTCTGAGAATGCCTGCCCGAAGTTTGGGGTATAGAATGAGAAGCTGCGGTGAAAACGGAGGACGAGAAGAGGTGTAAAAGCTCATCGATGGAGGACGAAGAAGGAACCTCTTTAAAAACAGTCAGGTGTGAGTAAAGGTTCCAATTTGCCCGATTAAATTGCCAGCGTGGGGTGCGAAGAGGTGGCGAATATGAAGGGGAAGTAAGAATGATTGGGAAATGATCACTGTCATGTAAGTCCGGGAGAACAGACCAAGTAAAGTCTAATGCGGCGGAGGAAGAGCAAACTGAGAGATCGATGCAAGAGAGAGTATGAGTCCGAGGATCAAAATGGGTGTGAGTACCTGTATTTAAAACATGGAGGGGGTGGGTGGCAAGAAAAGCCTCTAACTGAATTCCACGGGAATCACAGTGAGACCCTCCCCAGAGGAAATGGTGGGCATTAAAATCACCAAGTAACAGAATCGGTGGCGGTAATGACGAAACAAGGAAGGCAAAATCCGGAATAGATAATGCCCGAGAAGGAGAGAGATATAAAGAACAGAGCGTATACCACCTATGTAAGTGGATACGGGCTGCTGTGTAATGCAGCGAAGTATGAACAAATAGCTGATGGTACGGAATATCAGTGCGGAGAAGAAGGGCACTTTCATTAAAGGTCCCATCAGGAAAAGGATCTGAAGAATACAATAAATTATAGCCTGAGATGTGAGAAATAACAGCAGAGTGTAATTTTGGTTCCTGTAAGCAAACACCAACAGGGGCAAACTGGGAGAGTAACATCTGAAGCTCACCCCGATTACCCCTGAGGCCGCGTATATTCCACTGTAAAAAGGCCATGATTGGCAATGATAAAGATACTTGAAATCCGCAGGTAAGGGTTCCTACGGACTAGAAGGGTTAGAAAAGTCCACATGCGGAGGCAGTGGAAAATGTTCAAGCAGCGAAGGAACGGTGCGCTGTGAAGAAAGGAGTTGCGCAGATGGAGCAGAGGAGAGAGGAAGAGCGGAAGGTGGATCAGTGTCCATTGATGGTTTGGTCTCTGCAATATATTCAGAGATTGCTTCAAGTGTTTCGGAATTCAGAGATGTCGTATGGGAGACAATATTGGGAATGGTAGGGGGAGGATGAGTAAAGATTGGAACTGTATTGGACTGTACCAAGGTAGGGGGGGGCGAAAGGGTGGAGGGAACTGGAGAAGCGTGGCAGGGGACAGAAGAGACAGGAACCTGGGAGGTGGCAGAAGAGGAAGAAACTTGGGAGGGAACAGGGGAGGAAGGTACATTACGAGGAGGAGGGTGAACCTCTGCACTTGTAACTGAGCCAGTGAGAGGGGAAGAACTAGGGACAGAGACAGGGAGGGTAAAATGAGGAGGTGGAAGATGGGTAGGAGGTGTTACCGGACCTTTTTTTGACTTTTGAGAAGTAGAGGGACGATTGGGAAGAGGTGTCGTACGAGGTCTCGTCGATACTGAGGCTTGTAAGAGAGAACTCGAAGAAGCGAGATTAGACTGAGGCGTTGAAGTAGGGACGTCTGAGCCGAGGACAGCAAAAGGATTAGATACAGGAGTGATTATGGGAGAGGTAACCACAGAGGTGGGTGTAGAAGATGGGATACCAGAAGTGGGGGGACGTTTTGAAACACGGGAATAAGAAACACGTGGGAGTCTCCCTTGGAGGCGGAGATGAGAAACTGCCATGGCATAAGGGAGACCTTCTGTCTCTTTGAGGTAACGGATTTCCCGCTCGTTTAAATAGACCTGACAACGGCGAGAGTACGAAGGGTGAGCCTCATGACAGTTAAGGCAAGAGGGAGATCGATTGCAAGACGTATTAGAATGGTCATCGGCACCACAGACTGGGCATTCGGCGATAGATCTGCAATATTTCGCTGGATGGCCAAATCGCCAGCAATTTCTACACTGTTGTGGTGTAGGGATCACCTTTCGAACTTGTAACCGATGTCCTGCTATATAAACGGAGGATGGGAGTTCTCGGCTGTCAAAAGTTAAACGAGCCACATTGCTAGGGTATCGTCTCCGCCCACGGGCAGGAAGAACGTAAGTGTCTACCTTGAGGATTGGGAGATCTTGGAGTTCCAGCTGTTCTAGAATGTCGGTGCCACATGTCTGGAAATTTTGTTGAACTATGGTATGGGGCAGAATAACGGTACCACTACAAGAATTGAGGGAATGATGTTTTTCAAGGGTGACAGGAACAGTATCTATATGGGTAAGACGAGAGAGCTCACGAGCCTGGGTAGCATTCTGTACGGTAATGATGCGCGTACCGCTCTTAAGAGCATGAAAAGAAATATCTTTACCAACATGGCGTAGGAGTGCCTTGCCAATACTATGGTCAGAAAGATAGGCAGTAGAGGAAGTTGGTCGTAAAGTGAAGAATTTAGTCCACTGTTCAGTCTGAAACTGAGCGTGGAAAGGTAGTGAAGGACGTGTCGATCGTTTCTGAGAAGAACGAGAAGGTGAAGGTGGAGAAGTATCATCAGCAGGTAATTGTCGTTGACGTTTAGGCGTGGGACCAGAGTTGGTCCGACGTGGAACGGGTCGGCGATTTGAAAATTGCCGCACCGTAGAGGGAGAGGCCGGAAGCATAGTCAGAGGAGAGCGAAGGTCTGATAAATCGAAGGAGTCAGTCGAGGCCTCAGTACCTGAAGCGGGTGAGGAAACAGCACCGGCAATAGGTACAGAGGCATGAGGAATGTCTGAAGAGTGGTCCAAAGACGAGGCGGGGTCAGAACGGGGTGCGGTATCAAGAAGGGGCCCGGGGGTACCAGGTTCATGGACTAGGGCTGCCATGGTTAGGTTACTTCTTTCTTTTTGTTTTTAAGAAAAAAAAAGAAAGAAGAAAAGAAAATAAAAATAAAAAAAAGAAAAAAAAAGGGGGGACCGGGGAGGGATAGTTCCTAGGAGGGATGAAAGGGCCAGAAATCTCCCTCCGCGCCCAAGAGGACTCGACACCGCTAGTAGCGCAGATGCAGCATGGAACCCGTGCCATACCCTACCCTTCATGCCAGTAAACCAGCAATCTGGGATAGCAACCTCACATCTGCCGAGCTACCTCGGTGGACAAAAGAGAGGGCGGCCGGATATCCGCCACAAAGCATACCTCCTTCAGCCACCACCCCCGGAATCCGAAAGGTGGCTTCCAGAGCTACACCCGTCGCCCAAAAGACACCCAAAGCTACTCCGGGATACCGGAGAGGGATCGGGACATCCCTAGGCAATCCAGATTCCACGGCAAACTACGCCACCGCCAAGAAACCTCAACGGAATGGGATGGACCCCGGTGTCCTTTCTCCTACCTAGGAACTAGCGCGCCTGTGGGAGAAATCCCAAAGGACAAAAAGAGGAAGGGCAAAAGGGAGGAGTGGGGAGGAGGAGGAGGAAAGGAAAAAGGGGAGGATGGGGAGGATGGGATAGGGGAGGGGAGATTGGGGGGTAATTAGGTTCGGTCTGAGGAAGAAGACCGATAGGTCTAATTCCTCAGACCAAGAGCCTCTTCACCACGCCAAGGAGCCCCCCTTGAAGAGGCCCTCTGTATACAAAGACTCCCAAGAGGTCTCACTAATGGAAGTGCACTTAGGAGACTCATGGATAAGGATAATACTGATGATATTGATATTGATTATGTATGTTTGTTATTTAGTAAGTTTTTTCATTTTGCTGAGAAATTGAATTCTATCCCTGGACTTTTATAATGGAACCAAACTCGTATAAACTATCCATTTTAAGTTGGAATATTGCGTCACTTAGAAAAAGATTTTCTGACCTTCACCATAAAGTAACTAATGAACCATTTGATATTGTGTGTCTACAAGAGTACAAAGACCCTGAAAACTCCCAGCCCCCTAAATTGCCATCATTTGTTGCAAATAACCTCAAATCTACTAATTCTTGTCTTCTATATATTAAAAAAAATCACTTCCCCATCAACTTCTTGCACATAAGAAAACAGAGGGACTACAGTATCACGGTGTTAGGATTTATATTGTGAACTCTGCTCTCAACATATTTAACTTGTATGTTCCTGCTGATAAGTTTAATTACTTGGAGCTCCCAACTTGTGCTCAGTCTGAACCTACTCTCATTATTGGCGATTATAATGCAAGACACAAAAGAATTGGAAACTCTCAGTTTGGTAATCGTAATGGTAACCAACTGTTGTCACTCTTAAACAGTCATGATAATGTGCAAATTGTAGGTGATCTTGAACCCACACATGTCTATGGAGGCGTCCTTGATCTGTGTCTTGGCTTCAACATTACTTTTGCCAGCTGTGAGTCTTCCATTGTAACAGATATATCATCAGATCATTTCTCAAGGCTAACCTCTCTAGATATTGGTAATACTATCCTCCCTGGTGAGATATTCAAACGGAAACGTCTTAATGTTTCCCCTGATCAACATGATGACTTTGTTGCACATGTGACTGACTTCTATAATTCTTATGTGTGTACTTCTGTCGAAACTTTTAACAATGACCTTGTGAGCAGTATTCAGAACTACTTAGAGCCGCCTCTGAAACCTCCTACTACTCTAAATCCAACTGACTTCCATAATAATCATAAGTCTTATAAAAACCATACCTATTACAATGTTCCTAAACTTCGACCATTGAAACGTACAGTTCGCAGACTAGGCCTAGCCTATAGAAACCATCGTACCCTTGAAATGCTGAGCCTCTTCCAAACTGCCCTTGCTGCTGCCAGAGAGCGTATGACAGAGCTGCGGCAGACTGGGAACAATTTGTCAATGGTGTCCTGCTCACACCCCACTTAGCCGGGCATGGAGGGACATAAATAGAATTAAGGGTAACAGAACTGAGCAGATCGTGCACCCTCATCCCAGTACCACACAGGCGAAATTAATGAACAAATATGATGCAAGGGAGAGACTGATTTGTTTTATGCTCAGCAAGGAAGATGACTGTTACATTCCTTTCACTAACTTTGAACTTGATGCAGCACTAACAAACGGCAGCTCCACGTCGTCTGGGGAGGATGGTATTACTTACTTGAATTATATAACATGAGGTATGTCACTGGGGAGCCCCCTAAATCATGGACCAACAGCCTCATTATTCCCATTCCAAAGCCTAATCAACAAAACTCATTTTGCCCAATATGCCTTACTAGCTGCTTGTGTAAAACATTCGAAAGGATGATTCTTAATCGTCTTATGCACAGAATTAAGCAATTTTTGTCTCCCTGGTTGCATGGCTTCATGCATGGAAGGAGTGTGCATCATTGCATAGCCACCTTTCTCACTCTGCACACTGACAGCTCATACACTACCTTCCTTGACCTTATATCCGCTTTCGATGTAGCCAACCGATATGTAATCATTAGTGAACTTGCCAGAATGAATGTTGGAGGATGGCTTCTGCCCTTGATTAAAGGCTACCTGTCCAACAGAAAGTCGTCTGTATTGTTCCAGGGACATAGAAGTGTAACTAAAGACTTTGAATTAGAAACCCCACAGGGAGGTGTGCTCAGCCCCACCCTGTTCAATAATCTAATTAATTCCTTACTTAATGCTATGCCTAGTCAGCCCCATAATTATATTATTAGTTTTGCTGATGATATATATAATGATTCACACCGCCGAATTCTCCAACACCCTAAACATTCTTAATCATGTACTAGCCTCGTGTCAGGACCTGGGTTTGATAATCTCTACTGATAAAACAAAGATACTCAACAGGCTTCCTCCTCGACAGAGAGGCACAGTTCGTCAGATCCAGTTGCATGATGGGTCTCTTCTAGAATATGTAACCAGATACAGGTATCTAGGCTTTGAGGTTCCACTACTTGAACCTGTTGTAACGAGACTTTGTCGCCAATACAAAGAAAGGCTGAGAGCACTTAGAGTTGTGGCAGGTTTTCATCCCAGGTATGGAGCTAATGTTAAAATTGTGAATATTATGTATCTTGCTTATATTAGATCATTGGTTGATTATGCTGCGCCACTACTTGCTCTTGTGTCTGACTGGAAGCTTGGAGGGCTGAAAAAACTGCAAAACGAAGCAATGAGGATCATCCTAGGATGCCCTCGTACTGCCAAAATTTTAAATATGCGGAAAGAACTTAATATTCCAAGCATTAGAGATCGTATTACTGAAAGAAATATCCTTATTGGGGTTAATATGCTTAGATTAGCCCATTCAAACCCCTGCACAGAAGCCCTCCAAACTTTCCTCAGCACTGGTGAACATCCTTCCAAATGGATAAAAAAAAACTGGTACCGACCTCCGCATGAACCAGCTACATGATCTATGTCAAGTTAGGCAACAGAGGAATTTCCCTGCTCCATAGGATATTACCCTATTCCAAACTACCATTCCTTCAATTTCCCCCAAAACTCTTCTTAAATTACAACCAAAGCTTCGTCTTGGAGCCAAATAGGATGCCATAAGCTGTATTGATAACTTAGTCACACAGAACACTACTTCACAAATTATTTATGTTGATGGTTCGGTTCACCAATCCACTGGTGCAGCTGGTAGTGCTGCTGTTGTTGATCATGCTGCGCCACTACTTGCTCTTGTGTCTGACTGCCAAAATTTTAAATATGAGGAAAGAACTTGATATTCCAAGCATCAGAGATCGTGTTACTGAAAGAAATATCCTCGTTGGGGTCAATATGCTTAGTTTAGCCCATTCAAACCCCTGCACAGAAGCCCTCCAAACTTTCCTCAGCACTGGTGAACACCCTTCCAGATGAATCGAAAATACTGGAGCCGATCTTCGCATGAACCAGCTTCATGATATATGTCAAGTAAGACAACAGCGGCACTTCCCTGCTCCATGAGATATTACCCCATTCCAAAGTACCATTCCTCCATTTCT
>NC_091293.1:18620718-18793218 GCF_038502225.1 Cherax quadricarinatus | reverse complement strand
GTCTCTGTACCCTCTCTTTCAGTGTAGTCCTTTCTTCTTGTGTTCTGTCGCGGTCGAGGTATACTCTCTGGTACCCCTCTTTGTCTCTCAGTCTTGCTTTCTCTTGCAGAATCCTGATTCGAACTGATTCTTCCTTGAAAGTTACTCTGACAGGCCGTATCCTTCCACTCGCAAACCACCCAATTCTCTGAAAATTTGTCACCTGGGTCATATTGCCCTCCCCTATTGTTTTCATGATGCCTTCAATCATTTTTTTCTCCTCCTGTTTTATTTCTTCAAAGTTGGCCCCCTTGGCTTCTTGGAGCCCGTACACAAAAACTGACCTCGCCCTTTCCTCCTCCCACTGAGTCTCCATCTGCTTCCTCTGAGGCATTTTGTTTCCTTCCATTGACATGTTCTTGCCTTCAGTCCCTGTCATATCTGAAACATCTATTCTTAGTGGACTGTCTTTCCTGGCCAGCTGTCCCGTGCTACTGCAGTTGGCTGTTAGAACCTCTGCATATAACAAACCTTCATTTTCTTCGGACCTGTCGCTTGATCTTAGTGTGCTCATCGTCTTTTCCCTGGCCCCACGTGGGTCTGATAGGTCCTTCGTGTACGGCATGTCTCCGTTGTTGCTTACCATCCCCTTGTCTGCGCCTGACTCTGAATTTCCATCATTGTCTTCAGACCTGTCGTTTGATCTCAGTGTGCTCGTCGTCTTTTCCCTGGCCCCACGTGGGTCTGATAGGGCCTTCCTGTACGGCATGTCTCCGTTGTTGCTTACCATCCCCTTGTCTGCGCCTGACTTTGAATTTCCTGATGTCATGTCTGAATTGTCATTTGTCTCTCTAATCTGTTTCAGGCTTTGCAGTTTCTCTTCTAAGCACTGTATCCTAGCTTCTGCTGCTAAGGCCTGTACTTCCCACTTCCTGCACTCTTCAGCTATCCGCTCCTCCATTTTCTTACCAAGCTCTACTATCTTCCTTCCCCACTCTTCCTCCCTTTTTTGGAGCTCTAACTCCCAGTCTTTCCTCCCTGGTTCTTCTACCAGATCTCTGGTTTTCCGTCCTCTAAGTGTGAGTGTGTGTGTGTGTGTGTGAGTGTGTGTGTGTGTGTGTGTGTGTGTGTGTGTGTGTATGTGTGTGTGTGTGTGTGTGTGTGTGTGTGTGTGTGTGTGTGTGTGTGTGTGTGTACTCACCTAGTTGAGGTTGCGGGGGTCGAGTCCGAGCTCCTGGCCCCGCCTCTTCACTGATCGCTACTAGGTCACTCTCTCTGAGCCGTGAGCTTTATCATACCTCTGCTTAAAGCTATGTATGGATCCTGCCTCCACTACATCGCTTCCCAAACTATTCCACTTACTGACTACTCTGTGGCTGAAGAAATACTTCCTAACATCCCTGTGATTCATCTGTGTCTTCAGCTTCCAACTGTGTCCCCTTGTTACTGTGTCCAATCTCTGGAACATCCTGTCTTTGTCCACCTTGTCAATTCCTCTCAGTATTTTGTATGTCGTTATCATGTCCCCCCTATCTCTCCTGTCCTCCAGTGTCGTCAGGTTGATTTCCCTTAACCTCTCCTCGTAGGACATACCTCTTAGCTCTGGGACTAGTCTTGTTGCAAACCTTTGCACTTTCTCTAGTTTCTTCACGTGCTTGGCTAGGTGTGGGTTCCAAACTGGTGCCGCATACTCCAATATGGGCCTAACATACACGGTGTACAGGGTCCTGAATGATTCCTTATTAAGATGTCGGAATGCTGTTCTGAGGTTTGCTAGGCGCCCATATGCTGCAGCAGTTATTTGGTTGATGTGCGCTTCAGGAGATGTGCCTTGTGTTATACTCACCCCAAGATCTTTTTCCTTGAGTGAGGTTTGTAGTCTCTGACCCCCTAGACTGTACTCCGTCTGCGGCCTTCTTTGCCCTTCCCCAATCTTCATGACTTTGCACTTGGTGGGATTGAACTCCAGGAGCCAATTGCTGGACCAGGTCTGCAGCCTGTCCAGATCCCTTTGTAGTTCTGCCTGGTCTTCGATCGAGTGAATTCTTCTCATCAACTTCACGTCATCTGCAAACAGGGACACCTCAGAGTCTATTCCTTCCGTCATGTCGTTCACAAATACCAGAAACAGCACTGGTCCTAGGACTGACCCCTGCAGGACCCCGCTGGTCACAGGTGCCCACTCTGACACCTCGCCACGTACCATGACTCGCTGCTGTCTTCCTGACAAGTATTCCCTGATCCATTGTAGTGCCTTCCCTGTTATCCCTGCTTGGTCCTCCAGTTTTTGCACCAATCTCTTGTGTGGAACTGTGTCAAACGCCTTCTTGCAGTCCAAGAAAATGCAATCCACCCACCCCTCTCTCTCTTGTCTTACTGCTGTCACCATGTCATAGAACTCCAGTAGGTTTGTGACACAGGATTTCCCGTCCCTGAAACCATGTTGGCTGCTGTTGATGAGATCATTCCTTTCTAGGTGTTCCACCACTCTTCTCCTGATAATCTTCTCCATGATTTTGCATACTATACATGTCAGTGACACTGGTCTGTAGTTTAATGCTTAATGTCTGTCTCCTTTTTTAAAGATTGGGACTACATTTGCTGTCTTCCATGCCTCAGGCAATCTCCCTGTTTCGATAGATGTATTGAATATTGTTGTTAGGGGTACACATAGCGCCTCTGCTCCCTCTCTCAATACCCATGGGGAGATGTTATCTGGCCCCATTGCCTCTGAGGTATCTAGCTCACTCAGAAGCCTCTTCACTTCTTCCTCGGTTGTGTGCACTGTGTCCAGCACTTGGTGGTGTGCCCCACCTCTCCGTCTTTCTGGAGTCCCTTCTGTCTCCTCTGTGAACACTTGTGTGTGTGTGCTTGTGTGTGTGTGTGTGTGTGTGTGTGTGTGTGTGTGTGTGTGTGTGTGTGTGTGTGTGTGTGTGTGTGTGTGTGTGTACTCACCTATTTGTGGTTGCAGGGGTCGATTCAAAGCTCCTGGCCCCGCCTCTTCGCTAATTGCTACTGTACTCACCTAGTTGTACTCACCTAGTTGAGGTTGCAGGGGTCGAGTCCAAGCTCCTGGCCCCGCCTCTTCACTGGTCGCCACTAGGCCACTCTACCTGAACCATGATCTTTATCGTACCTCTGCTTAAAGCTATGTATGGATCCTGCCTCCACTACATCTCTTCCCAAACTATTCCACTTCCTGACTACTCTGTGGCTGAAGAAATACTTCTTAACATCCCTGTGATTCATCTGTGTCTTCAGCTTCCAACTGTGTCCCCTCGTTGCTGTGTCCAGTCTCTGGAACATCCTGTCTTTGTCCACCTTGTCAGTTCCTCTCAGTATTTTGTAAGTCCTTATCATGTCCCCCCTATCTCTCCTGTCCTCCAGTGTCGTCAGGTTGATTTCCCTTAACCTCTCCTCGTAGGACATACCTTTTAGCTCTGGGACTAGTCTTGTGGCAAACCTTTGCACTTTCTCTAGTTTCTTTACATGCTTGGCTAGATGTGGGTTCCAAACTGGTGCCGCATACTCCAATATGGGCCTAACGTACACGGTGTACAGGGTCCTGAACGATTCCTTATTAAGATGTCGGAATGCTGTTCTGAGGTTAGCTAGGCGCCCATATGCTGCGGCAGTTATTTGGTTGATGTGCGCTTCAGGATATGTGCCTGGTGTTATACTCACCCCAAGATCTTTTTCCTTGAGTGAGGTTTGTAGTCTCTGGCCCCCTAGACTGTACTCCGTCTGCGGTCTTCTTTGCCCTTCCCCAATCTTCATGACTTTGCACTTGGTGGGGTTGAACTCCAGGAGCCAATTGCTGGACCAGGTCTGCAGCCTGTCCAGATCCCTTTGTAGAATTGGTCATTGACACACACTCAGTTCACGGAGTTCACTACCTTATCACAAGATAGGCACATGGCTTCTGCCGAAAAGAAGAGGTCACGATGCTCCATGAACACGACGGAGGACTCAGATTTGGAAATGTGGGGCGAAATTCTAGCGAAGAAGTTGCGAGAGGAAGAGGAAGATCCTGCTCACATTGTAGCAGATCTGACAGTCCCAACCATGAAGCCAGCGACAATAGAAACAGGGGAAGAAATAAACACCCCACCCCCCGAAAACCAAGAGGGATGGAACACTGTGGACAACAAGAAGAAGCGCCATCCGTCCAAGGAGCAGGCAAACCAGCTCAACCGACCTGGCAAATTCAAGGTGAAGTCTTACGGTGACCACAGAACCCACTATGGGGTTGTTTCATACCTGGAATCACGACACAACCTGAAGTTCAAGATATGGTTCAACTTGAGGGGAGAACCAATATTGACTCCTCTCAACAAGGAAATGTATACCACCTTGAAGAGAGTCATGGAGACAGATCGCTCATTCACCCTGGAGGAACTGGACTCTCGGCAGAAGATCACCAAGGGTGTAGTGATGCGATACCCGCTGATGATGCCCATCGAGGCAGTAGCAGCTCACCCCAGTGTGGTGTCAGCTCAACGTCTCAAGGCAAAGACGGCAGGCAACGCACCAACCCGACAGGTCCTCATTCAGCATGTAGGACCACTGCCATCCCAGCTGGACCTCGGTTCTTGGGGCAGGTACGATGTCAGGACCTTCACAGCAGAACCAGTTCGCTGTTTCAAGTGTCAGCGTTATGGACACCTGTGTGCACTCTGTCCGAACCGAGTAATCTGCGGTGTCTGCAGCCAGCACCACCCTACCGAGGAATGCATCACCAAGCTGAAAAATGCATCGCCACCCACTCCACAATGCCCGAACTGCAGGCAGAAACACCATGCCTGGAATCCTCGATGCCCCGAGAGGCTCGCCAGAATTCAAGAAGTCTGGAAGATGCCAAAAACTCGGCAACAGGCTACGACGGATCATCACTCTCAGCAAACGATGGGTGCAGAGATCCCTGCCATATCGCAGATCTCTCAGCAGCTAACCCAAGTCAATGCCCAGGAATTCCCAATCCTCGAAGCCTCAACCAGGCGTCAAGGTCAAGAACCTCCTGCACCCTTACCTCAACGAAGAAACAGAAACAAGAGGAACAGGAGGCGTCAACAGGGTGCATCTGGTCAATGCGATCAGCAGGCGGCACTAAACGAGCCCCCACCGGCCATAGCACGACAACGCAGGCACTCCTTACCCGGTACAGGCGCTTTGCAGACTCAACTGGCACCTCACCAGCAGATTCCGGCTACCCAACCTGGTATACAGCAACAGACCACGGTGCATACAATAAAGAATTCCAACCCTCAGCAGTCCCTACACACCACAACAGCCCAGATAATATCCATTGTTTCGAACTCAACCCCAAAGCAGGCCCTCACCAGGGAGGATCTCGTAGCACTCATCAAGGTGTTCACGGATCTTATTTGCAACACAATCAACTCCACGGAACAACAGAGCACATTCCGGCAGATGGTCAATACGCTCCTGAGAGTGTGCTTTCTGACCGAAGAGGAGACAGTGGATGCCATGAATTTGCAGGTTCTCAGAGCGGGCAGGACTCAGTCTCCAGCTCAGGAAACAACATCGATGGAATAACCTCGGTACCAAATCACACCCTCAAGGTTCTACAATGGAACATTCAGGGCCTGAGGGGCAAACAGCACCTCTTGCTGGAAGCATTAATTCGGGATCGGGTTGACATCGTCTTGCTACAAGAAACTCTGACTGTGTGAGTGTGTGAGTGTGTGAGTGTGAGTGTGTGTGTGTGTGTATGTGTGTGTGTGTGTGTGTGTGTGTGTGTGTGTGTGTGTGTGTGTGTGTGTGTGTGTGTGTGTGTGTGTGTGTATGTGACTCAATCAATATTTGCACCAATAACTCATTACAGTTGTGACCGGGTGTGGAAGTGTGAATTGCTCATTACTCTATAATTTGCTCATGATTGTAGCCATACAAGGAATACCTGTGTACAACATCGCAATTCACACAACCATTTAATTAACTACAGAAACTCAAGACTTATCGCCACAGAAGACAACACTCAATACCGAAGAATCCTGGAATCATCGCTTATCTCTATAACCAACAATTTCAACCAGAACAACGGCTTCTATAACATAGCTGAACCACTCGCCAAGAAACTTCTTCATCGCTATCCCACATAAGAACATAGAACACTGCAAAAGGTCTACTCACAACTTGTCCAATACCCCTGCCAAGCTACCCAAGACTCTATAACTCCACCCGGTAGATCATCAGATGCAGCATTCTCCACCTGACCTCAACATTCTGAACATGACTATAAATACTCCCGTACCTTCCACCCCAGGTAGATCTGTGTGTGACTTGAAAAAGCCCACTGTGTGGGTGAAACGTTGTCAATAAAGGATCACATTATACTGCATATGTGTTTATATTTCCACTGTGTCGGTATTTGATACCATTTATTTCCATTGTAGCCATGTATAAACGTAAGTAACCATTCTTACAGAATTCATTACCTTTGTAACTTGTGAGCTCATTACCTTTGTGCCTAGTTCAGCTATCAAAACTTTGGGGGCCCAGTCCCTGGACCCATTATGTACCTCTGTAATCCGTAAATACCTTTGTAACTTGTCATGATTGTGACCAGACCTACATGGAGTTCATTATCTTTGTAAATTGTGAGTTCATTACCTTTGTAAATTGTGAGCTCATTACCTTCGTAAATTGTGAGTTCATTACCTCTGTAACTTGCTCAGCTATCAAAACTTTGGAGTCCAGTCCCTGGACCAATTATGTACCTCTGTAATCTTTTGACTACCGCCCACAGGATGGGTATGGGGTGCATAATAAACATATTAAACTAACTGTCCCGACTATGTGCCCAAGACTACCCGGTTTTGCTGGGTATTTTCGGCACATGGACCCGGGCGTTCACTGCAGAGGCACAGCTGTATTTGTATCCAATACAATACCTCACGAGGTTATAGCCAACCCTGCGGACTGTGGGGAGGATGTCGAGGTACAGGCCATCCTTGTGCACATACCTGGGGCGCCCATTACCATCTATAACATCTACAAGAACCCAAGACACACCCTCGACATTGCAGAGCTCCTCGCACTAGCACGCACTGAGTGTATTATTGTGGGTGGAGATTTCAACGCACATCACCCAATGCTGCACTCTCACTCAGCAACCAATGCTGCTGGCAGACACATAGCAATGCTCCTACACGATATTCCAGAGGTAAAGTTGCTAAACAATGGAGACCCCACACACCTTTTGGGTGGCTGCCTCGACCTTACCTTCGGGTCAAGACAACTCGCAGCAGGAGCCACATGGGAAACTCATCCTCACCTTGTCAGTGACCACTTTGCAGTGATCACCACCTTCAACATCAACAGGCCTCCCACAGTTGTGCTGCCTCCTAGATGGGACGTAAAGAGGGCCAACTGGAAGGTGTTCCAGGATTATCTTCATGACTGGTGGTCCACATACTCTCTATCTGAAGACTGTGATACGGCTGAACAGGAGCTAATCCCTGTTCTCATCCAGGCAGCAGAGTGCGCAGTTCCAAAGAAGTCCGCAGGACGCACTCACAAAAGAGACTGGTGGTTCTACAACGACGAGGTGCGGGAGCAGAACCACTGCATCAACTCTTTTAGGAAGCTATACAGGCGTAACCCTACGGCAGAGAACATGAATACTCTGAGAGCCATTGTGCAGCATGCCATAAGAGACTCTCTCAGAGTAAAAACTGAGAAATGGCTGGAGTGGTGCTCAACATTCGGGCATCACACCACCTTATCTGAGATATGGAGCAAGCTCAACATAGCAATTGGCAAGAGCAAGCCGAGGCCACCAGCACACTCGAACCCATCCCAGGAAGCTGAGAAACTAGTGGAGCTTTTCACTTCCAGGGGAGCCTCCACTCAGCTCCCACAGGACATCCGGAATATACAGACGGATCTTCTGCCACAGCGCCAGCTAACGATACAAGCTGCATGTGAGTCGGAAGATGTGACTGATGAAGACCTTACGGACTTGGAACTCCGACGTGCCATTAAGAACACAGGTGACACTGCCCCGGGCATCGATGGTGTTACATACTCCATGATTGCACGGGCTGGGCAGAGTGGATGGGAGGCCATACTAGACGTCATTAACAAGTCGTGGAGGGCCAGGACACTCCCAGCAGCTTGGAAGAAAGCTACCATCGTACCAATTCCAAAGCCCATGGACCCAGGCAGTATGAGACCCATATCGCTGACCAGCTGCTTAGCCAAGACTGCTGAGAGGATGGTGTTAAACCGCCTCCTATGGAAACTTGGACCCTCTCATCATCACATATTTGGCTTCACCAAAGGAGTGGGTACAGCAGAGTGCATAACCACTCTACTAAGCCAGATTGCTGATAGTAACAAAAAACCTAGTATTGTTGTCTACCTCGACCTTGAAAAGGCATTTGAGCTAGCCAGCCCCACAGCAATTCTGGCAATACTAGCTCGGAAGGGAATCAAAGGACACTTCCTGGCCTGGATAGAGTCCTACCTTAGGGGCAGGCAGGCCTGTGTCAGCTTTCAGGGATACTACTCTTCCTTTAAATCCCTGGAAAACGGTACGCCACAAGGAGGTGTGCTCAGTCCTACCCTGTTTAACATCCTTATGCAGGAACTTGTGAGCCTTCCCTTTCATAGTGGTACACAGCTCCTCAGCTATGCTGATGATCTTGCACTCGTAGTGAATGGGAAAGGCAATTTAGAACGACAGGCTCAGAGAGCTTTGGACCTAATTACGCAGTCTTGCAAGGAACTAGGCCTCAAGATCTCGGCCGAGAAATCTCTTGCAATGATGTTCAAGGGACCAGATCCTGTGAATAGATTACGTATTCAGGATATAGAACTTGAGTGGACAGGCTCCTACCTGTACTTGGGAATCTACATTGATAAAAAGCTGATCTTTCAGAAACAGGCCGAGTATGTCAGATCACGTGCTCTACTCAGACTCAACGCCATGAGAGCCATGACGAGGCACCGTGCAGGGGCAAGCAAAGATGTACTTTGCTTGTACTATATACAAGCTATACGCTCGCTCATTGACTATGGTGCACGGACGTTAGCTCATCTCTTCCCGCAGAGCAGGCAAAGGGTGGAGGTCGTACAAAATAAGGCGATAAGAACTATGCTTGGGGCCCCCATCTGGACCAACACAGTATGTCTCAGATCTGAGGCCCGGCTTCCTTCCTTGGCTGACAGAGTAAGATACATAAACGCCTGCAAAGTGGCCACGATTCTGCACCGGCAGCAAGGTACCCCACTAAGGAGACGGATATTGACAACCATGGCACAAGATCCCACACTCTTCACGGACTACTCCTGGATTCGTTCGTTTTGTGCTGCTGGGCGGAAGCTGCTGCCTATACAACTACTCCTTGAGAAGAGTTGTGACCTTCCTGTTGCTGGGTACCATCCACCACCTCCCTGGCGCCCAGATCCAGCCGATGTTTGCATCATGCAGCTACCCATCTCTAAGCGTCTTTGCAGTCAAGACACCCTCAGCAATCATGCTGAGACAAGCATGGCACTGGCAGAGGGAGGCACATGTGCAGTGTATTTCACAGATGGTTCTGTCGACCCTGACAGGAAGAGAGCAGCAGCTGGACTGTACCACAATGGTCACACACAAGGCTGGCGACTCCCTGACCACTGCACGATCCTTCAAGCTGAGCTGGTGGCGATTCAGCAGGCATTGTCACATGCCCTACGACATCGACTCCGACCTGTCATACATGTTGATTCCACCTCTGCAATCAATGCCCTGTCCCATCCTCAACCACAGGACAATGTTCACCTCATCACATCGATCCTGAGCATAATGACAGCCTTAGAAGTTCAGGGTAACAGATCAACATTGAACTGGATCCCCAGCCATGCTGGCATCCTGGGAAATGAGGCGGCAGATGATGCAGCCAAGGCAGCAACAGACTATCCACATGTTGGGATTACTGTCCCAATCAGCCTACGACAGACCAAACTGGTGGCTGCCAGAGCTATGAAATTTATGGGGAAGGTCTTAGGTGATACCCCATCTCAACAGTGGTACCGAGCAGCGACTCAGGGAGCACACCCTCCATATGATAGAAGCTGGTCCAGAGCGCAGTGTACCGCCATCCATCGGCTTCGTTTGGGCTTTCCCACAGCCAAGATGATGGTAGACAGGTTGAGGAGGAGATGTGCCAGTACTGTCAGCACGTTGTCCAGCGGCCCCTAACACATATCTTCTGGAGTGCGAAGTTACTGAGACACTCCGCAGGCAACTAGGAGTGATATTCCCTCCCGAAGAGGACCCAGAGATGACTGCGGCCACACTAGTGTACCATGGAGTCAATGAACCAGACAAGCTGTTACCTGTGATAACGACATATCCTCCTCCTCGTTAGTGTCCATAGTTAGGAGTACATATGGTGTTGTCGCTTATGAGATGCACCAGATGAACTGACTAGACGAGTGCTTGAGCAGCATACGTCGCATCATTGCAGAAACCTTTCTCCCTCGGGAGCCAGAGACGGGTCATCGCAAGATTGAGACCCGTGCCAGGACTACGGTCTTGGCGAAAATTATACATACATACATGTTCTCTTTGTAACGGCTTGACAAAGCTCCTGGAGAGCGAAACGTTGCCACAATAAAATGTCACATTAGTTGCACTTGTGTCCTTTTACTTTACATATTATCTGTAATTCTACCAACTTTATTACGATAAATTAAATGAATTTAGAGACAAATCACTCAGAAATGTTCAAGAAATGGCAAAGTATTTTATCCACAGTAGTATATTAGAGACCATTCTGGAGAAATACCCTGACTTTGCTAGCTGTAAATAAAGCATTACAATGTGTGTGTGTGTGTATGTGTGTGTGTGTGTGTGTGTGTGTGTACTCACCTAGTTGAGGTTGCAGGGGTCGAGTCCAAGCTCCTGGCCTCGCCTCTTCACTGGTCGCTACTAGGTCACTCTCCCTGAACCATGAGCATTATCCTACCTCTGCTTAAAGCTATGTATGGATCCTGCCTCCACTACATCGCTTCCCAAACTATTCCACTTCCTGACTACTCTGTGGCTGAAGAAATACTTCCTAACATCCCTTTGATTCATCTGTGTCTTCAGCTTCCGACTGTGTCCCCTTGTTGCTGTGTCCAGTCTCTGGAATATCCTGTCTTTGTCCACCTTGTCAATTCCTCTCAGTATTTTGTAAGTCGTTATCATGTCCCCCTATCTCTCCTGTCCTCTAGTGTCGTCAGGTTGATTTCCCTTAACCTCTCCTCATAGGACATACCTCTTAACTCTGGGACTAGTCTTGTTGCAAACCTTTGCACTTTCTCTAGTTTCTTTACATGCTTGGCTAGGTGTGGGTTCCAAACTGGTGCCGCATACTCCAATATGGGCCTAACGTACACGGTGTACAGGGTCCTGAACGATTCCTTATTAAGATGTCGGAATGCTGTTCTGAGGTTTGCCAGGCGCCCATATGCTGCGGCAGTTATGTGGTTGATGTGCGCTTCAGGAGATGTGCCTGGTGTTATACTCACCCCAAGATCTTTTTCCTTGAGTGAGGTTTGTAGTCTCTGGCCCCCTAGACTGTACTCCGTCTGCGGTCTTCTTTGCCCTTCCCCAATCCTCATGACTTTGCACTTGGTGGGATTGAACTCCAGGAGCCAGTTGCTGGACCAGGTCTGCAGCCTGTCCAGATCCCTTTGTATTTCTGCCTGGTTTTCGATCGAATGAACTCTTCTCATCAACTTCACGTCATCTACAAACAGGGACACCTCGGAGTTTATTCCTTCCGTCATGTCGTTCACAAATACCAGAAACAGCACTGGTCCTAGGACTGACCCCTGTGGGACCCCGCTGGTCACAGGTGCCCACTCTGACACCTCGCCACGTACCATTACTCGCTGCTGTCTTCCTGACAAGTATTCCCTGATCCATTGCAGTGCCTTCCCTGTTATCCCTGCTTGGTCCTCCAGTTTTTGCACTAATCTCTTGTGTGGTACTGTGTCAAACGCCTTCTTGCAGTCCAAGAAAATGCAATCCACCCACCCCTCTCTCTCTTGTCTTACTGCTGTCACCATGTCATAGAACTCCAGTAGGTTTGTGACACAGGATTTCCCGTCTCTGAAACCATGTTGGCTGCTGGTGATGAGATCATTCCTTTCTAGATGTTCCACCATTCTTCTCCTGACAATCTTTTCCATGATTTTGCATGCTATACATGTCAGTGACACTGGTCTGTAGTTTAGTGCTTCATGTCTGTCTCCTTTTTTAAAGATTGGGACCACATTTGCTGTCTTCCATCCCTCAGGCAATCTCCCTGTTTCGATAGTTGTATTGAATATTGTTGTTAGGGGTACACATAGTGCCTCTGCTCCCTCTCTCAATACCCATGGAGAGATGTTATCTGGCCCCATTGCCTTTGAGGTATCTAGCTCACTCAGAAGCCTCTTCACTTCTTCCTCGGTTGTGTGTACTGTGTCCAGCACATGGTGGTGTACCCCACCTCTCCGTCTTTCTGGAGCCCCTTCTGTCTCCTCTGTGAACACTTCTTTGAATCTCTTGTTGAGTTCCTCACATACTTCACGGTCATTTCTTGTTGTCTCTCCTCCTTCCTTCCTTAGCCTGATTACCTGGTCCTTGACGGTTGTTTTCTTCCTGATGTGGCTGTATAAAAGTTTTGGGTCAGATCTGGCTTTCGCTGCTATGTCGTTTTCATATTGTCGTTGGGCCTCCCTTCTTATCTGTTCATATTCATTTCTGGCTCTATGACTGCTCTCCTTATTCTCCTGGGTCCTTTGCCTTCTACATTTCTTCCATTCCCTAGTACACTTGGTTTTTGCCTCCCTGCACATTTGGGTGAACCATGGGCTCATCCTGGCTTTTTCATTATTCCTGTTACCCTTGGGAATAAACCTCTCCTCAGCCTCCTTGCACATTGTTGCTACATATTCCATCATCTCATTAACTGACTTCCCTGCCAATTCTCTGTCCCACTGAACCCCATTCAGGAAGTTCCTCATTCCCGTGTAGTCCCCTTTCTTGTAGTTTGTCTTCATTTGTCCTGGCCTTCCTGCTTCCCCCTCCACTTGTAGCTCTACTGTGTATTCGAAGCTTAAAACCACATGATCGCTGGCCCCAAGGGGTCTTTCATATGTGATGTCCTCAATATCTGCACTACTCAAGGTGAATACTAGGTCCAGTCTTGCTGTTCATCCTCTCCTCTCTCTCTCTTGTAGTGTCCCTTACGTGTTGGTGCATGAAGTTTTCCAGTACCACCTCCATCATCTTAGCCCTCCATGTGTCTTGGCCCCCATGTGGCTCCAAGTTCTCCAAATCGATCTCCTTGTGGTTAAAGTCGCCCATGATCAGGAGCTTTGCCCTGCATGCATGAGCTCTTCTGGCCACTGCAGTCAGTGTGTCAACCATCGCTCTATTGCTCTCGTCGTACTCTTGCCTTGGCCTCCTGTTGTTCTCTGGTGGGTTATACATCACTGTAATTACCACCTTGGGACCTCCAGAGTGAAGTGTTCCCGCTATGTAATCGCTTGCTTCTCCGCTGTCTCCTCTCTCCAGCTCATCAAAATTACATTGGTTTCTGATCAACAGTGCCACTCCTCCCCTCCCCCTGTTACCTCTGTCTTTCCTCAGGATCTGGTATCCCGTTGGAAATATGGCATCTGTTATCATACCTGTTAGCTTGGTTTCTGTGAAAGTTATGATGTCCGGTGATGCCTGTTTGACTCTTTCGTGCCACTCCTCCCACTTATTTGTTATTCCATCAGCGGTTGTGTACCATACCTTCAGTTTCCTTTCCAACACTGTGGTTTGGGGGGCCTGTGAGGGTGGGAGACCTGGTTGCATACTGTGGGATTCTATAGCTGGGTGTTGGGTGGAAGCTGTGAGTGTGGATTGTAGTTTGTGTTGGGATGGTGTTCTGAGGATAGTTCTGTGTGTGCTTGCACTTGCTGCTCTGTTCTGCTCTGATTGACCTCTGCTGGTTCCAACCTTGTCTCCTTTCGTAGCTCCTTTCGCTTTTTTGTCTTCTCCCTCAGCTGCTGTCATTCTGTTTGTGTTCTGCCTCTGTCTAGGAACACCCTTATGTACTTTTCTGAGTATTTCAACCGCGGTTTCTCTTGGAGGATCCTGTTCCGTACTGTTTCTGTCCTGAGAATCAGCTTGATCGGTTGTTTTCTCCCCTTGAAGTACCCCACTATTCTCTGAAAATTTACAATCTCGTCCATGTCTTCTTCACCTATTTCCTTGATGATGTTCTCAATCTCCTTTCTTTCTGCCTGCCGTCTTTCAGTGTGTGTCCTTTCCTCTCTCTCATGAAACCTGTGGATAAACACTGATTTAGCTCTTTCCTCCTCCCATTGCCTCTCCCTCTGTGACTCTGGTTCCTGTCTGCACATGGTCAATTTCTCCCTTGTTTTTTCCAGTGGCTCTTGGTAGCATTGTTGTGCCTCTGCATTTGACCTAACCCCCTCTCTGCCTGCACCCAGCTGCTCTCCCCATTCACTCCTTGGTCCTTCTTGGCAGATTGATATGGCCTTAGCATAATTCATATCTCCCTCCTTCCTGTTCGGCTTCTCAGCTTCATATGCTGTGTCTTCTCTGGTCAGTGGCCATGTAACTTGCTTCAGCCTGTTTACCTCATCTTCTAGGACCCTTATCCTGGTTATTGCAGTTTCGGCTTGTGTCTCCCAATTCTTCTTCTCCTTCTCCAACCTCTCTTCTAATTTCACAGAAAGCTCTGTCTCCATTTTTTCAGAAAGCTCTCCTAATTTTCTTTCCCACTCTTGTTCCATCCTTTTCCACTGCTCCTCCATCCACTCCTCCCTACCAAAACCATTCTCATCTGGTCCCTGGTTCCTGCGAGTCCCCACCATATTTTTTTTTTTAAGAGAAAACAGTGAGAGAGAGAAAGAGAGAGAAGGGAAAGGTAGGAGAGAGGGAGAGAGTGAGAAGGGAAAAGGGAGGAGAGAGGGGAGAGTGAGAAGGGAAAAGGGAAGAGAGAGAGAGAGAGAGAGAGAGAGAGAGAGAGAGAGAGAGAGAGAGAGAGAGAGAGAGAGAGAGAGAGAGAGAGAGGAGAGAGAGAGGTGAGAGAGTGGCAAAGAGAGGGGAGAGGGGGAGAGACAGGGGAGAAGGGGGAAGAGAGGGGGAGATGGAAGAGAGAGAGGGGAGAGAGAGGATAGGGGGAGATAGAGGGGAGAGAGAGAGATGGGAAATGGGAGAGGGGAGAGATAGTGAGAGGGCTAGAGATGTTAAAGGGGGAGAGATGTTAGAGGGGGAGAGATGTTAGAGGGGGGAGGTGTTAGAGGGAAGAAATGTTATAGGGGAGAGATGGGAGAACGGAGAGTTGGGAGAGGGAAGAGAGATAGGCAAAGTGAGAGATAGGTAGAGAGAGAGATAGGTAGTGAGAGATATAGGTAGAAAGAGATAGGTAGAGAGAGGTATAGGTAGAGAGGTATAGGTAGAGAGAGGTATAGGTAGAGAGAGGTATAGATAGAAGTAGTGAGAGAGATAGGTAGAGAGGGAGAGAGATAGGTAGAGGTAGAGAGAGAAATAGGTACTGAGAGATAGGTAGATATGGGTAAAGAGAGGTAGAGAGATAGGTATTGAGAGAGAAAGAGAGAGAGAAAGAGAGGGAGGGATTTCAGGTCAGTTAACAGGAAGGTATGAGATCCTGTGTGTGTGTGTGTGTGTGTGTGTGTGTGTGTGTGTATGTTTGTGTGCCCCCACTTCTAAGTATTCATACTGCTAATAAATATAAGTAGTAATACCATTATTTCTAAAACTACCAACAGTGATTCTAGCACTTATCAATTCTACTTATAAAACACAGAAAGTAACTAGGTTGTAAAATTTAGCTTGTCTCAGCTTCTAGGAGTGTCTGACGTCACCCTCACTAGGCTTCCCCTCACTAGGCTGCTCCTCGCTAGTCAACACTATCTCCACCTTATCTATGCTATTTCTGCTCTAATTCTGGTAACAGCTTGCAGAAGTGAGTGACCAGTATCTAACAGTGATGCAAGGCCAGGATTCAGAACCCCACAACAACCCCAACAGGTGAGTGATACTTGTGCTGGCAGTGGTGCGATGACAAGTTGCCAGATGCTGATGACATAGTCGTCGTACATAAGCCTTCTATCACTATTTTGAAAATTCTTCACCCATGATGTTTATAACCATATATGCTCATACATCCCGCTTCCCTCAAGTGATTTCACTTATGATGGAATACACTTCACTTATAATATAATATACTTCACTTTCAGTGTTACACTTTATATGTATAATGTCACACAACTGTTGTGACGTCACTGCTACAGCATGCCTACTACTGCCACCTTCCCTTGTTGTATATTTTATTTTTTCCTTTCTACTTTTGCTTATTAACTTTTTCACTCTCACTGTATGGTGCCCCACATTTCACTTGTTATCCAATCTCTCAAAACTCTTGAACACCCGCTTCCACATTCACTTGAATCTTTGTATATTTGAATCTGTGTAGCAACAGAAGCCTACTAGCCACTAACGGTTTGACACTTTGACTTTTTTTAACTAATAACTCTGGTTATCACTAGTAGTATTGTTCACTGACGTTGTCACTACCACTGATTACTGCTAGCAGTTACTGCACGCCTTAAAAAACACTAAAGTTCTCGGAGCCTTGTCACCCATGTCTGCTGACTGTGTGTGTGTGTGTGTGTGTGTGTGTGTGTGTGTGTGTGTGTGTGTGTGTGTCTGTGTGTGTGTGTCTGTGTATGGTGTGTGTGTGTGTGTACTCACCTACTCACCTAGTTGTACTCACCTAGTTGAGGCTGCAGGGGTCGAGTCCGAGCTCCTGGCCCCGCCTCTTCACTGATCGCTACTAGGTCACTCTTCCTGAACCCTGAGCTTTATCATACCTCTGCTTAAAGCTATGTATGGATCCTGCCTCCACTACATTGCTTCCCAAACTATTCCACTTACTGACTACTCTGTGACTGAAGAAATACTTCCTAACATCCCTGTGATTCATCTGTCTCTTCAACTTCCAACTGTGTCCCCTTGTTACTGTGTCCAATCTCTGGAACATCCTGTCTTTGTCCACCTTGTCAATTCCTCTCAGTATTTTGTATGTCGTTATCATGTCCCCCCTATCTCTCCTGTCCTTCAGTGTCGTCAGGTTGATTTCCATTAACATACCTCTTAGCTCTGGGACTAGTCTTGTTGCAAACCTTTGCACTTTCTCTAGTTTCTTTACGTGCTTGGCTAGGTGTGGGTTCCAAACTGGTGCCGCATACTCCAATATGGGCCTAACGTACACGGTGTACAGGGTCCTGAACGATTCCTTATTAAGATGTCGGAATGCTGTTCTGAGGTTTGCTAGGCGCCCATATGTAGACAGCCTGTACTGTCTGCACAGACAGCCCATGCTGTCTGCCAGCTTAGTTCATATTTCACGCCACTCAGGTGCTGCCCTCTGTAGCCAAGCCTCCCAGCAAGCACGCCAGCCTGCCGACCCATGCCTCTCCCTCACTCTCACAGCGGCCTAGCAGCAAGACACAAGGCCTCTCCAGCTCTCTCTCGTGGGATGGCCCTGCCCGGGCCATGGGCACAACACAAGCCTGTGTACCCACCACTACTTAACAATAAAGTAAGAAGCTCTCCGAAGACGTATCATTTACTACCCGCTACCAAGGAAACCTTTCATTATAAATGGTGACAGCGGTGCTCGCAGCAGTTGTGTTTGCCTGGAGAGAGGGAGAAAGAGGTATGAAGTCATCTTCACTTCATCACCCTACACAAGAAGCATCCGTCTCTCAACGAGTTATCCTGATGTCGTGTCTGCACGTTTCAGCATCCAGACACAGGTACAAGCAGGATCCAGCCGAAATTTGCCGAAATTCTCCGAGAATTGTAAGTGACCCCACGTCACAGTGACCCCATGCTACAGCGTCCCACGCTACAGTGTTCCACGCTGTTTCTCAAGTCACGTGTTCAGCGTCACTTGTATGTTGCTGTTGTTGTTGTTCAGCTCAGCACAGCCGTTTCAGCAAGCCAGAGGTGAGTTTTGTGGTGATTTCTGCGTGCAGTGTGAGCTTCTCCACGTGTTTGTGGGTGGGGGAGGAGAGGAGAGGAAGTGGCTGTTCCTCACCTTGCCCATGCTCGCCCTACTCACGCTCACCACACTACCATACACCACTCACCACTGCCCACTCCCTCTGCTGTGTTCTCTGCTTTTTTCGTGTGAATTCGTCGCCAGTGCTGTGTATCCGAGTGCCCGAGACCACTCGAAGTTGCGTGGATCAGCATACCACGTAGATCACGACACCACGTGGATCGACACCACGTTGGGTGTGGCCGATGTCACGTAGACCTACAAAGCCACGTGAGTTACCAGATGTCCCAGGCCACATGCTGTGGTCTGCTGCCTGCATCACATTGACGTCACCCACGATGCTGCCCGACTTCATGACGTCACGATGTCTGCCTGACATCACCTCCAGATGTCTGCTGACGTCACCTCGAGATGTCTGCTGACGTCACCTCGAGATGTCTGCTGACGTCACCTCGAGATGTCTGCTGTCGTCACCTCGCGACATCACGCCTGACATCACATGATGTCACATCGAGTGTTTCTAGTAATTATTTTAGTATTGTCGAGAAGATTGAGAGAAAATATATGTCGTGTGTTAATTAATTCCTCTCAGTCAGTGTTCTCACATGTTGTACCGTGGTGTGTTTGTAAAGTTTCCGTGTGTCCAGTGAGGTCTGAGCCAGCCAGACCTGAGTAGCACCACTGTGCTAAGTCACCCGTGTGACCAGTGTGCTTGACAGCTGATTACTCAGCCCTGAGCGTATGAGCCCTCTTGTACAGAAAGCTTTTATGCTCGTCGCTGTGTGTTGTTCTGCAGAATCGTACCTGCTACGATTCCCATCGAGATTTGTTTCACTTCATCTCCAGACCATCAGAGTGCAGTTATATGTAGAGAAACAAGTCTGGGGACGCTTAGACTAACCTCTGCTATAACTCCAACTGTCGAGAGATGATACTCGTCAAGCCGCAGCCAGGCCTGTCGGCAGGCGCTGTGTCAGCCTCGCGTCACAAGCTTCAGTGAGCAGCCTGCACAAAGACGATGTCACTTTGACTGCTAGCTCTCTCACTGCAGTCTGGTGTATGATGTTACGACTCCCAGATGTTTTGCCCAGTCGTCTCTGCCACGACTCGCTCCACAACTCACTCCACGCTCGCCGGCAGTGACAGCCCAGCGACAGTACCAGTCGAGAAGTGTCCTCCTGAGTCGCTTGCCAGAAGTCCTGCCCAGTTGCCGAGTTTTGTCGACGCCTCACTCGTGGGCACCAGCATGTCGTGCCCCAGGTTGAGTGAAACCTGCAGCAACTCTTACGATGACTGCTTCACCGTTCCAGAGGAGACCGTACCCTGTTACGTCACAGCTCAGCCGCAGCAATGTCTCCTGTGTTGCAGTATCTGTCCAGACGCAGGAAGGCGTGCAGTGATGCCCTTCGACGCTCATTGCCTATGACCACGATGTTTAGCACACCCATGTTTTTTCTTCCCTCCCTGTAGGAAGTTTTTTTTCCATGTCCATATGTATATATATATATTTTTATTTTGTGTTCTGTGCCCTGTTCCTACGAGAGAGAGACCGAGTTTCTTTTACTACCAGTATTGTCGCGTCGGGACGACGCGCGGTAGGTGGCCGAGCGTATGTAGACAGCCTGTACTGTCTGCACAGACAGCCCATGCTGTCTGCCAGCTTAGTTCATATTTCGCGCCACTCAGGTGCTGGCCTCCCGGCAGGCACGCCAGCCTGCCGGCCCATGCCTCTCCCTCACTCTCACAGCGGCCTAGCAGCAAGACACAAGGCCTCTCCAGCTCTCTCTCGTGGGATGGCCCTGCCCGGGCCATGGGCACAACACAAGCCTGTGTACCCACCACTACTTAACAATAAAGTAAGAAGCTCTCCGAAGATGTATCATTTACTACCCGCTACCAAAGAAACCTTTCATTATACATATGCTGCAGCAGTTATTTGGTTGATGTGCACTTCAGATGTGTCTGGTGTGCCTGGTGTGTGTGTGTGTGTGTGTGTGTGTGTGTGTGTGTGTGTGTGTGTGTGTGTGTGTGTGTATGGTGTGTGTGTGTGGGGGGGTGTTTGTGCTTGCTTGTGTGTATGTGTATGTGTGTACGCTCGTGTGCATGTGTCTGTGTGTGCGCCCTCGTGTGTGTATGTGTGTGCGCGCACGCTTGTGTGGGTGTATGATCCACTTAATATTTGTATTTATAACTCATTACAATTGTGACTGGATGTGGACGTATCAGTGGTTCATTACGTTGTAATTTGTTCATGATTGTAACCATGTATAGGAGTGAGGCTGATTCATTACCTTTGTAACTTGCCATGATTGTGACCAGATCTACCTGGAGTTCATTACCTTTGTTCAGCTATCATAACTTTGGGGTCCAGTCACTGGACCCATTATGTACCTCTGTAATCTTTTGACTACCGCCCACAGGATGGGTATGGGGTGACTACCATCCACAGGATGGGTATGGGGTGACTACCATCCACAGGATGGGTATGGGGTGACTACCATCCACAGGATGGGTATGGGGTGACTACCATCCACAGGATGGGTATGGGGTGACTACTGTCCACAGGATGGGTATGGGGTGACTACCGTCCACAGGATGGGTATGGGGTGGCTACCGCCCACAGGATTGGTACTGGATGCATAATAAACATATTAAACTAACCAAGTAACCTGTGTGCAAACAAGGTTTTGGTAACTCCTTCGGCTGCCAGATACTGCTATTTAAGTGTGACAGGCCAGTGAGGTTCATTTATAAATAATAGTAAGTTTGCGTTGACTTATTTGTGCGCCTAGTGATAATTCGTCTGTCATTCCAATACACATGTGATAGATGTGTTAAGTGCTACAGCAAGTTTAGGAGTAAACGAGTTGCATGAGTATTGCAGTGTCTCCAGAGAAGTCTGGCCTAGTGAGTGACTTAAGAGTGGTACTATATGACCCAGGTGCCTTTTTCACCCATATTGTATGTCATGTGAGGTGAATGTCTCTTCCTCGATTATCCTATTCACCTGTATCCTTAACTCATCGCCATTACTGTCGTATGGAATAAAGGCGGGTTTGGCTAATCCAGGCTAAGCAGCTTGAATCTTTCCACTTCAAGCATCGTGAAACTTAAATGACTGCTATAAGAGAAGTGGATGATGTTGACGAATTAGATGATGGTGAAGGCAGATTTGAGACATTTATTAGTAAACAGGCTCAGAAAAAGGAAAAAGGTTTCCAAAGGAAGCTTGTAGCAAGCAACAGAGAGGGTGTTCACCCTCTCTGTTGCTTGCTGGTTAGATTTCCCTGCCAACACCGATATAGAGGCCAAGTTTAAATAGAAGAAGAATAAGCTTCGTTATGATGAGGACAACTACGTTTTTGTTACTTATGATCAAACATACTTCTCACTCACAAATATTCCGGCATCAACTTGATCTGGCCCCAGAAATTTAGGATCCAAGCGCTTGTTGACATGGTAGATGACAATAAACACTTTAGATGCCCTTGGTGAAGTTGCTTCTTCACCAAGGGCATCTAAAGTGTTTACTGTCATCTACCATGTCAACAAGCACTTGGATCCTAAATTTCTGGGGCCAGATCAAGTTGCAAGCCCTCGTCGGCTTCCCAACGATCTGATATTAGCTGAGTGGACTGGCCAGGGAATTCTGCCACCCTATTGTCACTCCCGTTCAGTGCTTAATTGGCGCTAAAACACTGCATTGTACACACCTCCTCACCATCAATGTTGTAAGTGTCATCGTTGGGGTCACATTACCAGGAATGTCCAGCTCAGTCACTGTGGTGTTCAGTCAGTCTCGGCTGAATGGTTGAGGGGAGCAGACGTGTATTGGGGGGATCTTGACATATTAATTTGCAGGCCTACCCATTTCTCCCGACTGATAAGTCATCATAAAAACCCATACTGCTGGATCGCAGCTTGTGCTGTGAGAACTCTTATGTGTGAGTTGTTACTGGAATTTACCTGGAGAGAGTTCCGGGGTTCAACGCCCCCGCGGCCTGGTCTGTGACCAGGCCTTATGGTGGATAAGGGCCTGATCAACCAGGCTGTTACTGCTGGCTGCACGCAGTCCAACGTACGAACCACAGCCCGGCTGGTCAGGTACTGACTTTAGGTGGTTGTTCAGTGCCTGCTTGAAGACAGCCAGGGGTCTATTGGTAATCCCCCTTATGTATGCTGGAGGCAGTTGGACAGTCTTGGGCCCCTGACACTTATTGTATTGTCTCTTAACGTGCTAGTGGCACCCTTGCTTTTCATTGGGGGGATGTTGCATCGTCTGCCGAGTGTTTTGCTTTCGTAAGGAGTGATTTTCGTGTGCAAGTTTGGTACTAGTCCCTCTAGGATTTTCCAGGTGTATATAATCATGTATCTCTCCCGCCTGCGTTCCAGGGAGTACAGGTTCAGGAACTTCAAGCCCTCCCAGTAATTGAGGTGTTTTATCTCAGTTGTGCTCGCCGTGACTAGTGATATACTTAGTGAAACACTGGAAATAGTTTTCCATTTGAAATTGCCCTCACAGGCCTCTGCTTCCCCTCTTCCTGTCATTTGACTTTAGCCATTTGCCTCTATCAACATACAGTGTACAGGCGAATTGTTCTAGCGCACTGTTACTCTTGCCTCTGAATACTGCACAGCTCATCCCTTTACCAACCTGAGGAATAAAGACAACTGTGCAGTCCCATGTGAGTTGGTAACCCAGGTGTGCACAGAGTGGAAATTAGTCTGTCATTCCAAGACACGTGTGCTAGAAGTGTTAAGTTCTGCAAGTTTGGAGTAACTATTTGCATGAATATTGCAGTGTTTCGTAACTCTTGAGAACTCTGGCTCAGTCAATGACCTTGAGAGAGGCACTACATCACCTCCTTGTGACTTTCACCCATATTAACTATGCGAAGAGACGTAAATGTGTCTCCTTTATCCCCCTATTCTCCTGTATCCTCAACTCTCCGCCTTTACCACAGCATCCAGTAAAGGCAGATTTCACTGAACCAGGAAAGTGTGTGAGCATCAGTACCAACGTAGGCCTAATGTGGCTGAGGAATGTATGAGGAAGGTGGGTAGCCATCAGGCAACAGTGCGCTGGTAGTGGTTATTATATCAAGATGGAATAAGTGTTCCTGCCTTCACAGCTAGCTAACCTCTTCCTTTGTAATCTTCAAACCATTGAGGTGGAGTAAAAATTATTAGAGCCCAGGCCAGCTCATTCTACAGGCAAAACCTAGCAATCCACCTTCCGCAGCTGCCCCCCCCCCCCGAGTGCCACCAACACCCACAACTCCCTCCTTCCTGTCCTGCCCTTCCCTCAGAGACTCAAATGCAGTTTAGTTAGTTTAATATGTTTATTATGCACCCCATACCCATCCTGTGGGCGGTAGTCAAAACATTACAAAGGTACATAATGGGTCCATGGAATGGACCCCAAAGTTATGATAGCTGAACTAGTTACAAAGGTATTGAATTCAAATGCAATGCTCTGCTTTCTCTCGTCGCCTCCCAGCCACAATTTAATACATCTAATAGTTGTGTGCAAAGCTGGTTGATGCCTCTAGGCACGACGAAACTGAAGACAAGTTTTTAGATTTCTGGCGCCCAGCTTTAAAAGGCTTATTTATAGTGGCAGCGACAGATGACGCTGACATAGGTCGTCTGGCTGGAGTAAACAACATGAGATGATTCCCTACTCATACTATTAATGGACAAGAATACTACTCATCTCACTGGTGTTTCTCAGATATTGAAGAGACCTAATGATGCTATTGTGTGTGATTTATATATAGGTTAAGTCAATATCAGCAGAAGTGTATTCTAAGTGATAGTGTGTGGTGTGTGCACTTGATGTATGTGATAACAGTTGTCATACATGGTAACATGTATGTATGTGAGTTTGTTTGGGTACAGCCATGTACAGCTGCACGAACACACGCGCGCGCGCGCGCGGGAGTAACAGATCGTTTGCGCTCATGAATCTTTTGTAGTTTTTGACCCACCAAAACCATTACCAGAGTCGCCTAAAGTTGTCACTGTCAGTGAACAACCCGAGAAGTGATGTACGAACTGTCCCAAATCAGAAAAGGGAGGTGAAGGATACAATTTACATAAAACAATTTGAATCAGTGCCATGATTATTATTATTATAATCAAGGGGGAAGCGCTAAACCCGGAGGATTATACAGCGCCTGGGGGGGGGGATGTGGAAGGCATTCAGGCTTAATTCGGGGAACTGGAGCTCAGATCCAATTCCCTAAATCAAGAGCCCCTCACCAACATCAAGGAACCTTCCTTGAGGGGATCAGTGCCATGAGAAAGAGAGAGAGAGAGAGAGGGAGGCCAGCAGTGGCCTAGTGTGGGTGTAGGTAGTATCATCACAACCCAATACCAGCAAATTCAACCAGAATAAGTGCGACCCAAGCAGGAGAGATAAGAGATATGAATAGATGAGTTAGTGAATACAGTGAGTACAGTGAAAAAAAACGGAAAGGGAAGCAAAGAACCAGTAGTACCTCCACATTGAGAAGAACGGAATCCAGATGACATTCTGCATGAGGGATTTGGATCTGGCAGCTGGGGATCATAAACCCTGCCCTGGAGAGCAGAATATCATACACATATTAGCGCTTCTTTTTGATTATAATAATAATAATAATCATACACATAGCACTTAAAACTTAGTAAGAGAGAGAAACTGGGAAGGGACTTAAGTGGTGGCACCACATGCTCAGTGTCACACACATCAGCGAGGTATGTGCAGGCGCTAAGGTCACACAAAATACACGAACATGGAAAGTAAGTAAATTTATTCAGGGAGCAAGAAATTGGAGGAGAGGATAGCTGCAGAGAGTAGAAAATGGGAGCTACAAGCCATAGCAGCAGAAGCAAAGATACAGAGCTTAGAAGAGGAACTAAAAAGTCTGAAACAGCCTAAAGAACCAAAGGCCAGTACAGCTATGACATCAAGAACTGCTACATCAGTCATAGATGAGGGGACTGTAGTGAACAAAGGAGCTATACTGTATGTGAAGGCCTTATCAGACCCACGTGGGGCCTGGGAAATGATGAAGAGCACATCAAGAACAAATGAGGGGACTAAAGACAATGAAGGAGCTCAGCTATATGCAGAGGCTCTAACAGACAACTGCAGTGCCCATGAACAGCTGAGCAGGAAAAAAGACAGACTACTGACCACAGCGCCATCAGCTAGGGAAAAGACTGAAGGAAGGAATGCTTCACTGGTAGGAACTAAATCGTCTCAGGAGATGCAAAGGGAAATACAGTGTGAGGATGAAACGGGGAGGTCAGTTTTTGTCTACGGGCTCCAGGAAGTTGAAGGGGAAATTTATGAAGCAAGAAAACAGGAGGAGAAAAAATCAATTGAAAATATCACGAAGGCAATAGGAGAGGACGACATGACCCAGCTAACAAATTTTTAGAGAATTGGGTGGTTTGCAAGAGGGAAAAACTTGCTAGTCAAAGTGATTTTCAATCAGCTCAAAGCAGGATCCTGCAGGAGAAAGCATGGCTAAGGGACACACCAGAGTACAGAAGAGTGTACCTTGACCGAGACAGAACACACGAAGAAAGGAAGCTCCTGAAAGAGGGGGTACAAAGATACAAGGAGGACCGAGAGGCTATGATGGAGATGAGCAGAACAACCAAGACCCAGGTGGAAGGGCAAACACAACCTCCTCCAGAACTACCCCACAGATAGAATCCAACCATGGCAAGCCCAATGCAACCAAACAATCTAAACCAGAACCCACGCCCTCTACCCTCTGCCCCCACCCCCTCATTACATACCCCACCCCCACAGCAACCCCCCCCCCACTAGGGCTCCTGCTTCTCCAACCCCACCATTCTCTTCACACCACAGTTTTAGAAAAGAAGTTGAAGGTTTTGTATATGAACGCTGATGGAATAACGAACAAATGTTAGGAGTGGCATGAAAGAATCAAAGAGACATCCCAAGACATCACAGCTGTCACAGAAACAAAACTCACTGGGATGATAACAGACACAATCTTTATAGAAGGATATCAGATCCTGAGGAAAGACTGGAACAGAGGAAGAGGAGGGGTTGCACTGCTCATTAAAAGCCAATGGGAATTTGAGGAAATGGAAGAAATGGACAAGACTGAAGAAAGGGATTACATAGTAGGTACAATTCAGTCTGGGGAACATAAGGTAGCCATTGCAGTGATGTATAACCCACCACAGAACTGCAGGAGACCAAGAGAGGAATATGAAGAGAGCAACACAGCAATGGTGGACACACTAGCTGAGGTGGCCAGAAGAGCTCATTCGAGTAGAGCAAAGTTACTGATTAAGGGCAATTTCAACCACTGGGAGATTGATTGGGAAAATCTGCAACCACACAGGGGTCCTGAAACATAGAGAGCCAAGATGATGGATATGGTACTGGAAAACCTCATGCATCAGCATGTTAGGGGCACTACCATAGAAAGAGAGAGTGGAGGATGAACCAGCAAGACTGGACCTCGTGTTCACCCTGTGTAGCTCAGACATTGAGGGCATCACATGTGAAAGGCCCCTTGGAGCTCTGAATACACAGTAGAGTTACAAGTGGAGAGGATAACAGGAGTAGAAAGGGAAAAGCCAAACTAAAAATTAGGAGACTACACAGGAATGAGGAACTTCTTGAAGGAAGTTCAGTGGGAAAGAGAATTGGTAGGAAAGACAGTAAACGAAATGATGGAATATGTAACAACAAAATGCAAGGAGGCAGAGGAAACGTTTGCTCCCAAGGGCAACAGAAATAATGGGAAGACTAGAACGAGCCCTTGGTTTACTCGAAGGTGTAGGAGGCAAAAGCTAAGTGCAGTAGAGAATGGAAAAAGTACAGAAGACGAAGTACCCAGGAAAATAAACAGATTAGTTGAAGAGCCAGAAACGAGTATGCACAGATAAGGAGGGAGGCCCAGCAACAGTACAAAAAAAAGGAAAAAAAAAACATAGCATCGAAAGTAAAGGCTCACCTGAAGCTGCTGTATAGCCACATCAGGAGGAAGACAACAGTCAGAAACAGGTAATCAGGCTGAGGAAGGAAGGTGAGGATCTCACAAGAAACAATCAAGAGGAATGTGAGTTGTTCAACATGAGATTTAGGGAAGTATTTACATTGGAGACAGAAAGGACTCTGGGAAGACAGACCAGAGGGGTACACCAACAAGGGACATACCAACAAGTGTTGGATGAAATACACACAACCGAGGAGGAGGTGAAGGAGCTGCTAAGTGACCTTGATACCTGAAAGGCAGACATCTCTCCATGGGTACTTAGAGAGGGAGCAGAGACACTGTGTGTGCCACTAACCACAATTTTCAACACATCCCTTGAAACTGGGCAACTACCTGAGGTAAGGAAAAGGGCAAATGTAGTCCCCATTTTTAAGAAAGGAGATAGAAACGAGGCACTAAACTATAGACCAGTGTCACTGACGTGTATAGTATGCAAAGTCATGGAGAAAAATATCAGGAGGAGAGTCTTGGAGCACCTGGAACGGAACAAGATTACAAATGACAACCAGCATGGATTCATGGAAGGCAAATCCTGTGTCACAGACCTACTGGAATTTTATTACAAGGTAACAGAAGTAAGACACGAGAGAGAGGGATGGGTTGATTGCATTTTCTTAGACTGCAAGAAGATCTTCAACACAGTTCCTCACAAGAGATTAGTGCAGAAGCTAGAGGATCAGGCATGAATAACAGGGAGGGTGCTGCAATGGATCAGAGAATACCTGACAAGGAGGCAACAACGAGTCATGGTACAGGATGAGGTATCACAATGGGTGCCTGTGATGAGCGGGGTCCCATAGGGGTCAGTTCTAGGACCAGTGTTATTTTTGGTATATGTGAATGACATGATGGAATGGATTATTTGATGGCATTGATTATTTCTTGGGTAGCATTGAAAATTGGGTGGGGCAAATGTTTTGTTAGTGGGATGAATTGTAAAGGACCTGCCAAGTATGGGCCAACAGGCCTGCTGCAGTGTTCCTCCTTTCTTATGTTCTTATGGAAGAGCCCTTGTTCGCAGACGATGTGAAGTTAATGAGGAGAAGTAAAACAGATGAGGATCAGGCAGGACTACAAAGAGGCCTGAACAGGCTGAATGCGTGGTCCAGCAACTGGCTTCTTGAATTTAACCCCACCAAATGCAAAGTCATGAAGATCGGGGAAGAGCAAAGAAGACCACAGATGGAGTATAGGCTAGGTGGCCAAAGACTGCAAACCTCAATAAGGAGAAAGATCTTGGGGTGAGTATAATACCGAGCATGTCTCCGGAAGCACACATCAACCAGATAACTGCTGCAGCACATGGGCGCCTGGCAAACCTGAGAATAACGTTCCGATACCTCAGTAAAGATTCGTTAAAGACTCTGTACACAGTGTACGTCAGGATCATACTGGAGTATCCAGCACCAGTTTATTTATTTATTTATTTATTATAAATTTGTGCACACATACAGAGGTACAAAAAAATACAGATAAGAGCAGTATGCCAAAGCCACTTATACTATGCATAGCATTACGGGCTGGCTTAAAATTAACTTAAGATTAATTAAGCAATGATGAAGTCAGTGATAAAACATTAATGTAAACAGATTACTATAAAGCACAAGTGAGTATTACAAAGACAGGTCATATGAAGGATTCTGTTAGGTAGTGTATTTAAAAAATAATAAAGTTAGATTGGGTTTTAGGTTTAACATTTATGTGATATAATTGTGAGAAACATTTAAGATATACAATTTATAAGGTTCAGTTATTCAGTATTTATTTGGTTTTGGGTGAGTAAGTGATCTTTGAGTAGAGACTTGAATTTATAAACAGGAAGTGTTTCTTTTATATTTACAGGTAATGAATTCCAGATTTTAGGGCCTTTTATGTGCATTGAGTTTTTGCATAGTGTGAGATGAACACGAGGAACATCAAAGAGTGATCTGTGCCTTGTGTTATGGTCATGTGTTCTGTTGAGGTTGGCAAGGAGATGTTTGAGGGGAGGGTTAATATCAGAGTTAAGTGTTCTATGTATGTAATAGGTGCAGTAATAAGTATGGATGTTTTGTATGGTGAGTAGGTTTAGTGTATTGAATATTGGTGGAGTGTGCTGCCTGTAGTGAGAATTTGTTATCATTCTAACTGCAGCCTTTTGTTGGGTAATTAGTGGTCTGAGATGGTTAACTGTTGTTGAGCCCCATGCACAAATTCCATAGGTGAGATAGGGGTAAATAAGAGAGTGATATAGGGCCAGGAGGGCTGACTGTGGAACATAGTACCTGGCCACACACGTCAAGAAATTAGAGAAAGTGCAAAGGTTTGCAACAAGGCTAGTTCCAGAGCTAAGGGGAATGTCCTATGAAGAAAGGTTTAGGGAAATTGGCCCGACGACACTGGAGGATAGGAGGGTTAGGGGATACATGATAACGACATACAAACTACTGCGAGGAATAGATATGGTGGACAGAGACAGGATGTTCCAGAGATGGAACACAGAAACAAGAAGTTACAATTGGAAGCTGAAGACTCAGACGAGTCACAGGGATGTTAGGAAGTATTTCTTCAGTCATAGAGTCGTCAGGAAGTGGAATAGCCTAGCAAGTGATGTAGTGGAGGCAGGAACCATACATAGCTTTAAGACAAGGTATGACAAAGCTCAGGAAGCAGAGAGAGAGAGAGAGAGAGAGAGAGAGAGAGAGAGAGAGAGAGAGAGAGAGAGAGAGAGAGAGAGAGAGAGAGAGAGAGAGAGAGAGGACCTAGTAGCGATGAGTGAAGAGGCGGGGCCAGGAGCTGAGTCTCGACCCCTGCAACCACAATTAGGTGAGTACAATTAGGTGAGTACAAGAGCTCCATCACGACTACTTCTTACACTAGTGATGTGGTTGGTGTTGATATCACTAGTTTAGGTGAGTCAGCAGTCAGTCAACCACCAAACTCAGCTGACCAGGGCTTCACTCCTCCAGGTTAGGTAATTCTTGCCCTAGTTGTATATTCAATTCAGTTCAATTCAAAGTTTATTCTCTATAAGGATTACAATGCTGAGTTTACAGAATTTGGTTATTGTGTGGTTTACATGTAGTAAAATAATAATTACAGAGTGTACCAGTTGCGCATAACATTACTGGAGAAGCAACAATCATGCCTGATACAACAACAAAAGCAGTGTTAAGATAAACACATAGTGTGTGCCAATGAACACACCAATAATAAGTTTGTCAGATATTGTGGAAAAAAGTGAGAGGATGATAAACAAGCTGATGAGTGTAGCGGTGAAGTCGATAATTATAATCATGACGAATGCAATAGCTTTGTCGTTAATTATAGTGAATACAATGTCGAGGGTAGCGGTGTCTATGATGATAGTAATATTGACGTAAGTGATGGTGCCAAGTGTGGTGAGGACGACCACGGTGATGTTAATGTTGAATATTATAATGCTGATAAATCTGGTGAATATAATGAGGGTAGTGGTGTCGGTAATGATAGTTACGGTGATGAGTGTAACGATAGTGGAGGAGGAAATGTGAGCCATGGTGCCACCTGTCATACATTCACAGACAAACAGCGTCCAGCTCTGGGTAAACAAAGACTCTCACGAGGCCTTACAACTGAAAGTGCACTTAAGAAACTCATGGACCAGGGTAACACTGCTCATATTGATAATGTCTGCTATTTGTATTAAAAAAAAACTTTATTATGCTGAGAAACTAAACAATATTCCAGGACTTCTATAATGGCACAAAACTCCTATAAACTTTTTATTCTAAATTGGAATAATACATGTCTATATCTCATTTGCACGTCTATACAGGTCACAATCATGAATAAATTACAAAGTAGTGAGCCATTCACACGTCCACACCAAGTCACAACTAGAAAAAGATTTCCTGACCTTCACCATAAAGTAACCACCCAACCCATTGATGTTGTGTGTCTACAAGAGTACAAAGTCCCTGAAAACTCCCAGCTCCCTAAATTGCCATCATTTGTTGCATATAACCTCAAGTCTACTAACTCTTGTGTTCGATATATTAAAAAATCACTTCCCCATCAACTTCTTGCACATAAGAAAACAGAGGGGCTACAATATCACGGTGTTAGGATTTATATTGGGAACTCTGCTCTAAACATATTTGACTTGTACGCTCCTGCTGATAAGTTTAATTACTTGGAGCTCCCAGCTTGTGCTCAGTCTGAACCTACTCTTATTATTGGTGATCATAATGCAAGACACAAAAACATTGGAAACTCACAGTCTGGTAATCGTAATGGTAATCAACTCTTGTCACTCTTAAACAGTCATGATAATGGGCAAATTGTAGGTGACCTTGAACCCACACATATCTATGGAGGCATCCTTGATCTGCATCTTGGGTTTAACATTATTTTTGCAAACCGTGAGTCTTCCATTGTAACAGATATATCATCAGATCTTTTCTCAAGATGTTGGTAATACCATCCTCCCTGGTGAAATATTCAAAAGGAAAGCCTTCATGTTCCTCCTGATCAGCATGATGACTTTGTTGCACATATTACAGACTTGTATAATTCCTATGAATATTCCTCTGTTGAGACCTTTAACAATGAACTTTTAAGCAAGATTCAGAACTACTTAGAACTACCATAGAAACCTCCTGGTACTACAAACCCAACTAACTTCCATAATAATCATACCTCCTACAATAATCATACCTAATATAAAGACCCTAATCTTCGAACATTAGGCCTAGCCTACAGAAAATATCGTACCCTTGAAATGCTGAAGATCTTCCAAACTGCTTTTGCTGCTGCCAGAGAGCGTATGACAGAGCTGCGGCAAACAGACTGGGAACAACTTGTCAACGGTCTCAATGCTCACACCCGACTTAGCCGGGCATGGAGGGACATAAATAGATTTTTTTTTTATATTTTATTTAGACAGTACAATACATGAAATAAATAAAAGAATATGGTATCCGGTCTTCCTCAGAAAATCATAAATCCCTTGTTAGAATACATTGGAAATTCTATGTATGTACACAAACTGTTCCACTCCCCCATGTTATTATATCCCTATCCTAAGTATATAATGGAACACAAGATTTCACATATATCTACAAAATTCATACCATATATATTATTAGACTAAAGCACAAATAACCCTAGACCTACCATATGCATCAGTGCCTCACTTTTCATGTTATTTATGTTATCAGTGCCGCTCAGTACACCTACACTCTTGCCTGCGTAAGCGTAAAACCCCTAGTCGACCTATAATTCGTGCACGATACGCGCCTCACAAAAGGATAACACTGATATATACACATACTAAAATATGCATACACACATGATAACAAGATTAATAGTGTATGTACTCATACCTTTGTGTCCAACACAACTCCATTCACAACTCACGCTGATATACTTAGCATTCAGTCTAAGCTTTGATTGTGTAACATCCAGACAGATCTGCGCTCACTCTGACCACCCCTTGGGGTTTAAGTGTGCTCCGTCTTATGTCGGTCATCCAATTGGCACTCTTTACATATGCAAATTAGAAAAACACTTGAGAATACGTTACCTACATGACACTAATATGAAACTACAAATACATTTTCTAAACATTTACCTTAACAGGTACTACACTTGCCATATATGATAAACTATTGTGACACTCAGACATTTTGAAATATACAATCCAATGAAGCACCTTGTAAGAATTATATGGCTAATACACCATGTCCTGTCACCCATTTCCTGGGTCTGATCATACCTGCCCTCACACACAAGTGTAATGCGTGCGCATACTTGAAAAAATATCTCCACTTAACAATACACGTATTACTTACACTCACACACCTACATATGAATGTCAATGTTTGTGTTCATCACTAACACCATTATACCAGGGTATAACACATTAACTTAATACAATGATGACTTTTAAGCATTGACCTATTCTTCACCTCACACACTCTTCCTTCATACCATCCTGTATTCATGCGGACTTCACATTTGCTTACCCAATCACCAACACACACCACTGGGAGACTAGCCCATTGTATCCCATTATCCTACAGATTCCATAAGTCACGCAGCCGAAAATCCCGGTAACTCTCCGTAAACTCTGTGCTCCATCCCCTTCCATATACTTCCTTATTACGACATTTAGGTCTATAAAAAGTAGCTGCTAACACTTTAATCCTTTCACCCTCACCTACTTCTCTCATTGCCCATGAAGTGTACACAAAATCAGTCACTATATATGCCACCGTATTTTTAACCTGCGCACCCACCCCATTAATGTCTAAACTTAACACTCTCAACACCTGCAAACCCCCCCCCCCTCCCATAAAACGAATAACCCGCCCTAACCATTCCCTGACCCTCCCTATGCTTTCACAAAAATACACTACGTGAAAAATGGATTCCAAATCACCACACGCTCGACATTCCCCTCCTTCCCGGAGCTTGCGATTGAATAAGACAGTCCCTGACGGCAAAATCCCGTGTAAAAATCTGTACATTACCTCGCGTACCCCCGGCATGATGTGCAACTTCCGGAGACGTTCCCATATGTTGCGCCAGGCATACATCGGGTATGCTCCTTCCACGGCCGCTACCTCCAACCATCCCCCCCACTCTCTCGATTACACACAGCTTAATTCTATTTGGATTCCTCGCCACCATCAAAATTCGCAACATCGTCGCCCCTACTCGTAAATCCTTCCCAGTCCACCACCTCTTTATGTCCTCGTGCACTTTCTCAATCCTTCTCCCATTTTCCCCACCCTCCCGTAGAAAACTCCGTTTCACATAAATACTCATGATTCTTCGTTCCAGCGGTATAAGCCCCAGCCCACCATGGCCAAGCGGCAGAGTGATTACCCCTCTGCTTAACCATTCACAGCCTGATCCCCAAATAAAACGAAATACCCCACGCAACAATTTCGTAACCTCTCGACTTAACAATGGATACATTGCCGCCACATGCCATAATTTACTATATAAGAGCACATTTGTCACAATTACTCGTTGGTGCAACGTTAGATATGCAGACCTCAAACCTCCAATTCGTTTTAATACACTATCTACAACCCACACTGAGTTCACCTCACGTGCTATCATTGGCTCACGAGCATACACAATCCCGCAAATTAAAAGTAGGTCGACCACTTCCCACCTACCCCTCATGCTCCCATTCATTTGATCCCAATTTCCAACCGCCATGAACTTTGTCTTCTTAGCATTAATGCTCATTCCAGTTGCTTCACCAAAAATATTTACGATTCCCTCTACCTGCAGTAAGTCAACATCATCTCCTACCAAGACTGTTGTATCATCAACATAACCCACAATACCAGTCCACCCATCTCTCTCAAAGCCCCCCAACCCCCCAAAAAAACTAGCCCGCACCGCCCTATAGAAAGGATCCTGAAAACACGTAAACAATAATTGTGATATGGGACAGCCTTGCCTCAAGCCCCTGCCCATCTGAACCGGCTCGCCTAACCGACCATTAACCTGCACACGCATAATCGCCCCCTTATATAAGGTCTGAGCCCAAGTGATGATTTCATCCCCAAAACCCTGCCAACACATGAACTGCCATAATGCACTTCTTTCAATGCTATCATATGCAGTGGCCCAATCTAAAGCGAAGATACCCCCCCCCTCCCACCGACTGTCTCTTTTCTATGAATCCTCGAATCATCCCATGCCCATCGAACATGGACCTGCCTGGTATCCCATATTGTCCTCTATCTATAACTTTTTCTAGTACCTTTTTCAGTCTATTCCCCAATAACCTCGCAAACAACTTGTAATCACCACACATAAGCGAAATGGCCCTATAGTCCCTAATCGTTGATGGATCCCCTTTTGGCACCAAAACCACCACTGCCGTCCGTTGCAATTCCCCATAACCCCGTCAGTTTTTAAGATGTTAAATAACCGAACTAGAAACACCCTTATCACTTCCCAATTCATCACGTAAAAATCATTCGGCAGCCCATCAATACCAGGAGCTTTACCTAAGCTTGCCCCTGCCAGTGCCTGCCATATCTCACACTCTGTAATAGGCCCTTCCAAGGCTTCTCTGTCTTGCATACTAAGCCTACACTGCATATTGTTACCAAATTCCCGTATTGCCATATTACTTATCCCAATGCTAGACATGTAATTCCTAACCAAGCATCAATATACCCGCTCATGCCCTCCGTCGTCACCAACACTTGACCTTCAAGATAACCGTCTCTCCCTTTATGCACTGTTAACCCCATCATCTCCGTGGCTGCCCTCCTCTTCTGCTGTCCCCTTAACGCACACGCCGAAGGCCGATCCCCGTAGAGAACCTCCTCCAAACCTCCGGCCACACGTGCACCATCAAATCGATCATTATGCAAACCCTTGATACGTTGCTTTAAATCCTCTATTTCCTCCACAGGGTATCTCGCACCATCACCCACATAACAATTGCGTAACTGTCCTTCCAAATACCCCTGAAGCCCATACAAAAGTTGATTACTTTCCCGCCCAAGCCGAACGTAATACTCCCGAAAATGTTTCTTAGCCACCACATCCCACCACCTAACCAATTCATCATCCCCAGGAGCCCCTGCCAACAAACCCTCCCAAAAACACTCAAAAGATTTCCTATTCTCCTCCCCTTTTAACAATTTAACATTCAATTTCCAATAACTACAACCCCTCTTAGGTAAACCCTCCCACCCTGCGTCCACGAGAACCCCTCTATGATCAGAAAACACCACATCTAAGATACGCACACTGTTAACTACGATGGTGCGCGACACGTACACTCTATCAAGTCGCGCCGCATATCCACGCCGTACAAAGGTATGCCCAACCTCTCCCCCCCCACCACGTCCATTAATCCCACCCCTGACATTAAATCTCCCAGTACCCCTGAAAAGTACCCACTTCCCCCGAGGTTCTACATCCTTACGCCGGATCACGCAATTCCAATCCCCGCCTACAATAGCTACTTCAGGGAGTGACCTCAAATAATAAATTAACACCTCTTTCACAAAAGTTGCTTTTACACGCCCATCATTCTCGGCTGGACCATACACACACACAAAAGCCACCTTCACCCGTCCCCATAGTCCTTCCACCCTTATTATCCTTCCCTCCCCCCCTTCACTACGTCTCACAACAAACGGGCTAGTCTCCCTGATCATGATGGCTACGCCACCTTTCAACCGAATTGCATTCTCCATGTACACATTATATCCTTCTATCCGCAATTCACTGCCACATTTATGATTGTGTTCCTGTATGAACACAACGTCCACATTATTACACACCAATAAATCACATAACCATGCACACTTTCGTACAGTTCGCAAACCCTTAATGTTTATTGTGAGGCACTTAAAATCGACAATGAGGGTTTTCCTTTCGACACTGAATGTTTTTCACTAGATTTTTTATTTCCAATTTTCCCTTCCCCTCCTTTTGAAGCACTCCTGATCATCCCCTGAGCTTTGGGTGCACAGGACCCTTTCTGTGCCACATCCGCCCATGATTTCTTCCCTGATCTTTGGGCTGGCGTTAACACATCATCAGAATCTGAAAGTGTAACAGAGCGCTTTCGTGTTACACTTACCACCTGCATTTCGTCGACCTCAGTGCAATCCTGGTGGATTTCCACCTCCACCGTTTGTTTCAGCAAGGCGTCAGTGGCGTCCACTGCCAGCTGCACGTCGTGATCCACGTCCGCCGTCGCAGCCTGTCCCAAGTTTAGGGATGGTGCCGTCGCAGGACTCATGCTGTCCTCCGTAAATAATTCGTCTAACACAGAGACAATGGATTTCTCCACATCATTGGCCTGCTCTTCTCGCGAAGCCGTTTCCACCTCTGGGGCTGCCTCCAAAGGAGGCGACACTTCCGGGAGCGTAGCACACACCGCGTCCATAGACCTCTCCACCTCTTCGCTCCAAGACAATCCTGAGGGTTGCACAGGCGCTGCAGGCACATCTTGCCTTACACCTTCCTCCCCTAAATCCTTGCTCTGTTGTACAACCCTGGCACCTCGTCTCCTTTCACACTGCACCGCCAAATGATCGTATGCTCCACACAACCTACAAGTGCGGCGTTGCCCTGCGTAAGTCACAAACACCTGAGTCCTGAAGTCTTGCAGGATCACGTATGAAGGGATTGGATGTCGTAGTGTCATTTTTACCGAAAAAGTTCCCTCAGGTAGTCCTTCATATGGCCCATCAGGCCACTTCCCTGCTGTAGCCATGTGTATGGTGCCGTAATTACCCAGGGCAGCACGTATATCAGTCACATCAGCCTCAAAGGGTACGTTTCTGACTTTTACCCATGTATAATGGCGGGATACATCGTGTAGCTTCACAGACACAGCCTGGTTAACCACTAGATTAACCTCTTGATACTTGTCGACGACATTCTCGTAAACTTGAGCTGAGCAAAACTTTACAAGGATTCTCGTCACACCATTCATCGCTACACCGCACAAATCCTCGTTGGCGATACCATAGGTGTCTCGGATTATCGCTGGCAATAATATCGCCATTGATGGTCCAAGCACTGCCCCACGAGTTAATTCCAAACACACAGTATTGACGCGGCGTCTGCCTGCCTGCGCCATGTTGAGAAAATGGAACTGCCACCGAACAGCTATAGAGGGCAGCAGTGTAGAACACGTCCTCTCTACTCAATGGCTGAGAGACGAATGGTCCTGGTACTACAAACCCAACTAACTTCCATAATAATCATACCTCCTACAATAATCATACCTAATATAAAGACCCTAATCTTCGAACATTAGGCCTAGCCTACAGAAAATATCGTACCCTTGAAATGCTGAAGATCTTCCAAACTGCTTTTGCTGCTGCCAGAGAGCGTATGACAGAGCTGCGGCAAACAGACTGGGAACAATTTGTCAACGGTCTCAATGCTCACAACCGACTTAGCCGGGCATGGAGGGACATAAATAGAATTAAGGGTAATAGAACTGGTCAGATCGCGCACCCTCATCCCTTACATAGGGCGAATGAGTTAGTCAGTGCTTCGGCCGCTACATCTAGCTATGACAATCTTCCCAGTACCACACAGGCGAAATTAACGGACAAATTTGATGCAAGGGAGAGACTAATTTGTTTTATGCTCGGTAAGGAAGATGACTGTTACATTCCTTTCTCTAATTTTGACTTTGAAGCAGCACTAAGAGCAACTCCACATCGCCTGCGGAGGATGGTATTACAACATACTCAGATTGCTGTGTCGAGTACCAGGTAATCTTTTACTTGAGTTATGAAACATGAGCTATGTCACTGGGAAGCTCCCTAAATAAGCGACCCACTGATCAGATCAGATCGACTGGTCCGAACCCTTGACTGGTCCGAACCCTTGACTGGTCCGAACCCTTGACTGGTCCGAACCCTTGACTGGACCGAACCCTTGACTGGTTTCAAACGGTTTCGTTGGACAATAAAGCAGACTGTAAACGGATGGGGTTGTAGGCGCCCTTATAAACACAAACATTAAATATAAATCAGGAACGTGCACGTTAAGCTGTCCAATATACAAAAACAGCTAGAAACAGAAATACAAATAGCTAGAGCTTCATTTAAGGAGGTTATTAATAGAATATTCAAGAGGTTGCTAGTAGAATTGAGTAAATCAACCATTCAAATCATTATGAAACTGTGTGTAGTCTGTGGTCAGTCAAACAAACGGGCTTCCACATGGATAAATTGTCATTTTTGTGGAAATTGGTGTCACGCCCCTTGTGCAGATATCCAAGAACTAGCTACAAGCAGTATTAAAACAGGGAAATGTTTTTGGGTATGCCCAAATGAGATAAATCTGTGGACTAAAATCACAAGGCTATTAAAAGAGGACAACATCAAAACTGCTTTCATAGAAAACCTGGAAGCTTTCTACAACAGATGGGAACATAAAAAGTCTGGGCTGAATGGTACTGCCCTTGATACTGGCCATGTAGTCAGAAACTGTAATGCTGGAGATGAAGTCCTGGTAGTCAGTAAATGTGGGGCTGATAGTGCTGTCCTGGGAGACAGTAATGGTGAAGCTGGAGGTGCTGTCCTGGGAGACAGTAATGGTGAAGCTGGAGGTGCTGTCCTGGGAGACAGTAATGGTGAAGCTGGAGGTGCTGTCCTGGGAGACAGTAATGGTGAAGCTGGAGATTTTGTCCAGGTAGTCGGGAATTATACGCAGGAAGGAATACATATAAATGACCTCATAGGGGACAGGAGCCATAGTAGGGAAACAAGTGTAGTCAAAGATAAGATAAAACCAATATTGCAAACTAGAAATACCGCAGGAAATAGCAAACAAGAGGACTCCACTAGCAATAGTGAGGATATATTTCCAAAAACAACTGGTGGGAGCTCCATTGTTGGTGCTAGGGAGGATAGAAGTAAGACAGGGAAACATGCACCAACAATGAATACAGTCACAGAAACCCAAGGCAAACGGAAACCAAGCCTGTGCACATACTATGCACTTGGTATCTGCTGGCATGGGAAATCTGGAAAAACAGATGGGACGTGCAACTATGACCACCCTAGAAAATGCCGTGCCCATATGACAACAGGAAAATGCAAACTCCCTTCCTGTAAGCTTTTTCACCCTGAAATGTGTACCTCTTCAGTACAGGAAAGACTGTGCTATAACTTAAATTGCCAGGCATACCATCTAAAGGGGACAAAAAGATACAAAACATCCAGGCCATGGGAAAACCTGGGTAGCCACAACCACTCAAGAGGGAGAGGTTTTTCAGTGCCAGGAAGGAAAAAAAACTGGCAGGAAATGGCAGAAATCGTACACCAAATCCAGTCATTCCTGGAGTGGAACCACAGTCGATGGCCTCCACTCCAAACCAACAGATACAGATACTAATGCCGGAAAAAAAATCCCTCCCCAGTACCAACAATACCACCAGTCCGATAACATTCTTCTTTGCAAATATACAGGGTCTAATGCCAGCAACAAACAACAAAATACCTTTCATCCGTGGACTGCTTGCAGAGGCAAAGGCAATGTTCGCGGCTTTCACTGAGACCCACATAAAGGATCACTTGGACAACGAAATATGGATCCCAGGTTACAACCTATACAGATGTGACAGAGTGAACAGGCAAAAGGGGGGGGGTTGGCCTGTACATTGCAGAGTCACTTGTTTGCACAGAACTGCTTAATGCCTCAAATGATGTAGTGGAAGTTTTAGCAGTAAAGGTCGAGAACCAAAACCTAGTCATTGTGGTAGTCTACAAGCCTCCGGATGCAACATCCCAGCAATTCCAGGAACAGCTGTTAAAAATTGACCACTGTCTGGAAAATCTTCCAGCTCCTGCACCCAACATCTTGCTCCTGGGGGATTTCAACTTAAGGCACCTAAAATGGAGGAATATAGCAAATAATATTGTTGCAGTAATAACACCATGAGGCAGCTCTGATGAAATCTCACACTCACACGAGCTTTTAAATCTCTGCACAAAATTCAATTTAAACCAGCAAATAATAGAGCCTACTAGACTGGAGAATACACTAGACCTCATCTTCACTAACAATGATGATCTGATAAGAAATGTCACCATATCAAAAACAATATACTCAGATCACAACATAATTGAGGTTCAGACATGTATGTGTGGAGCCCCAGACCGACATAATGAGACTAGTCACGAGGGAGCATTCACCAAATTCAACTTCAATAACAAAAACATAAAGTGGGACCAAGTAAACCAAGTCCTAACCGATATAAGCTGGGAAGATATACTAAGCAACACAGACCCCAACTTATGCCTAGAACAGATTAACTCGGTGGCACTCGATGTATGCACAAGGCTTATTCCTCTAAGAAAACGGAGGAGTAGATGTAAAATAGAAAGAGACAGGCGCTCCCTTTACAGGTGACGGAAAAGAATAACAGAGCGGCTAAAAGAGGTCAATATATCTGAAATGCGTAGGGAGACACTGGTCAGAGAAATAGCAAGCATCGAACTTAAGCTAAAAGAATCTTTTAGGAGTCAGGAATCGCGGGAAGAACTAAAAGCCATAAATGAAATCGAAAGAAACGCAAAGTATTTCTTCTCCTATGCCAAATCAAAATCGAGAACAACGTCCAGTATTGGGCCCCTACTTAAACAAGATGGGTCCTACACAGATGACAGCAAGGAAATGAGTGAGCTACTCAAGTCCCAATATGACACAGTTTTTAGCAAGCCGCTAACCAGACTGAGAGTCGAAAATCAAAATGAATTTTTTATGAGAGAGCCACAAAATTTGATTAACACAAGCCTATCCGATGTTATCCTGACGCCAAATGACTTCGAACAGGCGATAAATGACATGCCCATGCACTCTGCCCCAGGGCCAGACTCATGGAACTCTGTGTTCATCAAGAACTGCAAGAAGCCCCTATCACGAGCCTTTTCCATCCTGTGGAGAGGGAGCATGGACACGGGGGTCGTCCCACAGTTACTAAAAACAACAGACATAGCCCCACTCCACAAAGGGGGCAGTAAAGCAACAGCAAAGAACTACAGACCAATAGCACTAACATCCCATATCATAAAAATCTTTGAAAGGGTCCTAAGAAGCAAGATCACCACCCATCTAGAAACCCATCAGTTACACAACCCAGGGCAACATGGGTTTAGAACAGGTCGCTCCTGTCTGTCTCAACTATTGGATCACTACGACAAGGTCCTAAATGCACTAGAAGACAAAAAGAATGCAGATGTAATATATACAGACTTTGCAAAAGCCTTCGACAAGTGTGACCATGGCGTAATAGCGCACAAAATGCGTGCTAAAGGAATAACAGGAAAAGTCGGTCGATGGATCTATAATTTCCTCACTAACAGAACACAGAGAGTAGTCGTCAACAGAGTAAAGTCCGAGGCAGCTACGGTGAAAAACTCTGTTCCACAAGGCACAGTACTCGCTCCCATCTTGTTCCTCATCCTCATATCCGACATAGACAAGGATGTCAGCCACAGCACCGTGTCTTCCTTTGCAGATGACACCCGAATCTGCATGACAGTGTCTTCCATTGCAGACACTGCAAGGCTCCAGGCGGACATCAACTAAATCTTTCAGTGGGCTGCAGAAAACAATATGAAGTTCAACGATGAGAAATTTCAATTACTCAGATATGGTAAACATGAGGAAATTAAATCTTCATCAGAGTACAAAACAAATTCTGGCCACAAAATAGAGCGAAACACCAACGTCAAAGACCTGGGAGTGATCATGTCGGAGGATCTCACCTTCAAGGACCATAACATTGTATCAATCGCATCTGCTAGAAAAATGACAGGATGGATAATGAGAACCTTCAAAACTAGGGAGGCCAAGCCCATGATGACACTCTTCAGGTCACTTGTTCTATCTAGGCTGGAATATTGCTGCACACTAACAGCACCTTTCAAGGCAGGTGAAATTGCCGACCTAGAAAATGTACAGAGAACCTTCACGGCGCGCATAACGGAGATAAAACACCTCAATTACTGGGAGCGCTTGAAGTTTCTAAACCTGTATTCCCTGGAACGCAGGAGGGAGAGATACATGATTATATACACCTGGAAAATCCTAGAGGGACTAGTACCGACCTTGCACACGAAAATCACTCACTACGAAAGCAAAAGACTTGGCAGACGATGCACCATCCCCCCAATGAAAAGCAGGGGTGTCACTAGCACGTTAAGAGACCATATAATAAGTGTCAGGGGCCCGAGACTGTTCAACTGCCTCCCAGCACACATAAGGGGGATTACCAACAGACCCCTGGCAGTCTTCAAGCTGGCACTGGACAAGCACCTAAAGTCAGTTCCTGATCAGCCGGGCTGTGGCTCGTACGTTGGTTTGTGTGCAGCCAGCAGCAACAGCCTGGTTGATCAGGCTCTGATCCACCAGGAGGCCTGGTCACAGACCGGGCCGCGGGGGCGTTGACCCCCGGAACTCTCTCCAGGTAACTCCAGGTAAACATTGGACCAACAGCCTCATCATTCCCATTCCAAAACCCAATCAACAAAATGCATTTCACCCAATATCTCTTACCAGCTGCTTGTGTAAAACATTAGAGAGGATTATTCTAAATCGTCTCATGCACAGAATCAAACAGTTTCTATCTCCCCATCTGTATGGTTTCATGCATGGAAGGAGTGTGCATCATTGCATAACCACTTTTCTCACTCTGCACACTGACAGCTAATACGCTACCTTCCTTGATTTTAAATTTGCTTTTGATGTAGCCAACCGACAAGCAATCATTAGTGAACTTGACAGAATTGATGTAGGAGGTTGTCTTTTCCGCTGGATTAAAGGCTACCTGTCCATCAGAAAGTCTTCTGTGTTCCAGGGACATAGAAGTGTAACTAAAGATTTTGAATTAGGAACCCCACAGGGAGGTGTACTCAGTCCTATCTTATTCAATATCCTAATAAATGCCTTACTTAATGTTATGCCTAGCTATGCCTTAGCTTTGCTGATGATATAATGATTCACACCACAGGATAATCCAACACCCAAAACATCCTTAACCATGTATTAGCCTCGTGTCAGGACCTGGGGTTAATAATCTCAGGGGATAGAACAAAGATACTCAACAGGCGTCCTCCTCGGCAAAGAGGCACAGTTCGTCAAATCCAGTTACATGATGGGTCTCTTCTAGAATAAGTAAGCAGATACAGGTATCTAGGCTTTGAGGTTCCACTACTTGGACCTGTTGTAACAAGACTTTGTCGCCAATACAAAGAAAGGCTGAGAGCACTTAGAGTTGTGGCAGGGTTTCATCCCAGGTATGGTGCTAATGTTAAAATTGTGAAAATGATGTATCTTGCTTATATTAGACCATTGGTTGATTATGCTGCGCCACTACTTGCTCTTGTGTCTGACTGGAAGCTTGGACGGCTGGAAAAGCTACAGAACGAAGCAATGAGGAGAATCCTAAGGTGCCCTCGTACCGCCAAAATTTTAAATATGCGAAAAGAACATGATATTCCAAGCATCAGAGATCATGTTACTGAAATAAATATCCTCAGTGGGGTCATTATGTTCAGGGAAGCCCATTCAAACCCCTTCACAGAAGCCCTTCAAACTTTTCTCTGCACTGGTGAACATCCCTTCAGATGGATCGAAAAACTGGAACCGACCTCCGCATGAACCAGCTACATGATCTATGTCAAGTAAGGCAACAGCGGCACTTTTCCGCTCCATGGGATATTACCCCATTCTAAACTACCATCCCTCCATTTCCCCCCAAAAAAATTCTTAAATCAAGCCAAACAGTATGCCTTAAGCTACATTGATAACTTAGTCACACAGAACACTCTTTCACAAATTATTTATGTTGATGATTCTGTTCACCAGTCCACTGGTGCAGCTGGTAGTGCTGCTGTTGTTATACAGAGTGATGGCTCTCATCAAGAAATTGGAGCACGCATCAATAACTGGGCCTCTACCCTTCAATCAGAATTGTTTGCCATACTCCCTGCACTCAGATGCATCCATGTATCAAAGATCGACATTCTAATTGTAAATGATTCTCTATCATCAATAAATGCTCTCAACTCATTAAGTATAAAATGTGGCATGCTTGTGTCAGAAGCCAGTCACAAGTAATTCAGGATTGTGGACAGTGGAGTCAGAGTGCAGCTTCTGTGGATTCCATCTCACATTGGTCTTCAGATGCATGATAGAAGTGATGAATTTGCTAAGTTATATGCTTTCAAAAAGAGAGTAGGTTACAATCTTGGTTTGTCAGCTAGCAGTTTAAGAACAATAATACGAAAAGAACTTCAACTGAGCTTTATTGACTTAAAACTGCGGGAGAGTGACACCAGTCAGTCTATCTATCATCATTCTATCATGCAGGAGGAGCCATATGTCTATGGAGAATCCAACAAAATAAGCAGATTCTTGGAAGTCACTACAGCCCGGCTTCGGCTGAGTTACAAATATCTTTGGGAGGTTAAATCACCACCACCAGATGTAGACCAAATTAAATGTAAACTTTGCCAGATGGACTAATGTCACACCCTGGAGTTTGCCTGTAGAGAGTTTCGGGGGTCAACGCCCCCGCGGCCTTGTCTGAGACCAGGCATCATGGTGGATCAGGGTCTGATCAACCAGGCTGTTACTACTGGCCGCGCGGAAGCTGACGTACGAACCACAGCCCGGTTGGTCAGGTACTGACTTTAGGTACCTGTCCAGTGCCTTCTTGAAGGCAGCAAGGGGTCTGTTCGTAATCCCCCTTATGTATGCTGGGAGGCAATTGAACAGTCTTGGGCCTCAGACACTTATTGTGTTGTTTCTCAGTGTTCTCGTTGCGCCCCTGCTTTTCATCAGGGGAATGTTGCATCTCCTACCGAGTCTTTTGCTTTCATATGGAGTGATTTTTCGTGTGCAGGTTTGGTACCAATCCCTCCATAACCTTCCAAGTGTATATTACAATGTATCTCTCTCGCCTGCGTTCGAGGGAATACAGATCAAGGACCTTCAACCGTTCCCAGTAGCTTAGGTGCATTATCGCACTTATGTGTGCCGTGAAAGTTCTTTGTACACTCTCCAGGTCTGCAATGTCGCCAGCCTTGAAGGGGGCCGTTAGTGTACAGCAGTATTCCAGCCTAGAGAGCACAAGCGATTTGAAGAGAATCATCATGGGCTTGGCATCCCTAGTTTTGAAGGTTCTCATTATCCATCCTATCATTTTCCTAGCGGATGAGGTAGATACGTTGTTGTGATCTTTGAAGGTGACATCCTCTGACATTATCACTCCCAGGTCTTTCACATTACTTTCCCGCTCTATTGTATTGTTAGAATTTGTCGTATACCCTGACACATTTTTAATTTCTTCAAGTTTTCCATATCTGAGTAGTTGAAATTTTTCTTCGTTGAACTTCATATTGTTTTGAGTGGCCCATTCGAAGATTTGGTTGATGTTTGCTTGGAGACTCGCAGTGTCTTCGATGGAGGTCACTGCCATGGTAATCCGGGTGTCATCCGCAAAGGAAGACATGAAGCTATGGCTTACATCTCTGTCTGTGTCAGAAATGAGGATGAGGAATAGAATGGGAGCGAGTACTGTGCCTTGTGGAACAGAGCTTTTAACCATGGCTGCCTGGGACTTTACTCTGTTTACTATTACTCTGTGTTCTATTTGTCAGGAAGTTGTAGATCCATCTTCCAACTTTTCCCGTTACTCCTTTATCACGCATTTTGTGTGCTATTACACCATGGTCACACTTGTCAAAGGTTTTTGCAAAGTCTGTGTATACTACATCTGTATTTTGTTTATCCTCTACAGCATCCAGAACCTTGTCATAGTGGTCCAGTAGCTGGGACAGGAAGGAGCTACCTGCTCTAAACCCGTGTTGTCCTGGGTTGTGTAACTAATGGGTATCCATGGTGGTTGGTGATCTTACTCGGCTATCCTGCGTCATTATGCACTGGATAAAATTAATAGAAATATACAGCAAATTCCAACCACACAATACAGTGAAAAATTAATGTGAAAGACCTGGGAGTGATAATGCCAGAGAATCTCACTTTCAAATATCACAACAATATATCTCCAACATCTGCTAGAAAAAATATTGGATGGATAATGAGAACCTTTGAAACTAGGATTGCTTGTTCTCTCTAGGCTGGAATATTGCTGTACATCAATGGTCCCTTTTAAGGCAGGCGAAATTGCAGACTTAGAGAATATACAGAGAACTTTCACTGCATGTATAAGCACAACAAACAAGTCCCTTGACCTGTACTCCTTGGAATGCAGTCGAGAAATATACACAATAATAAATACTTGGAAAATCCTAGAGGAACTAGTCCTTAATCTACACCCAGAAATCACCCCCTATGAAAACAAAAAACTCAGCAAGCAGTGCAACATCCCCCAATGAAAAGCAGGGGTTCCATGAGTACGATAAGAGACAACACAATAAGTGTCAGGGGCCCAAGACTGTTCAAGTGCCATCCATCATACATAAAGGGTATTATCAGTAGTCCCCTGGCTGTCTTCAAGAGGCTCTGGAGAGGCACCTAAAGTCATTACCTGATCAGCCGACCTGTAGTTCGTACGTTGGTTTACGTGCTTCCGGCAGTAACAGCCTGGTAGATCGGGCCCTGATCTACCGTGAGGCCTGGTTATGGATTGGGCCGCTGGGGCATTGAATCCTGAAACACCCTCCAGGTATATAGTACCTGTACAGTACAGAATATTACTGTAGTACAGTACAGTAGCAGTACGACAGTACGGTATTGTAGTACCTGGAGTATACCAGGAGAGGGTTTCGGTGGTCAACGCTCCCGCGGCCCGGTCTGTGACCAGGCCTCATGGTGGATCAGGGTCTGATTAACTAGGCTGTTACTGTTGGCCGCATGCAACCCGTTGTACGAACCAGCTCGGCTGGCCAGGCACTGACTTTAGGTGCCTGTCCAGTCCCTTCTTGAAGACAGTCAGGGGTCTATTGGCAATCCCCCTTATGTTTACTGGGAGGCAGCTGAGTAGTCTTGGGCCCCTGACACTTATTGTGCTGTCTCTTATCGTGCTAGTGACACCCCTGCTTTTCATTGGGGGGATGTTGCATCGTCTGCCGAGTTTTTTGTGTGCAAGTTTGGTACTAATCCCTTTAGGACTTCCCAAGTGTATATAATCATGTATGTCTCCCGCCTGCGTTCTAGGGAGTACAGGTTCAGGAACTTCAAGCGCTCCCAGCAATTGAGGTGTTTTATCTCCGTTATGTGCGCCGTGAAGGTTCTCTGCTCACTTTCTAGGTCAGCAATTTCACCTGCCTTGAAAGGTGCTGTTAGTGTGCAGCAATATTCCAGCCTAGATAGAACAAGTGACCTGAAGAGTGTCATCATGGACATTTTTCTAGCAGATGCGATTGATACAATGTTATGGTCCTTGAAGGTGAGATCCTCTGACATGATCACTCCCAGGTCTTTTATATTAGTCTTCCGCTCTATTGTGTGGTTGGAATTTGTTTTATACTCTGATATAGTTCTAATTTCCTCACGTTTCCCATATCGGAGTAATCGAATTTTCTCGTCATTGAACTACATTTTTTTTTTTGCGGCCCATTTAAAGATTTAGTTGATGTCCGCCTAGAGTCTTGTGGTGTCTTCAGTGGAGGACACTGTCATGAAAATTAGGGTGTCATCTGCAAAGAAAAACACGGTGCTGTGGCTTACATCTCTGTCTATGTCAGATATGAGGATGAGGAACAGGATGGGAGCGAATAGTGTGCCTTCTGGAACAGAGCTTTTCACCGTAGCCGCCTCAGACTTTATTCAGGTTACTACTACTTTTTGTGTTCTATTTGTTAAAAATTGTAGATCATCTACCAACTTTTCCTGTTATTTCTTTATCACGCATTTTGTGCGCTATTTCACCATGGTCACACTTGTCAAAGGATTTTGCAAAGTCTGTGTATACTACATCTGCATTTTGTTTGTCTTTTAGTGCATCCAGGACGTAATTATAGTGGTCCAGTAGTTGGGCAGACAGGAGCGACCTGCTCTAAACCCGTGTTGCCCTGGGTTGTGTAACTGGTGGGTATCTAGATGGGTAGTGATCTTGCTTCTTAGAACCCTTTCAAAGGTTTTTATGAAATGGGATGTTATAGTTATCGGTCTGTATTTCTTTGCTGTTGCTTTTCTGTCCCCTTTGTGAAGCAGGGCTATGTTTGTTGTTTTTAACAGCTCTGGCACAATCCCTGTGTCCATGCTCTCTCTCCTTAAGATGTTAAAAGCACATGATAAGGGCTTCTTGCACTTCCTGATGAATACTGAGTTCCATGAGTCTGGGCCTGGGGCAGAGTTCATGGGCATGTCATTTATCGCCTTTTCTAAGTCATCTGGCATCATGGTAATATCAGATAGGTTCGAGTCTGCCAAATTCTGTGTTTCTCTCATAAAAAAATTCATTTAGGTCTTCAACTTTCAGTCTGGTTAGCGGCTTGCTAAAAACCGAATCATATTGGGACTTGAGTAGCTCACTCATTTCCTTGCTATCATCTGTGTAGAACCCATCTTGTTTAAGTAGGGGCCCAGTACTGGATGTTGTTCTCGACTTTGATTTGGTAAAAAAAAAAAAAAGAAATATTTTGGGTTTCTCTCAGTTTCATTTATGGCTTTTAGTTCTTCCCACGTTTCTTGACTCCTGTAAGATTCCTTTAGCTTCAGGTCGATGTTTCCTATTTGTCTGACCAGTGTCTATCTACGTATTACAGATATATTTGTCTCTTTTAGCCGCTCTGGTATTCTTTGCCTTCGCTTGTATAAGGAGTGCCTTTCTCTTTCTAGTTTGCATCTTCTCCTTCTCGTTAAGGAATATGCCTTGAGCATACCTCGAGTGCCACAAAATTAATTTGTACAAAACATAGGTTTGCATCCGTGTTGCTTAGGCTATCTTCTCAGTTTATATCATTTAGGACCTGGCTTTCTTGGTCCCAACTTATGTTTTTGTTATTGAAGTTAATTTGGTGAAGTCTCCCTCGTGACTGATCCCATTTTGTCAGTCTGGGGCCCAGTGCCGACATGTCTGAACCTTTATTATGTTGTGATCTGAGTATACTGTTGTTGATATGGTAATATTTCGTATCAGATCATCGTTGTTAGTGAAAATGAGGTCCAGTGTATTCTCCAGCCTTTTAGGCTCTATTATTTGCTGGTTTAAGGTGAATTTGGTGAAGAGATTTAAAAGATCGTGTGTGTGCGAGTTTTCATCTGAGCTGCCTTCTGGTGTTATTTCTGCTGCAACATTATTTGATACATTTCTCCATTTTAGGTGCCTTAGGTTGAAATCCCCCAGGGCACAGCATTTCCTGGAGTAGTCAAAGTTACACGTCCCATCTGTTTTTCCAGATATTCCATGCCTGCAATTACCTAATGCATAGAATTTGCATAGGCCTGGTTTCTGTTTGCCTTGTTTTTTTTTTTTCACTGCATTCCCTACTGGTGCGTGTTGTCCTGTCTCATTACTATCTTCAGCACTTTTACTACCAATGGTGCCTTCACCAGTTATTTCTGGTATTTTATATTCACTATTTCTTGGGCCATCCCCTTGTTCACTATCTCCCATGATATTGCTAGTTTGTAACACTGGATTTGCATGTCCTTGTCTAAACCTGCTTCCCCACTAGAGCTTCTCTCTCCCTCTGGGCCACCAACATTTCTCTATTCTTACAGTTACTGTCTACCAGGACAACATCTGCACAACACCTGTTATAGAATGTTGTCAGGTTTTCTATGAAGACTGTTTTGATGTTTTCATCTTTAAATACCAATGTGATTTTTTCCACAATAGGATCTCATTTGAGCATACCCAAAAACACTTCGCTGGTTTAATATATCTTTAGATGATTCCTGAATATCTGCACAAGATGCGTGGGCCCATTTCCCACAGGAGTTGCACATAATCCATACAGTGGCCCATTTGTTTGTTTGGTTGTAGGCTACACACGATTTCATGATGTGATTTTTTTTTGTTATTGTGTTGTATATTCTACTAATAACCTCCTTAAAGTGTGGATCTGACTATTTGTATTCGTATGTTTATGTGTTTGAAACAATCTTGCCACTGCTAGCAGTAACTGTTTGGTGATTGATAAGGCGCCTACAAACCCTGTCAGCTTATAAATCTGGTCAGAGGATACCTAGTTGTTCAATGAATCTGGTTGGGTGTTAAGGGCACCTATTAACTGTTGCACCTTTAGAATCCAGTCAATGGCTCACTTATTACTAGGACGAATCTGTTCAGTGGGTCACTTATTTTGAACGAATCTGTGACCAGTTCGTAAAAGGACTACTGGAATATTATTAAATAGAGTAATATGTGTTCAGTTTGATACAAAAAGTGTAACTTGCGTGTTGGAGAAAACCAGTGACTTCTGGCAGCTCCTACTATGACAGGTTTTACGTATTTCCACAAGTAACTGTACACTTCTTACATTAGTTATGGCAACACTGGTGAAGAGGTTTCCCGATGATAGATGATCTTACGTTTATGTTGCTGCGTTCACTGATAACTCTACACTGTTTATCATATTTCTACAAAACTGTACAATTTTCGTATTTCCTTAAGATTGTACACCTTTTCCTATTTCAATAGGAAATTTTACTCATTGGTATCATTAAACTATAAGTCAGGTACACTAGCAGGTTTAGGAAGGTTATTAATACGAGATGACCTACGTGGTAGGATCCTGGTGACTACTAGCAACTGTTTACAACAGGAATTATCTATCTAGTCAGGCCTAACACTTCCGTCTTAATTTTCACCATAGCATTTATTTTTTTTATCTTATCTAACACTACGGTACCACTGTGATCTTTCCTCTGACAAAAATTTCTAAGTTATTTTTGTTTTTGCACATGACAGGTAGGCCTATAGTTCCCCTCTGGGAGTCTGGCTCTGCTATGTTATTGCACAATTTTTATCCGTTTTTGTCTCAGTTTATGCTATTTTTTGCTAAATTAGATCCAAGCTCAGGCGGGATGTACCTTATAAGTTCACTGGCCCAGCTTAAAGTTTGTAGCACGCGAAGAACAGCGGTAATCTACGAATAACGATGGAGCACACGAACACGCTTCTCTACTCTGCTCTGTACTGTAACAGTACAGTATAGTACTGTAGTATTGTACTCTAGTGTAGTACAGTATTGTAGAAGTACAATATTAAAACAGTACAGTACTATATCAGTACAGGATAGTTCTGTTGTACAGTACAGTACTGTAGTATACCTGGGGGAATATCGGGGGTCAACGCCCCCGGGGCAGGTTCATGACCAGGCTTCGTGGTGGATCAAGGCCTGATCAAAGAGGCTGTTACCTCTAGCCACACGTAAACCAACGTAGGAACCACAGCCCAGCTGGTCAGGTATTGACTTGAAGACAGGTATTTTCTTGAAGACATGTTGTGGAAGACAGGTATTCAGTACCGACAAGATGAAAGTTAAGACACTTGTGCAGCATCTGGTTATCTTTATTGTAGACGTTTCGCCATCCAGTGGCTTTATCAATACAGATCCTTGGACATAATAAGAAAACAGAAGAACCATATACATAAGATGAGGTAATCAGTCCCTCAGCCTTGGAGGTGGTGTTTAGAGCACCGTGGTTGTAGACGTTCAGAAGTGTTCAGTAATTCCCAGCAAATGAGCGACTCCATGACATACAGGACAACCCACCCCTCCTACCAACCACAACCCACCCCTCCTACCAACCACAACCCACCCCTCCTACCAACAACAACCCACCCCTCCTACCAACAACAACCCACCCCTCCTACCAACCACAACCCACCCCTCCTACCAACAACAACCCACCCCTCCTACCAACAACAACCCACCCCTCCTACCAACAACAACCCACCCCTCCTACCAACAACAACCCACCCCACCTACCAACAACAACCCACCCCTCCTACCAACAACAACCCACCCCTCCCACCAACAACAACCCACCCCTCCTACCAACAACAACCCACCCCTCCTACCAACAACAACCCACCACTGCCACCAACAACAACCCACCCCTCCTACCAACAACAACCCACCCCTCCTACCAACAACAACCCACCCCTCCTACCAGCCACAACCCACCCCTCCTACCAACAACAACCCACCCCTCCTACCAACCACAACCCACCCCTCCAACCAACCACAACCCACCCCTCCTACCAACAACAACCCACCCCTCCTACCAACAACAACCCACCCCTCCTACCAACCACAACCCACCCCTCCTACCAACAACAACCCACCACTCCTACCAACAACAACCCCCCCCACCTACCAACCACAACCCACCCCACCAACCAACCACAACCCACCCCTCCTACCAACAACAACCCACCCCACCAACCAACAACAACCCACCCCACCAACCAACAACAACCCACCCCTCCTACCAACAACAACCCACCCCTCCTACCAACCACAACCCACCCCTCCTACCAACAACAACCCACCCCTCCTACCAACAACAACCCACCCCTCCTACCAACAACAACCCACCCCTCCTACCAACCACAACCCACCCCTCCTACCAACAACAACCCACCCCTCCTACCAACAACAACCCACCCCTCCTACCAACAACAACCCACCCCTCCTACCAACAACAACCCACCCCTCCTACCAACAACAACCCACCCCTCCTACCAACAACAACCCACCCCTCCTACCAACAACAACCCACCCCTCCTACCAACAACAACCCACCCCACCAACCAACAACAACCCACCCCTCCTACCAACAACAACCCACCCCTCCTACCAACAACAACCCACCCCTCCGACCAACAACAACCCACCCCTCCTACCAACAACAACCCACCCCTCCAACCAACCACAACCCACCCCTCCAACCAACAACAACCCACCCCACCTACCAACCACAACCAACCCCTCCTACCAACAACAACCCACCCCTCCTACCAACCACAACCCACCCCTCCTACCAACCACAACCCACCCATCCTACCAACAACAACCCACCCCTCCTACCAACAACAACCCACCCCTCCTACCAACAACAACCCACCCCTCCTACCAACAACAACCCACCCCTCCTACCAACAACAACCCACCCCTCCGACCAACAACAACCCACCCCTCCTACCAACAACAACCCACCCCACCAACCAACAACAACCCACCCCTCCTACCAACCACAACCCACCCCTCCTACCAACAACAACCCACCCCTCCTACCAACCACAACCCACCCCTCCTACCAACAACAACCCACCCCTCCTACCAACCACAACCCACCCCTCCTACCAACCACACCCCACCCCTCCTACCAACAACAACCCACCCCTCCTACCAACAACAACCCACCCCTCCTACCAACAACAACCCACCCCTCCTACCAACAACAACCCACCCCTCCCACCAACAACAACCCACCCCTCCTACCAACAACAACCCACCCCTCCTACCAACCACAACCCACCCCTCCTACCAACAACAACCCACCCCTCCTACCAACCACAACCCACCCCACCTACAAACAACAACCCACCCCTCCTACCAACAACAACCCACCCCTCCTACCAACAACAACACACCCCTCCAACCAACCACAACCCACCCCTCTTACCAACAACAACCCACCCCTCCTACCAACAACAACCCACCCCTCCTACCAACAACAACCCACCCCTCCTACCAACAACAACCCACCCCTCCTACCAACAACAACCCACCCCTCCTACCAACCACAACCCACCCCTCTTACCAACAACAACCCACCCCTCCAACCAACAACAACCCACCCCTCCTACCAACAACAACCCACCCCTACAACCAACCACAACCCACCCCTCCTACCAACAACAACCCACCCCTCCTACCAACAACAACCCACCCCTCCTACCAACAACAACCCACCCCTCCTACAAACAACAACCCACCCCTCCTACCAACAACAACCCACCCCTCCTACCAACCACAACCCACCCCTCTTACCAACAACAACCCACCCCTCCAACCAACCACAACCCACCCCTCCTACCAACAACAACCCACCCCTCCTACCAACAACAACCCACCCCTCCTACCAACAACAACCCACCCCTCCTACCAACAACAACCCACCCCTCCTACCAACCACAACCCACCCCTCTTACCAACAACAACCCACCCCTCCAACCAACCACAACCCACCCCTCCTACCAACAACAACCCACCCCTCCTACCAACAACAACCCACCCTTCCTCCCAACCACAACCCACCCCACCTCCCAACCACAACCCACCCTTCCTCCCAACCACAACTCACCCCTCCTCCCAACCACAACCCACCCCTCCACCCAACCACAACCCACCCCACCTCCCAACCACAACACACCCCTCCTCCCAACCACAACCCACCAATCCTCCCAACCACACCCCACCCCGCCTCCCAACCACAAGCCACCCATCCTCCCAACCAAAACCCACCCCTCCTCCCAACCACAACCCACCTCCTACGGCCCCCGCCCGCTCCCCCTCAGCATTTACCTAACACTCAGCATTGCCTTCCACCCAGCATTCGCGAACACTCAGTACGTGTACAGCACACAGCATTCACTCAGTATTCAACACTCAGTATTAAACACTCAGTATTCAACACTCAGTATTCAACACTCAGTATTCAACACTCAGTATTCAACACTCAGTATTCAACACTCAGTATTCAACACTCAGTATTCAACACTCAGTATTCAACACTCAGTATTCAACACTCAGTATTAAACACTCAGTATTCAACACTCAGTATTCAACACTCAGTATTCAACACTCAGTATTCAACACTCAGTATTCAACACTCAGTATTCAACATTCAGTATTAAACACTCAGTATTAAACGCTCAGTATTCAACACTCAGTATTCAACACTCAGTATTCAACATTCAGTATTAAACACTCAGTATTAAACACTCAGTATTCAACACTCAGTATTCAACACTCAGTATTCAACATTCAGTATTCAACACTCAGTATTCAACACTCAGTATTCAACACTCAGTATTCAACACTCAGTATTCAACATTCAGTATTCAACACTCAGTATTCAACACTCAGTATTCAACATTCAGTATTCAACACTCAGTATTCAACACTCAGTATTAAACACTCAGTATACATCACTCAGTATTAAACACTCAGTATTCAACACTCAGTATTCAACACTCAGTATTCAACACTCAGTATTCAACATTCAGTATTCAACACTCAGTATTCAACATTCAGTATTCAACACACAGGATTAAACACTCAGTATTCAACACTCAGTATTCAACACTCAGTATTCAACACTCAGTATTAAACACTCAGTATACATCACTCAGTATTAAACACTCAGTATACATCACTCAGTATTCAACATTCAGTATTCAACATTCAGTATTCAACACTCAGTATTCAACACTCAGTATTCAACACTCAGTATTCAACATTCAGTATTCAACACTCAGTATTAAACACTCAGTATTCAACACTCAGTATTCAACACTCAGTATTCAACATTCAGTATTCAACACTCAGTATTCAACACTCAGTATACATCACTCAGTATTCAACACTCAGTATTCAACACTCAGTATACATCACTCAGTATTAAACACTCAGTATTCAACACTCAGTATACATCACTCAGTATTAAACACTCAGTATTCAACACTCAGTATTCAACACTCAGTATTAAACACTCAGTATTCAACACTCAGTATTCAACACTCAGTATACATCACTCAGTATTAAACACTCAGTATTCAACACTCAGTATACATCACTCAGTATTAAACACTCAGTATTCAACACTCAGTATTAAACACTCAGTATTCAACACTCAGTATTCAACACTCAGTATTAAACACTCAGTATTCAACACTCAGTATTCAACACTCAGTATACAACACACAGTATTAAACACTCAGTATTCAACACTCAGTATACATCACTCAGTATTAAACACTCAGTATTCAACACTCAGTATTCAACACTCAGTATTAAACACTCAGTATTCAACACTCAGTATTCAACACTCAGTATTAAACACTCAGTATACATCACTCAGTATTAAACACTCAGTATTCAACGCTCAGTATTCAACACTCAGTATTAAACACTCAGTATTCAACACTCAGTATACATCACTCAGTATTAAACACTCAGTATTCAACACTCAGTATTAAACACTCAGTATTCAACACTCAGTATTCAACACTCAGTATTCAACACTCAGTATTAAACACTCAGTATTCAACACTCAGTATACATCACTCAGTATTAAACACTCAGTATACATCACTCAGTATTAATCACTCAGTATTCAACACTCAGTATTCAACACTCAGTATTCAACACTCCGTATTAAACACTCAGTATTCAACACTCAGTATTCAACACTCAGTATTCAACACTCAGTATTCAACACTCAGTATTCAACACTCAGTATTAAACACTCAGTATTCAACACTCAGTATTCAACACTCAGTATTCAACACTCAGTATTAAACACTCAGTATTAAACACTCAGTATTAAACACTCAGTATTAAACACTCAGTATACATCACTCAGTATTCAACACTCAGTATTAAACACTCAGTATTAAACACTCAGTATTAAACACTCAGTATTAAACACTCAGTATTAAACACTCGGTATACATCACTCAGTATTCAACACTCAGTATTAAACACTCAGTATTAAACACTCAGTATACATCACTCAGTATTCAACACTCAGTATTCAACACTCAGTATTCAACACTCAGTATTCAACACTCAGTATTCAACACTCAGTATTCAACACTCAGTATTCAACACTCAGTATTCAACACTCAGTATTAAACACTCAGTATTCAACACTCAGTACTCAGCACTCAGTATTCAACACTCAGTATTCAACATTCAGTATTAAACACTCAGTATTAAACACTCAGTATTCAACACTCAGTATTCAACACTCACTATTCAACATTCAGTATTAAACACTCAGTATTAAACACTCAGTATTCAACACTCAGTATTCAACACTCAGTATTCAACATTCAGTATTCAACACTCAGTATTCAACACTCAGTATTCAACACTCAGTATTCAACACTCAGTATTCAACACTCAGTATTCAACATTCAGTATTCAACACTCAGTATTCAACACTCAGTATTCAACACTCAGTATTCAACATTCAGTATTCAACACTCAGTATTCAACACTCAGTATTAAACACTCAGTATACATCACTCAGTATTAAACACTCAGTATTCAACACTCAGCATTCAACACTCAGTATTCAACACTCAGTATTCAACATTCAGTATTCAACACTCAGTATTCAACATTCAGTATTCAACACACAGGATTAAACACTCAGTATTCAACACTCAGTATTCAACACTCAGTATTCAACACTCAGTATTCAACACTCAGTATTCAACACTCAGTATTCAACACTCAGTATTCAACACTCAGTATTCAACACTCAGTATTCAACACTCAGTATTAAACACTCAGCATACATCACTCAGTATTAAACACTCAGTATACATCACTAAGTATTCAACACTCAGTATTCAACATTCAGTATTCAACACTCAGTATTCAACACTCAGTATTCAACACTCAGTATTCAACATTCAGTATTCAACACTCAGTATTAAACACTCAGTATTCAACACTCAGTATTCAACACTCAGTATTCAACATTCAGTATTCAACACTCAGTATTCAACACTCAGTATACATCACTCAGTATTCAACACTCAGTATTCAACACTCAGTATACATCACTCAGTATTAAACACTCAGTATTCAACACTCAGTATACATCACTCAGTATTAAACACTCAGTATTCAACACTCAGTATTTAACACTCAGTATTAAACACTCAGTATTCAACACTCAGTATTCAACACTCCGTATACATCACTCAGTATTAAACACTCAGTATTCAACACTCAGTATACATCACTCAGTATTAAACACTCAGTATTCAACACTCGGTATTAAACACTCAGTATTCAACACTCAGTATTCAACACTCAGTATTAAACACTCAGTATTCAACACTCAGTATTCAACACTCAGTATACAACACTCAGTATTAAACACTCAGTATTCAACACTCAGTATACATCACTCAGTATTAAACACTCAGTATTCAACACTCAGTATTAAACACTCAGTATTCAACACTCAGTATACATCACTCAGTATTAAACACTCAGTATTCAACACTCAGTATTAAACACTCAGTATTAAACACTCAGTATACAACACTCAGTATTAAACACTCAGTATTGAACACTCAGTATTCAACACTCAGTATTAAACACTCAGTATTAAACACTCAGTATTCAACACTCAGTATACATGACTCAGTATTAAACACTCAGTATTCAACACTCAGTATTAAACACTCAGTATTCAACATTCAGTATTCAACACTCAGTATACATCACTCAGTATTAAACACTCAGTATTCAACACTCAGTATTAAACACTCAGTATTCAACATTCAGTATTCAACACTCAGTATTCAACACTCAGTATTAAACACTCAGTATTCAACACTCAGTATTAAACACTCAGTATTCAACACTCAGTATTCAACACTCAGTATTAAACAGTCAGTATTCAACACTCAGTATTCAACACTCAGTATACATCACTCAGTATTAAACACTCAGTATTCAACACTCAGTATTAAACACTCAGTATTCAACACTCAGTATTCAACACTCAGTATTAAACACTCAGTATTAAACACTCAGTATTCAACACTCAGTATTCAACACTCAGTATTAAACACTCAGTATTCAACACTCAGTATACATCACTCAGTATTAAACACTCAGTATACATCACTCAGTATTAAACACTCAGTATTCAACACTCAGTATTAAACACTCAGTATTCAACACTCAGTATTCAACACTCAGTATTAAACACTCAGTATTCAACACTCAGTATTCAACACTCAGTATACAACACTCAGTATTAAACACTCAGTATTCAACACTCAGTATTCAACACTCAGTATTAAACACTCAGTATTCAACACTCAGTATACATCACTCAGTATTAAACACTCAGTATACATCACTCAGTATTAAACACTCAGTATTCAACACTCAGTATTAAACACTCAGTATTCAACACTCAGTATTCAACACTCAGTATTAAACACTCAGTATTCAACACTCAGTATTCAACACTCAGTATACAACACTCAGTATTAAACACTCAGTATTCAACACTCAGTATACATCACTCAGTATTAAACACTCAGTATTCAACACTCAGTATTCAACACTCAGTATTCAACACTCAGTATTAAACACTCAGTATTCAACACTCAGTATTAAACACTCAGTATTAAACACTCAGTATTAAACACTCAGTATTAAACACTCAGTATTCAACACTCAGTATTCAACACTCAGTATTAAACACTCAGTATTAAACACTCAGTATTAAACACTCAGTATTAAACACTCGGTATACATCACTCAGTATTCAACACTCAGTATTAAACACTCAGTATTAAACACTCAGTATACATCACTCAGTATTCAACACTCAGTATTCAACACTCAGTATTAAACACTCAGTATTAAACACTCAGTATTAAACACTCAGTATTAAACACTCAGTATAAATCACTCAGAATTAATCACTCAGTATTAAACACTCAGTATTAAACATTCAGTATACATCACTCAGTATTAAACACTCAGTATTCAACACTCAGTATTCAACACTCAGTATTAAACACTCAGTATTAAACACTCAGTATTAATCACTCAGTATTCAACACTCAGTATTCAACACTCAGTATTAAACACTCAGTATTCAACACTCAGTATTAAACACTCAGTATTCAACACTCAGTATTCAACACTCAGTATTCAACACTCAGTATTCAACACTCAGTATTAAACACTCAGTATTAAACACTCAGTATTAAACACTCAGTATTAAACACTCAGTATTAAACACTCAGTATTAAACACTCAGTATTAAACACTCAGTATTAATCACTCAGTATTAAACACTCAGTATTCAACACACAGTATTAAACACTCAGTATTAATCACTCAGTATTCAACACTCAGTATTAAACACTCAGTATTAAACACTCATTATTAAACACTCAGTATTAAACACTCAGTATTCAACACACAGTATTAAACACTCAGTATTAATCACTCAGTATTAAACACTCAGTATTAAACACTCAGTATTAAACACTCAGTATTAAACACTCAGTATTAAACACTCAGTATTAAACACTCAGTATTAAACACTCAGTATTAAACACTCAGTATTAAACACTCAGTATTAAACACTCAGTATTAAACACTCAGTATTAAACACTCAGTATTAAACTCTCAGTATTCAACACTCAGTATACATCACTCAGTATTAAACACTCAGTATTAAACACTCAGTATTAAACACTCAGTATTAAACACTCAGTATTAAACACTCAGTATTAAACACACAGTATTAAACACTCAGTATTAAACACTCAGTATTAAACACTCAGTATTAAACACTCAGTGTTAAACACTCAGTATTAAACACTCAGTATTCAACACTCAGTATTAAACACTCAGTATTCAACAATCAGTATTAAACACTCAGTATTAAACACTCAGTATTCAACACTCAGTATTAAACACTCAGTATTAAACACTCAGTATTAAACACTCAGTATTAAACAATCAGTATTAAACACTCAGTATTAAACACTCAGTATTCAACACTCAGTATACATCACTCAGTATTAAACACTCAGTATTCAACACTCAGTATACATCACTCAGTATTAAGCACTCTGTATAAACACTCAGTATTAAACACTCAGTATTAAACACTCAGTATTAAACACTCAGTATTCAACACTCAGTATACATCACTCAGTATTAAACACTCAGTATTCAACACTCAGTACACATCACTAAGTATTAAACACTCAGTATTCAACACTCAGTGTTCAACACTCAGTATTAAACACTCAGTATACATCACTCAGTATTAAACACTCAGTATTCAACACTCAGTATTCAACACTCAGTATTCAACACTCAGTATTCAACACTCAGTATACATCACTCAGTATTAAACACTCAGTATTCAACACTCAGTATTCAACACTCAGTATTCAACACTCAGTATTAAACACTCAGTATTCAACACTCAGTATTCAACACTCAGTATTCAACACTCAGTATTAAACACTCAGTATAAATCACTCAGTATTAAACACTCAGTATTCAACACTCAGTATTCAACACTCAGTATTCAACACTCAGTATTCAACACTCAGTATACATCACTCAGTATTAAACACCCGGTATTCAACACTCAGTATTCAACACTCAGTATTCAACACTCAGTATACATCACTCAGTATTAAACACTCAGTATTCAACACTCAGTATACATCACTCAGTATTAAACACTCAGTATTCAACACTCAGTATTCAACACTCAGTATACATCACTCAGTATAAAACACTCAGTATTCAACACTCAGTATTCAACACTCAGTATTAAACACTCAGTATTCAACACTCAGTATACATCACTCAGTATTAAACACTCAGTATTAAACACTCAGTATTCAACACTCAGTATACATCACTCAGTATGAAACACTCAGTATTCAACACTCAGTATTCAACACTCAGTGTTCAACACTCAGTATTCAACACTCATTATTCAACATTCAGTATTCAACACTCAGTATTAAGCACTCTGTATAAACACTCAGTATTAAACACTCAGTATTAAACACTCAGTATTAAACACTCAGTATTCAACACTCAGTATACATCACTCAGTATTAAACACTCAGTATTCAACACTCAGTACACATCACTCAGTATTAAACACTCAGTATTCAACACTCAGTATTCAACACTCATTGTTCAACACTCAGTATTAAACACTCAGTATACATCACTCAGTATTAAACACTCAGTATTCAACACTCAGTATTCAACACTCAGTATTCAACACTCAGTATTCAACACTCAGTATACATCACTCAGTATTAAACACTCAGTATTCAACACTCAATATTCAACACTCAGTATTCAACACTCAGTATTAAACACTCAGTATTCAACACTCAGTATTCAACACTCAGTATTCAACACTCAGTATTAAACACTCAGTATAAATCACTCAGTATTAAACACTCAGTATTCAACACTCAGTATTCAACACTCAGTATTCAACACTCAGTATTCAACACTCAGTATACATCACTCAGTATTAAACACCCGGTATTCAACACTCAGTATTCAACACTCAGTATTCAACACTCAGTATACATCACTCAGTATTAAACACTCAGTATTCAACACTCAGTATACATCACTCAGTATTAAACACTCAGTATTCAACACTCAGTATTCAACACTCAGTATACATCACTCAGTATAAAACACTCAGTATTCAACACTCAGTATTCAACACTCAGTATTAAACACTCAGTATTCAACACTCAGTATACATCACTCAGTATTAAACACTCAGTATTAAACACTCAATATTCAACACTCAGTATACATCACTCAGTATGAAACACTCAGTATTCAACACTCAGTATTCAACACTCAGTATTCAACACTCAGTATTCAACACTCAGTATTCAACATTCAGTATTCAACACTCAGTATTAAACACTCAGTATACATCACTCAGTATTAAACACTCAGTATTCAACACTCAGTATTCAACACTCAGTATTCAACACTCAGTATTCAACACTCAGTATTCAACATTCAGTATTCAACACTCAGTAATCAACACTCAGTATTAAACACTCAGTATTCAACATTCAGTATTCAACACTCAGTATTCAACACTCAGTAATCAACACTCAGTATTCAACACTCAGTATTCAACACTCAGTATTCAACACTCAGTATTCAACACTCAGTAATCAACACTCAGTAATCAACACTCAGTATTCAACACTCAGTAATCAACACTCAGTATTCAACACTCAGTATTCAACACTCAGTATTCAACACTCAGTATTCAACACTCAGTATTCAACACTCAGTAATCAACACTCAGTAATCAACACTGAGTATTCAACACTCAGTAATCAACACTCAGTATTCAACACTCAGTATTCAACACTCAGTATTCAACACTCAGTAATCAACACTCAGTAATCAACACTCAGTATTCAACACTCAGTAATCAACACTCAGTATTCAACACTCAGTAATCAACACTCAGTATTCAACACTCAGTAATCAACACTCAGTATTAAACACTCAGTATTAAACACTCAGTATTCAACACTCAGTATTCAACACTCAGTATTCAACACTCAGTAATCAACACTCAGTATTAAACACTCAGTATTAAACACTCAGTATTCAACACTCAGTATTCAACACTCAGTAATCAACACTCAGTATTCAACACTCAGTATTCAACATTCAGTATTAAACACTCAGTATTCAACACTCAGTAATCAACACTCAGTATTAAACACTCAGTATTAAACACTCAGTATTCAACACTCAGTATTCAACACTCAGTAATCAACACTCAGTATTCAACACTCAGTATTCAACATTCAGTATTCAACACTCAGTATTAAACACTCAGTATTCAACAGTCAGTATACATCACTCAGCATTAAACACTCAGTATTCAACATTCAGTATTCAACACTCAGTAATCAACACTCAGTATTAAACACTCAGTATTCAACATTCAGTATTCAACACTCAGTATTCAACACTCAGTAATCAACACTCAGTATTCAACATTCAGTATTCAACACTCAGTATTCAACACTCAGTACTCAACACTCAGTATTAAACACTCAGTATTAAACACTCAGTATTCAACACTCAGTATTCAACACTCAGTATTAAACACTCAGTATTCAACACTCAGTATTCAACACTCAGTATTAAACACTCAGTATTAAACACTCAGTATTCAACACTCAGTATTCAACATTCAGTATTCAACATTCAGTATTCAACACTCAGTATTCAACACTCAGTATTCAACACTCAGTATTCAACACTCAGTATTCAACATTCAGTATTCAACATTCAGTATTCAACACTCAGTATTCAACACTCAGTATTCAACACTCAGTATTCAACATTCAGTATTCAACATTCAGTATTCAACACTCACTATTCAACACTCAGTATTAAACACTCAGTGTTCAACACTCAGTGTTCAACATTCAGTATTAAACACTCAGTATTCAACACTCAGTATTCAACACTCAGTATTCAACACTCAGTATTCAACACTCAGTATTCAACATTCAGTATTATACATTCAGTATTCAACACTCAGTATTCAACACTCAGTATTCAACACTCAGTATTCAACATTCAATATTCAACATTCAGTATTCAACACTCAGTATTCAACACTCAGTATTCAACACTCAGTATTCAACACTCAGTATTCAACACTCAGTATTCAACATTCAGTATTCAACACTCAGTATTCAACACTCAGTATTCAACACTCAGTATTCAACACTCAGTATTCAACACTCAGTATTCAACACTCAGTATTCAACACTCAGTATACATCACTCAGTATTAAACACTCAGTATACATCCCTCAGTATTAAACACTCAGTATTAAACACTCAGTATTAAACACTCAGTATTAAACACTCAGTATTAAACACTCAGTATTCAACACTCAGTATTAAACACTCATTATTCAACACTCAGTATTAAACACTCAGTATTAAACACTCAGTATACATCACTCAGTATTCAACACTCAGTATTAAACACTCAGTATTCAACACTCAGTATTCAACACTCAGTATTAAACACTCAGTATTAAACACTCAGTATTCAACACTCAGTATTAAACACTCAGTATTAAACACTCAGTATTAAACACTCAGTATACATCACTCAGTATTCAACACTCAGTATACATCACTCAGTATTAAACACTCAGTATTAAACACTCAGTATTAAACACTCAGTATTAAACACTCAGTATTAAACACTCAGTATTAAACACTCAGTATACATCACTCAGTATTCAACACTCAGTATACATCACTCAGTATTAAACACTCAGTATTAAACACTCAGTATTAAACACTTAGTATACATCACTCAGTATTCAACACTCAGTATACATCACTCAGTATTAAACACTCAGTATACATCACTCAGTATTAAACAGTCAGTATACATCACTCAGTATTAAACACTCAGTATTAAACACTCAGTATTAAACACTCAGTATTAAACACTCAGTATTAAACACTCAGTATTAAACACTCAGTATTAAACACTCAGTATTCAACACTCACTATTCAACACTCAGTATACATCACTCAGTATTAAACACTCAGTATTAAACACTCAGTATTAAACACTCAGTATTCAACACTCAGTATTAAACACTCAGTATTAAACACTCAGTATTAAACACTCAGTATTAAACACTCAGTATTAAACACTCAGTATTAAACACTCAGTATTCAACACTCACTATTCAACACTCAGTATACATCACTCAGTATTAAACACTCAGTATTAAACACTCAGTATTCAACACTCAGTATTAAACACTCAGTATTAAACACTCAGTATTAAACACTCAGTATTAAACACTCAGTATTAAACACTCAGTATTAAACACTCAGTATTAAACACTCAGTATTAAACACTCAGTATTCAACACTCAGTATTAAACACTCAGTATTAAACACTCAGTATTAAACACTCAGTATTCAACACTCAGTATTCAACACTCAGTATTAAACACTCAGTATTAAACACTCAGTATTCAACACTCAGTATTAAACACTCAGTATTAAACACTCAGTATTAAGCACTCAGTATTAAACACTCAGTATTAAACACTCAGTATTAAACACTCAGTATTAAACACTCAGTATTAAACACTCAGTATTAAACACTCAGTATTAAACACTCAGTATTAAACACTCAGTATTCAACACTCAGTATTAAACACTCAGTATTAAACACTCAGTATTAAACACTCAGTATTCAACACTCAGTATTCATCACTCAGTATTAAACACTCAGTATTAAACACTCAGTATTAAACACTCAGTATTAAACACTCAGTATTAAACACTCAGTTTTAAACACTCAGTATTCAACACTCAGTATTAAACACTCAGTATTCAACACTCAGTATACATCACTCAGTATTCAACACTCAGTATTAAACACTCAGTATTAAACACTCAGTATTCAACACTCAGTATTAAACACTCAGTATTCAACACTCAGTATTAAACACTCAGTATTCAACACTCAGTATTAAACACTCAGTATTAAACACTCAGTATTAAACACTCAGTATTCAACACTCAGTATACATCACTCAGTATTCAACACTCAGTATTACACACTCAGTATTAAACACTCAGCATTAAACACTCAGTATTCAACACTCAGTATTAAACACTCAGTATTAAACACTCAGTATTAAACACTCAGTATACATCACTCAGTATTCAACACTCAGTATTAAACACTTAGTATTAAACACTCAGTATTAAACACTCAGTGTTCAACACTCAGTATTAAACACTCAGTATTAAACACTCAGTATTAAACACTCAGTATTCAACACTCAGTATACATCACTCAGTATACATCACTCAGTATTAAACACTCAGTATTCAACACTCAGTATTAAACACTCGGTATTCAACACTCAGTATTAAACACTCAATATTAAACACTCACTATTCAACACTCAGTATACATCACTCAGTATTAAACACTCAGTATTAAACACTCAGTATTAAACACTCAGTATTCAACACTCAGTATACATCACTCAGTATACATCACTCAGTATTAAACACTCAGTATTCAACACTCAGTATTAAACACTCGGTATTCAACACTCAGTATACATCACTCAGTATTAAACACTCAGTATTCAACACTCAGTATACATCACTCAGTATTAAACACTCAGCATTCAACACTCAGTATTCAACACTCAGTATTCAACACTCAGTATTAAACACTCAGTATTCAACACTCACTATTCAACACTCAGTATACATCACTCAGTATTAAACACTCAGTATTAAACACTCAGTATTAAACATTCAGTATTCAACACTCAGTATTCAACACTCAGTATTCAACACTCAGTATTCAACACTCAGTATTAAACACTCAGTATTCAACACTCAGTATTAAACACTCAGTATTAAACACTCAGTATTAAACACTCAGTATTCAACACTCAGTATTCAACACTCAGTATTCAACACTCAGTATTCAACACTCAGTATTCAACACTCAGTATTAAACACTCAGTATTCAACACTCAGTATTAAACACTCAGTATTAAACACTCAGTATACATCACTCAGTATTCAACACTCAGTATTCAACACTCAGTATTAAACACTCAGTATTAAACACTCAGTACTCAACACTCAGTATACATCACTCAGTATTAAACACTCAGTATTAAACACTCAGTATACATCACTCAGTATTCAACACTCAGTATTCAACACTCAGTATTAAACACTCAGTATTAAACACTCAGTACTCAACACTCAGTATACATCACTCAGTATTAAACACTCAGTATTCAACACTCAGTATTCAACACTCAGTATTCAACACTCAGTATTCACCACTCAGTATTAAACACTCAGTATTCACCACTCAGTATTCAACACTCAGTATTCACCACTCAGTATTCAACACTCAGTATTCAACACTCAGTATTCAACACTCAGTATTAAACACTCAGTATTCAACACTCAGTATTCAACACTCAGTATTCAACACTCAGTATTCAACACTCAGTATTCAACACTCAGTATTCAACACTCAGTATACATCACTCAGTATTAAACACTCAGTATTCAAAACTCAGTATTCAACACTCAGTATTCAACACTCAGTATTCAACACTCAGTATTCAACATTCAGTATTCAACACTCAGTATTCAACACTCAGTATTCAACACTCAGTATTCAACACTCAGTATACATCACTCAGTATTAAACACTCAGTATACATCCCTCAGTATTAAACACTCAGTATTAAACACTCAGTATTAAACACTCAGTATTAAACACTCAGTATTAAACACTCAGTATTCAACACTCAGTATTAAACACTCATTATTCAACACTCAGTATTAAACACTCAGTATTAAACACTCAGTATACATCACTCAGTATTCAACACTCAGTATTAAACACTCAGTATTCAACACTCAGTATTCAACACTCAGTATTAAACACTCAGTATTAAACACTCAGTATTCAACACTCAGTATTAAACACTCAGTATTAAACACTCAGTATTAAACACTCAGTATACATCACTCAGTATTCAACACTCAGTATACATCACTCAGTATTAAACACTCAGTATTAAACACTAAGTATTCAACACTCAGTATTAAACACTCAATATTAAACACTCAGTATTAAACACTCAGTATTAAACACTCAGTATTAAACACTCAGTATTAAACACTCAGTATACATCACTCAGTATTCAACACTCAGTATACATCACTCAGTATTAAACACTCAGTATTAAACACTCAGTATTAAACACTTAGTATACATCACTCAGTATTCAACACTCAGTATACATCACTCAGTATTAAACACTCAGTATACATCACTCAGTATTAAACAGTCAGTATACACCACTCAGTATTAAACACTCAGTATTAAACACTCAGTATAAAACACTCAGTATTAAACACTCAGTATTAAACACTCAGTATTAAACACTCAGTATTAAACACTCAGTATTCAACACTCAGAATTCAACACTCAGTATTAAACACTCAGTATAAATCACTCAGTATTAAACACTCAGTATTCAACACTCAGTATTCAACACTCAGTATTCAACACTCAGTATTCAACACTCAGTATACATCACTCAGTATTAAACACCCGGTATTCAACACTCAGTATTCAACACTCAGTATTCAACACTCAGTATACATCACTCAGTATTAAACACTCAGTATTCAACACTCAGTATACATCACTCAGTATTAAACACTCAGTATTCAACACTCAGTATTCAACACTCAGTATACATCACTCAGTATAAAACACTCAGTATTCAACACTCAGTATTCAACACTCAGTATTAAACACTCAGTATTCAACACTCAGTATACATCACTCAGTATTAAACACTCAGTATTAAACACTCAGTATTCAACACTCAGTATACATCACTCAGTATGAAACACTCAGTATTCAACACTCAGTATTCAACACTCAGTGTTCAACACTCAGTATTCAACACTCATTATTCAACATTCAGTATTCAACACTCAGTATTAAGCACTCTGTATAAACACTCAGTATTAAACACTCAGTATTAAACACTCAGTATTAAACACTCAGTATTCAACACTCAGTATACATCACTCAGTATTAAACACTCAGTATTCAACACTCAGTACACATCACTCAGTATTAAACACTCAGTATTCAACACTCAGTATTCAACACTCATTGTTCAACACTCAGTATTAAACACTCAGTATACATCACTCAGTATTAAACACTCAGTATTCAACACTCAGTATTCAACACTCAGTATTCAACACTCAGTATTCAACACTCAGTATACATCACTCAGTATTAAACACTCAGTATTCAACACTCAATATTCAACACTCAGTATTCAACACTCAGTATTAAACACTCAGTATTCAACACTCAGTATTCAACACTCAGTATTCAACACTCAGTATTAAACACTCAGTATAAATCACTCAGTATTAAACACTCAGTATTCAACACTCAGTATTCAACACTCAGTATTCAACACTCAGTATTCAACACTCAGTATACATCACTCAGTATTAAACACCCGGTATTCAACACTCAGTATTCAACACTCAGTATTCAACACTCAGTATACATCACTCAGTATTAAACACTCAGTATTCAACACTCAGTATACATCACTCAGTATTAAACACTCAGTATTCAACACTCAGTATTCAACACTCAGTATACATCACTCAGTATAAAACACTCAGTATTCAACACTCAGTATTCAACACTCAGTATTAAACACTCAGTATTCAACACTCAGTATACATCACTCAGTATTAAACACTCAGTATTAAACACTCAGTATTCAACACTCAGCATTCAACACTCAGTATTCAACACTCAGTATTCAACATTCAGTATTCAACACTCAGTATTAAACACTCAGTATACATCACTCAGTATTAAACACTCAATATTCAACACTCAGTATTAAACACTCAGTATTAAACACTCAGTATTCAACACTCAGTATTCAACACTCAGTATTCAACACTCAGTATTCAACACTCAGTATTCAACATTCAGTATTCAACACTCAGTAATCAACACTCAGTATTAAACACTCAGTATTCAACATTCAGTATTCAACACTCAGTATTCAACACTCAGTAATCAACACTCAGTATTCAACACTCAGTATTCAACACTCAGTATTCAACACTCAGTATTCAACACTCAGTAATCAACACTCAGTAATCAACACTCAGTATTCAACACTCAGTAATCAACACTCAGTATTCAACACTCAGTATTCAACACTCAGTATTCAACACTCAGTATTCAACACTCAGTATTCAACACTCAGTAATCAACACTCAGTAATCAACACTCAGTATTCAACACTCAGTAATCAACACTCAGTATTCAACACTCAGTATTCAACACTCAGTATTCAACACTCAGTAATCAACACTCAGTAATCAACACTCAGTATTCAACACTCAGTAATCAACACTCAGTATTCAACACTCAGTAATCAACACTCAGTATTCAACACTCAGTATTCAACACTCAGTATTCAACACTCAGTATTCAACACTCAGTAATCAACACTCAGTATTAAACACTCAGTATTAAACACTCAGTATTCAACACTCAGTATTCAACACTCAGTAATCAACACTCAGTATTCAACACTCAGTATTCAACATTCAGTATTAAACACTCAGTATTCAACACTCAGTAATCAACACTCAGTATTAAACACTCAGTATTAAACACTCAGTATTCAACACTCAGTATTCAACACTCAGTAATCAACACTCAGTATTCAACACTCAGTATTCAACATTCAGTATTCAACACTCAGTATTAAACACTCAGTATTCAACAGTCAGTATACATCACTCAGCATTAAACACTCAGTATTCAACATTCAGTATTCAACACTCAGTAATCAACACTCAGTATTAAACACTCAGTATTCAACATTCAGTATTCAACACTCAGTATTCAACACCCAGTAATCAACACTCAGTATTCAACATTCAGTATTCAACACTCAGTATTCAACACTCAGTACTCAACACTCAGTATTAAACACTCAGTATTAAACACTCAGTATTCAACACTCAGTATTCAACACTCAGTATTAAACACTCAGTATTCAACACTCAGTATTCAACACTCAGTATTAAACACTCAGTATTAAACACTCAGTATTCAACACTCAGTATTCAACATTCAGTATTCAACATTCAGTATTCAACACTCAGTATTCAACACTCAGTATTCAACACTCAGTATTCAACACTCAGTATTCAACATTCAGTATTCAACATTCAGTATTCAACACTCAGTATTCAACACTCAGTATTCAACACTCAGTATTCAACATTCAGTATTCAACATTCAGTATTCAACACTCACTATTCAACACTCAGTATTAAACACTCAGTGTTCAACACTCAGTGTTCAACATTCAGTATTAAACACTCAGTATTCAACACTCAGTATTCAACACTCAGTATTCAACACTCAGTATTCAACACTCAGTATTCAACATTCAGTATTATACATTCAGTATTCAACACTCAGTATTCAACACTCAGTATTCAACACTCAGTATTCAACATTCAATATTCAACATTCAGTATTCAACACTCAGTATTCAACACTCAGTATTCAACACTCAGTATTCAACACTCATTATTCAACACTCAGTATTCAACATTCAGTATTCAACACTCAGTATTCAACACTCAGTATTCAACACTCAGTATTCAACACTCAGTATTCAACACTCAGTATTCAACACTCAGTATTCAACACTCAGTATACATCACTCAGTATTAAACACTCAGTATACATCCCTCAGTATTAAACACTCAGTATTAAACACTCAGTATTAAACACTCAGTATTAAACACTCAGTATTAAACACTCAGTATTCAACACTCAGTATTAAACACTCATTATTCAACACTCAGTATTAAACACTCAGTATTAAACACTCAGTATACATCACTCAGTATTCAACACTCAGTATTAAACACTCAGTATTCAACACTCAGTATTCAACACTCAGTATTAAACACTCAGTATTAAACACTCAGTATTCAACACTCAGTATTAAACACTCAGTATTAAACACTCAGTATTAAACACTCAGTATACATCACTCAGTATTCAACACTCAGTATACATCACTCAGTATTAAACACTCAGTATTAAACACTAAGTATTCAACACTCAGTATTAAACACTCAGTATTAAACACTCAGTATTAAACACTCAGTATTAAACACTCAGTATTAAACACTCAGTATTAAACACTCAGTATACATCACTCAGTATTCAACACTCAGTATACATCACTCAGTATTAAACACTCAGTATTAAACACTCAGTATTAAACACTTAGTATACATCAGTCAGTATTCAACACTCAGTATACATCACTCAGTATTAAACACTCAGTATACATCACTCAGTATTAAACAGTCAGTATACATCACTCAGTATTAAACACTCAGTATTAAACACTCAGTATTAAACACTCAGTATTAAACACTCAGTATTAAACACTCAGTATTAAACACTCAGTATTAAACACTCAGTATTAAACACTCAGTATTCAACACTCACTATTCAACACTCAGTATACATCACTCAGTATTAAACACTCAGTATTAAACACTCAGTATTAAACACTCAGTATTCAACACTCAGTATTAAACACTCAGTATTAAACACTCAGTATTAAACACTCAGTATTAAACACTCAGTATTAAACACTCAGTATTAAACACTCAGTATTCAACACTCACTATTCAACACTCAGTATACATCACTCAGTATTAAACACTCAGTATTAAACACTCAGTATTCAACACTCAGTATTAAACACTCAGTATTAAACACTCAGTATTAAACACTCAGTATTAAACACTCAGTATTAAACACTCAGTATTAAACACTCAGTATTAAACACTCAGTATTAAACACTCAGTATTCAACACTCAGTATTAAACACTCAGTATTAAACACTCAGTATTAAACACTCAGTATTCAACACTAAGTATTCAACACTCAGTATTAAACACTCAGTATTAAACACTCAGTATTCAACACTCAGTATTAAACACTCAGTATTAAACACTCAGTATTAAGCACTCAGTATTAAACACTCAGTATTAAACACTCAGTATTAAACACTCAGTATTAAACACTCAGTATTAAACACTCAGTATTAAACACTCAGTATTAAACACTCACCATATCAAAAACAATATACTCAGATCACAACATAATTGAGGTTCAGACATGTATGCGTGGAGCCCCAGACCGACAAAATGAGACTAGTCACGAGGGAGCATTCACCAAATTCAACTTCAATAACAAAAACATAAAGTGGGACCAAATAAACCAAGTCCTAACCGATATAAGCTGGGAAGATATACTAAGCAACACAGACCCAAACTTATGCCTAGAACAGATTAACTCGGTGGCACTCGATGTATGCACAAGGCTTATTCCTCTAAGAAAAAGGAGGAGTAGATGTAAAATAGAAAGAGACAGGCGCTCCCTTTACAGGCGACGGAAAAGAATAACAGAGCGGCTAAAAGAGGTCAATATATCAGAAATGCGCAGGGAGACACTGGTCAGAGAAATAGCAAGCATCGAACTTAAGCTAAAAGAATCCTTTAGGAGTCAGGAATCGCGGGAAGAACTAAAAGCCATAAATGAAATCGAAAGAAACCCAAAGTATTTCTTCTCCTATGCCAAATCAAAATCGAGAACAACGTCCAGTATTGGGCCCCTACTTAAACAAGATGGGTCCTACACAGATGACAGCAAGGAAATGAGTGAGCTACTCAAGTCCCAATATGACTCAGTTTTTAGCAAGCCGCTAACCAGACTGAGAGTCGAAGATCAAAATGAATTTTTTATGAGAGAGCCACAAAATTTGATTAACACAAGCCTATCCGATGTTATCCTGACGCCAAATGACTTCGAACAGGCGATAAATGACATGCCCATGCACTCTGCCCCAGGGCCAGACTCATGGAACTCTGTGTTCATCAAGAACTGCAAGAAGCCCCTATCACGAGCCTTTTCCATCCTATGGAGAGGGAGCATGGACACGGGGGTCGTCCCTCAGTTACTAAAAACAACAGACATAGCCCCACTCCACAAAGGGGGCAGTAAAGCAACAGCAAAGAACTACAGACCAATAGCACTAACATCCCATATCATAAAAATCTTTGAAAGGGTCCTAAGAAGCAAGATCACCACCCATCTAGAAACCCATCAGTTACACAACCCAGGGCAACATGGGTTTAGAACAGGTCGCTCCTGTCTGTCTCAACTACTGGATCACTACGACAAGGTCCTAAATGCACTAGAAGACAAAAAGAATGCAGATGTAATATATACAGACTTTGCAAAAGCCTTCGACAAGTGTGACCATGGCGTAATAGCGCACAAAATGCGCGCTAAAGGAATAACAGGAAAAGTTGGTCGATGGATCTATAATTTCCTCACTAACAGAACACAGAGAGTAGTCGTCAACAGAGTAAAGTCCGAGGCAGCTACGGTGAAAAGCTCTGTTCCACAAGGCACAGTACTAGCTCCCATCTTGTTCCTCATCCTCATATCCGACATAGACAAGGATGTCAGCCACAGCACCGTGTCTTCCTTTGCAGATGACACCCGAATCTGCATGACAGTGTCTTCCATTGCAGACACTGCAAGGCTCCAGGCGGACATCAACCAAATCTTTCAGTGGGCTGCAGAAAACAATATGAAGTTCAACGATGAGAAATTTCAATTACTCAGATATGGTAAACATGAGGAAATTAAATCTTCATCAGAGTACAAAACAAATTCTGGCCACAAAATAGAGCGAAACACCAACGTCAAAGACCTGGGAGTGATTATGTCGGAGGATCTCACCTTCAAGGACCATAACATTGTATCAATCGCATCTGCTAGAAAAATGACAGGATGGATAATGAGAACCTTCAAAACTAGGGAGGCCAAGCCCATGATGACACTCTTCAGGTCACTTGTTCTATCTAGGCTGGAATATTGCTGCACTCTAACAGCACCTTTCAAGGCAGGTGAAATTGCCGACCTAGAAAATGTACAGAGAACTTTCACGGCGCGCATAACGGAGATAAAACACCTCAATTACTGGGAGCGCTTGAGGTTTCTAAACCTGTATTCCCTGGAACGCAGGAGGGAGAGATACATGATTATATACACCTGGAAAATCCTAGAGGGACTAGTACCGAACTTGCACACGAAAATCACTCACTACGAAAGCAAAAGACTTGGCAGACGATGCACCATCCCCCCAATGAAAAGCAGGGGTGTCACTAGCACGTTAAGAGACCATACAATAAGTGTCAGGGGACCGAGACTGTTCAACTGCCTCCCAGCACACATAAGGGGGATTACCAACAGACCCCTGGCAGTCTTCAAGCTGGCACTGGACAAGCACCTAAAGTCAGTTCCTGATCAGCCGGGCTGTGGCTCGTACGTTGGTTTGCGTGCAGCCAGCAGCAACAGCCTGGTTGATCAGGCGCTGATCCACCAGGAGGCCTGGTCACAGACCGGGCCGCGGGGGCGTTGACCCCCGAAACTCTCTCCAGGTAAACTCCAGGTAAACTCCAGGTAAACTCAGTATTCAACACTCAGTATTAAACACTCAGTATTAAACACTCAGTATTCAACACTCAGTATTCATCACTCAGTATTAAACACTCAGTATTAAACACTCAGTATTAAACACTCAGTATTAAACACTCAGTATTAAACACTCAGTATTAAACACTCAGTTTTAAACACTCAGTATTCAACACTCAGTATTAAACACTCAGTATTCAACACTCAGTATACATCACTCAGTATTCAACACTCAGTATTAAACACTCAGTATTAAACACTCAGTATTCAACACTCAGTATTAAACACTCAGTATTCAACACTCAGTATTAAACACTCAGTATTCAACACTCAGTATTAAACACTCAGTATTAAACACTCAGTATTAAACACTCAGTATTCAACACTCAGTATACATCACTCAGTATTCAACACTCAGTATTACACACTCAGTATTAAACACTCAGCATTAAACACTCAGTATTCAACACTCAGTATTAAACACTCAGTATTAAACACTCAGTATTAAACACTCAGTATACATCACTCAGTATTCAACACTCAGTATTAAACACTTAGTATTAAACACTCAGTATTAAACACTCAGTGTTCAACACTCAGTATTAAACACTCAGTATTAAACACTCAGTATTAAACACTCAGTATTCAACACTCAGTATACATCACTCAGTATACATCACTCAGTATTAAACACTCAGTATTCAACACTCAGTATTAAACACTCGGTATTCAACACTCAGTATTAAACACTCAATATTAAACACTCACTATTCAACACTCAGTATACATCACTCAGTATTAAACACTCAGTATTAAACACTCAGTATTAAACACTCAGTATTCAACACTCAGTATACATCACTCAGTATACATCACTCAGTATTAAACACTCAGTATTCAACACTCAGTATTAAACACTCGGTATTCAACACTCAGTATACATCACTCAGTATTAAACACTCAGTATTCAACACTCAGTATACATCACTCAGTATTAAACACTCAGCATTCAACACTCAGTATTCAACACTCAGTATTCAACACTCAGTATTAAACACTCAGTATTCAACACTCACTATTCAACACTCAGTATACATCACTCAGTATTAAACACTCAGTATTAAACACTCAGTATTAAACATTCAGTATTCAACACTCAGTATTCAACACTCAGTATTCAACACTCAGTATTCAACACTCAGTATTAAACACTCAGTATTCAACACTCAGTATTAAACACTCAGTATTAAACACTCAGTATTAAACACTCAGTATTCAACACTCAGTATTCAACACTCAGTATTCAACACTCAGTATTCAACACTCAGTATTCAACACTCAGTATTAAACACTCAGTATTCAACACTCAGTATTAAACACTCAGTATTAAACACTCAGTATACATCACTCAGTATTCAACACTCAGTATTCAACACTCAGTATTAAACACTCAGTATTAAACACTCAGTACTCAACACTCAGTATACATCACTCAGTATTAAACACTCAGTATTAAACACTCAGTATACATCACTCAGTATTCAACACTCAGTATTCAACACTCAGTATTAAACACTCAGTATTAAACACTCAGTACTCAACACTCAGTATACATCACTCAGTATTAAACACTCAGTATTCAACACTCAGTATTCAACACTCAGTATTCAACACTCAGTATTCACCACTCAGTATTAAACACTCAGTATTCACCACTCAGTATTCAACACTCAGTATTCACCACTCAGTATTCAACACTCAGTATTCAACACTCAGTATTCAACACTCAGTATTAAACACTCAGTATTCAACACTCAGTATTCAACACTCAGTATTCAACACTCAGTATTCAACACTCAGTATTCAACACTCAGTATTCAACACTCAGTATACATCACTCAGTATTAAACACTCAGTATTCAAAACTCAGTATTCAACACTCAGTATTCAACACTCAGTATTCAACACTCAGTATTCAACATTCAGTATTCAACATTCAGTATTCAACACTCACTATTCAACACTCAGTATTAAACACTCAGTGTTCAACACTCAGTGTTCAACATTCAGTATTAAACACTCAGTATTCAACACTCAGTATTCAACACTCAGTATTCAACACTCAGTATTCAACACTCAGTATTCAACATTCAGTATTATACATTCAGTATTCATCACTCAGTATTCAACACTCAATATTCAACACTCAGTATTCAACATTCAATATTCAACATTCAGTATTCAACACTCAGTATTCAACACTCAGTATTCAACACTCAGTATTCAACACTCAGTATTCAACACTCAGTATTCAACATTCAGTATTCAACACTCAGTATTCAACACTCAGTATTCAACACTCAGTATTCAACACTCAGTATTCAACACTCAGTATTCAACACTCAGTATTCAACACTCAGTATACATCACTCAGTATTAAACACTCAGTATACATCCCTCAGTATTAAACACTCAGTATTAAACACTCAGTATTAAACACTCAGTATTAAACACTCAGTATTAAACACTCAGTATTCAACACTCAGTATTAAACACTCATTACTCAACACTCAGTATTAAACACTCAGTATTAAACACTCAGTATACATCACTCAGTATTCAACACTCAGTATTAAACACTCAGTATTCAACACTCAGTATTAAACACTCAGTATTAAACACTCAGTATTCAACACTCAGTATTAAACACTCAGTATTAAACACTCAGTATTAAACACTCAGTATACATCACTCAGTATTCAACACTCAGTATACATCACTCAGTATTAAACACTCAGTATTAAACACTAAGTATTCAACACTCAGTATTAAACACTCAGTATTAAACACTCAGTATTAAACACTCAGTATTAAACACTCAGTATTAAACACTCAGTATTAAACACTCAGTATACATCACTCAGTATTCAACACTCAGTATACATCACTCAGTATTAAACACTCAGTATTAAACACTCAGTATTAAACACTTAGTATACATCACTCAGTATTCAACACTCAGTATACATCACTCAGTATTAAACACTCAGTATACATCACTCAGTATTAAACAGTCAGTATACATCACTCAGTATTAAACACTCAGTATTAAACACTCAGTATTAAACACTCAGTATTAAACACTCAGTATTAAACACTCAGTATTAAACACTCAGTATTAAACACTCAGTATTAAACACTCAGTATTCAACACTCACTATTCAACACTCAGTATACATCACTCAGTATTAAACACTCAGTATTAAACACTCAGTATTAAACACTCAGTATTCAACACTCAGTATTAAACACTCAGTATTAAACACTCAGTATTAAACACTCAGTATTAAACACTCAGTATTAAACACTCAGTATTAAACACTCAGTATTCAACACTCACTATTCAACACTCAGTATACATCACTCAGTATTAAACACTCAGTATTAAACACTCAGTATTAAACACTCAGTATTAAACACTCAGTATTAAACACTCAGTATTAAACACTCAGTATTAAACACTCAGTATTAAACACTCAGTATTAAACACTCAGTATTAAACACTCAGTATTCAACACTCAGTATTAAACACTCAGTATTAAACACTCAGTATTAAACACTCAGTATTCAACACTCAGTATTCAACACTCAGTATTAAACACTCAGTATTAAACACTCAGTATTCAACACTCAGTATTAAACACTCAGTATTAAACACTCAGTATTAAGCACTCAGTATTAAACACTCAGTATTAAACACTCAGTATTAAACACTCAGTATTAAACACTCAGTATTAAACACTCAGTATTAAACACTCAGTATTAAACACTCAGTATTAAACACTCAGTATTCAACACTCAGTATTAAACACTCAGTATTAAACACTCAGTATTCAACACTCAGTATTCATCACTCAGTATTAAACACTCAGTATTAAACACTCAGTATTAAACACTCAGTATTAAACACTCAGTATTAAACACTCAGTTTTAAACACTCAGTATTCAACACTCAGAATTAAACACTCAGTATTCAACACTCAGTATACATCACTCAGTATTCAACACTCAGTATTAAACACTCAGTATTAAACACTCAGTATTCAACACTCAGTATTAAACACTCAGTATTCAACACTCAGTATTAAACACTCAGTATTCAACACTCAGTATTAAACACTCAGTATTAAACACTCAGTATTAAACACTCAGTATTCAACACTCAGTATACATCACTCAGTATTCAACACTCAGTATTACACACTCAGTATTAAACACTCAGCATTAAACACTCAGTATTCAACACTCAGTATTAAACACTCAGTATTAAACACTCAGTATTAAACACTCAGTATACATCACTCAGTATTCAACACTCAGTATTAAACACTTAGTATTAAACACTCAGTATTAAACACTCAGTGTTCAACACTCAGTATTAAACACTCAGTATTAAACACTCAGTATTAAACACTCAGTATTCAACACTCAGTATACATCACTCAGTATACATCACTCAGTATTAAACACTCAGTATTCAACACTCAGTATTAAACACTCGGTATTCAACACTCAGTATTAAACACTCAATATTCAACACTCAGTATTCACTCAACACTCAGTATTAAACACTCAGTATTAAACACTCAGTATTCAACACTCAGTATTAAACACTCAGTATTAAACACTCAGTATTCAACACTCAGTATTAAACACTCAAGTATACATCACTCAGTATTCAACACTCAGTATTCAACACTCAGTATTAAACACTCAGTTCAACACTTCAACACTCAGTATTCAACACTCAAGTATTAAACACTCAGTATTCAACACTCAGTATTCAAGTATTAAACACTCAGTATTCAACACTCAGTATTCAACACTCAGTATAAACAGTATTCAACACTCAGTATTAAACACTCAGTATTCAACACTCAGTATTCAACACTCAGTATTCAACACTCAGTATTCAACACTCAGTATTCAACACACTCAGTATTCAACACTCAGTATTCAACACTCAGTATTCAACACTCAGTATTCAACACTCAGTATTCAGTATTCAACACTCAGTATTCAAGTATTCAACACTCAGTATTCAACATCAGTATTAAACAGTATTCAACACTCAGTATTCAACACTCAGTATTCAACACTCAGTATACATCACTCAGTATTCAACACTCAGTATTCATCAGTATTAAATATTCAACATTCAGTATTCAACACTCAGTATTCAAGTATTCACTCAGTATTCAACACTCAGTTCAACACTATTCAACACTCAGTATTCAACACTCAGTATTCAACACTCAGTATTCAACATTCAGTATTCAACACTCAGTATTCAACACTCAGTATACATCAGTCAGTATTAAACACTCAGTATTCAACACTCAGTATTAAACACTCAGTATTAAACACTCAGTATTCAACACTCAGTATTCATCACTCAGTATTAAACACTCCGTATTCAACACTCAGTATTAATCACTCAGTATTAAACACTCAGTATTCAACACTCAGTATTCAACACTCAGTATTCAACACACAGTATTCAACACTCAGTATTCAACACTCAGTATTCAACACTCAGTATTAAACACTCAGTATTAAACACTCAGTATTCAACACTCAGTATACATCACTCAGTATTCAACACTCAGTATTAAACACTCAGTATTCAACACTCAGTATACATCACTCAGTATTAAACACTCAGTATAAATCACTCAGTATTAAACACTCAGTATTCAACACTCAGTATTCAACACTCAGTATTCAACACTCAGTATTCAACACTCAGTATTCAACACTCAGTATTAAACACTCGGTATTCAACACTCAGTATTAAACACTCAGTATTCAACACTCACTATTCAACACTCAGTATTAAACACTCAGTATTCAAATTAAACTCAGTATTAAACACTCAGTATTCAACACTCAGTATTAAACACTCAGTATTAAACACTCAGTATTAAACACTCAGTATTAAACACTCAGTATTAAACACTCAGTATTAAACACTCAGTATTCAACACTCAGTATTCAACACTCAGTATTCAACACTCAGTATTAAACACTCAGTATTAAACACTCAGTATTAAACACTCAGTATTAAACACTCAGTATTAAACACTCAGTATTAAACACTCAGTATTAAACACTCAGTATTAAACACTCAGTATTAAACACTCAGTATTAAACACTCAGTATTAAACACTCAGTATTAAACACTCAGTATTAAACACTCAGTATTCAACACTCAGTATTAAACACTCAGTATTAAACACTCAGTATTAAACACTCAGTATTAAACACTCAGTATTAAACACTCAGTATTAAACACTCAGTATTAAAAACTAAGTATTCAAACACTCAGTATTAAACACTCAGTATTCAACACTCTGTATTAAACACTCAGTATTAAACACTCAGTATTAAACACTCAGTATTAAACACTCAGTATTAAACACTCAGTATTCAACACTCAGTATTAAACACTCAGTATTAAACACTCAGTATTAAACACTCAGTATTCAACACTCAGTATTAAACACTCAGTATTAAACACTCAGTATTAAACACTCAGTATTCAACACTCAGTATTAAACACTCAGTATTCAACACTCAGTATTAAACACTCAGTATTAAACACTCAGTATTAAACACTCAGTATTCAACACTCAGTATTAAACACTCAGTATTCAACACTCAGTGTTAAACACTCAGTATTCAACACTCAGTATTAAACACTCAGTATTAAACACTCAGTATTAAACACTCAGTATTCAACACTCAGTATTAAACACTCAGTATTCAACACTCAGTATTCAACACTCAGTATTCCACATTCAATATTCAACAATCAGTATTCAACACTCAGTATTCAACACTCAGTATTCAACATTCAGTATTCAACACTCAGTATTCAACACTCAGTATTCAACTTTCAGTATTCTACATTCAGTATTCAACACTCAGTATTCAACACTCAGTATTCAACACTCAGTATTCCACATTCAATATTCAACATTCAGTATTCAACACTCAGTATTCAACACTCAGTATTCAACACTCAGTATTCAACACTCAGTATTCAACACTCAGTATTCAACATTCAGTATTCAACACTCAGTATTCAACACTAAGTATTCAACACTCAGTATTAAACACTCAGTATTAAACACTCAGTATACATCACTCAGTATTCAACACTCAGTATTAAACACTCAGTATTAAACACTCAGTATTAAACACTCAGTATACATCACTCAGTATTCAACACTCAGTATTAAACACTCAGTATTCAACACTCATTATTCAACACTCAGTATTAAACACTCAGTATTAAACACTCAGTATTCAACACTCAGTATTAAACACTCAGTATTAAACTCTCAGTATTAAACACTCAGTATACATCACTCAGTATTCAACACTCAGTATACATCACTCAGTATTAAACACTCAGTATTAAACACTAAGTATTCAACACTCAGTATTAAACACTCAGTATTAAACACTCAGTATTAAACACTCAGTATTAAACACTCAGTATTAAACACTCAGTATTAAACACTCAGTATACATCACTCAGTATTCAACACTCAGTATACATCACTCAGTATTAAACACTCAGTATTAAACACTCAGTATTAAACACTCAGTATTAAACACTCAGTATTAAACACTCAGTATTCAACACTCAGTATTAAACACTCAGTATTAAACACTCAGTATTAAACACTCAGTATTAAACACTCAGTATTCAACACTCAGTATTAAACACTCAGTATTAAACACTCAGTATTAAACACTCAGTATTCAACACTCAGTATTAAACACTCAGTATTAAACACTTAGTATTAAACACTCAGTATTCAACACTCAGTATTAAACACTCAGTATTAAACACTCAGTATTAAACACTCAGTATTAAACACTCAGTATTAAACACTCAGTATTAAACACTCAGTATTAAACACTCAGTATTAAACACTCAGTATTAAACACTCAGTATTCAACACTCAGTATTCAACACTCAGTATTAAACACTCAGTATTAAACACTCAGTATTCAACACTCAGTACTAAACACTCAGTATTAAACACTCAGTATTCAACACTCAGTATTAAACACTCAGTATTAAACACTCAGTATTAAACACTCAGTATTCAACACTCAGTATTAAACACTCAGTATTAAACACTCAGTATTAAACACTCAGTATTCAACACTCAGTATTAAACACTCAGTATTCAACACTCAGTATTAAACACTCAGTATTAAACACTCAGTATTAAACACTCAGTATTCAACACTCAGTATTAAACACTCAGTATTCAACACTCAGTATTAAACACTCAGTATTAAACACTCAGTATTAAACACTCAGTATTCAACACTCAGTATTAAACACTCAGTATTCAACACTCAGTATTCAACACTCAGTATTAAACACTCAGTATTAAACACTCAGTATTCAACACTCAGTATTAAACACTCAGTATTAAACACTCAGTATTCAACACTCAGTATTAAACACTCAGTATTAAACACTCAGTATTAAACACTCAGTATTCAACACTCAGTATTAAACACTCAGTATTAAACACTCAGTATTAAACACTCAGTATTCAACACAAAGTATTAAACACTCAGTATTAAACACTCAGTATTAAACTCTCAGTATTAAACACTAAGTATTAAACACTCAGTATTAAACACTCAGTATTAAACACTCAGTATTAAACACTCAGTATTAAACACTCAGTATTCAACACTCAGTATACATCACTCAGTATTAAACACTCAGTATTAAACACTCAGTATTAAACACTCAGTATTAAACACTCAGTATTCAACACTCAGTATTAATCACTCAGTATTCAACACTCAGTATACATCACTCAGTATTCAACACTCAGTATTGAACACTCAGTATTAAACACTCAGTATTCAACACTCAGTATTAAACACTCAGTATTCAACACTCAGTATTGAACACTCAGTATTCAACACTCAGTATTGAACACTCAGTATTAAACACTCAGTATTCAACACTCAGTATACATCACTCAGTATTAAACACTCAGTATTAAACACTCAGTATTAAACACTCAGTATTCAACACTCAGTATTAAACACTCAGTATTAAACACTCAGTATTAAACACTCAGTATTAAACACTCAGTATTAAACACTCAGTATTAAACACTCAGTATTAAACACTCAGTATTAAACACTCAGTATTAAACACTCAGTATTCAACACTCAGTATTAAACACTCAGTATTCAACACTCAGTATACATCACTCAGTATTAAACACTCAGTATTAAACACTCAGTATTAAACACTCAGTATTAAACACTCAGTATTAAACACTCAGTATTAATCACTCAGTATTCAACACTCAGTATACATCACTCAGTATTAAACACTCAGTATTAAACACTCAGTATTAAACACTCAGTATTCAACACTCAGTATTAAACACTCAGTATTCAACACTCAGTATACATCACTCAGTATTCAACACTCAGTATTAAACACTCAGTATTAAACACTCAGTATTAAACACTCAGTATTAAACACTCAGTATTAAACACTCAGTATACATCACTCAGTATTAAACACTTAGTATTAAACACTCAGTATTCAACACTCAGTATTAAACACTCAGTATTAAACACTCAGTATACATCACTCAGTATTAAACACTTAGTATTAAACACTCAGTATTAAACACTCAGTATTAAACACTCAGTATTAAACACTCAGTATTCAACACTCAGTATTAATCACTCAGTATTAAACACTCAGTATTCAACACTCAGTATTCAACACTCAGTATTAAACACTCAGTATTAAACACTCAGTATTAAACATTCAGTATTCAACACTCAGTATTCAACACTCAGTATTAAACACTCAGTATTCAACACTCAGTATTAAACACTCAGTATTAAACACTCAGTATTAAACACTCAGTATTAATCACTCAGTATTAAACACTCAGTATACATCACTCAGTATTAAACACTCAGTATTAAACACTCAGTATTAAACACTCAGTATACATCACTCAGTATTAATCACTCAGTATTCAACACTCATTATTCAACGTCCAGTATTCAACGCTCAGTATTCAACGCCCAGTATTCAACGCTAAGTATTCAACGCCCAGTATTCAACGCCCAGTATTCAACACTCAGTATTCAACGCTCAGTATTCAACGCCCAGTATTCAACGCTCAGTATTCAACGCCCAGTATTCAATGCTAAGTATTCAACGCCCAGTATTCAACGCCCAGTATTCAACGCTCAGTATTCAACGTCCAGTATTCAACGCTCAGTATTCAACGCACAGTATTCAACGCCCAGTATTCAACGCCCAGTATTCAACGTCCAGTATTCAACGCCCAGTATTCAACGCCCAGTGTTCATCGCCCAGTATTCAACGCCCAGTAATCAAAGTCCAGTATTCAACGCCCAGCATTCAACGCTCAGTATTCAACGCCCAGTATTCAACACTTATTATTCAACGCCCAGTACTCAACACTCAGTATTAAACGCCCAGTACTCAACGCCCAGTATTCAACACTCAGTATTCAACGCCCAGTACTCAACGCCCAGTACTCAACGCCCAGTATTCAACGCCCAGTATTCAACGCCCAGTATTTAACGCCCAGCATTCAACGCTCAGTATTCAACGCCCAGTACTCAACACTCAGTATTCAACGCCCAGTGTTCAACGCCCAGTACTCAACACTCAGTATTCAACGCCCAGTGTTCAACGCCCAGTATTCAACGCCCAGTGTTCAACGCCCAGTATTCAACGCCCAGTATTCAACGCCCAGTATTCAACGCCCAGCATTCAACGCTCAGTATTGAACGCCCAGTACTCAACACTCAGTATTCAACGCCCAGTGTTCAACGCCCAGTGTGCAACGCCCAGTATTCAACGCCCAGTGTTCAACGTCCAGTACTCAACACTCAGTATTCAACGCCCAGTGTTCAACGCCCAGTGTTCAACGCCCAGTATTCAACGCCCAGTGTTAAACGCCCAGTATTCAACACCCAGTATTCAACGCCCAGTATTCAACGCCCAGCATTCAACGCTCAGTATTCAACGCCCAGTACTCAACACTCAGTATACAACGCCCAGTGTTCAACGCCCAGTACTCAACACTCAGTATTCAACGCTCAGTGTTCAACGCCCAGTGTTCAACGCCCAGTATTCAACGCCCAGTATTCAACGCCCAGTGTTCAACGCCCAGTGTTCAACACCCAGTGTTCAACGCCCAGTATTCAACGCCCAGTATTCAACGCCCAGTGTTCAACGCCCAGTATTCAACGCCTAGTGTTCAACGCCCAGTATTCAACGCCCAGTATTCAACGCCCAGTATTCAACGCCAAGTATTCAACGCCCAGTGTTCAACGCCCAGTATTCAACGCCCAGTGTTCAACGCCCAGTGTTCAACGCCCAGTGTTCAACGCCCAGTGTTCAACGCCCAGTGTTTAACGCCCAGTATTCAACGCCCAGTATTCAACGCCCAGTGTTCAACGCCCAGTGTTCAACGCCCAGTATTCAACGCCCAGTGTTCAACGCCCAGTGTTCAACGCGCAGTGTTCAACGCCCAGTATTCAACGCCCAGTATTCAGCGCCCAGTGTTCAACGCCCAGTGTTCAACGCCCAGTGTTCAAAGCCCAGTATTCAACGCCCATTATTCAACGCCCAGTATTCAACGCCCAGTGTTCAAAGCCCAGTTTTCAACGTTCAGTGTTCAACGCCCAGTGTTCAACGCCCAGTGTTCAACGCCCAGTATTCAACGCCCAGTGTTCAACGCCCAGTGTTCAACGCCCAGTGTTCAACGCCCAGTATTCAACGCCCAGTGTTCAACGGCCAGTATTCAACGCCCAGTGTTTAACGCACAGTATTCAACGCCCAGTGTTCAACGCCCAGTGTTCAACGACCAGTATTCAACGCCCAGTATTCAACGCCCAGTGTTCAACGCCCAGTGTTCAAAGCCCAGTGTTCAACGCCCAGTATTCAACGCCCAGTGTTCAACGGCCAGTATTCAACGCCCAGTGTTTAACGCCCAGTATTCAACGCCCAGTGTTCAACGGCCAGTGTTGAACGCCCAGTATTCAACGCCCAGTATTCAACGCCCAGTGTTCAACACCCAGTATTCAACGCCCATTGTTCAACGCCCAGTATTCAACGCCCAGTGTTCAACGCCCTGTGTTCAACGCCCAGTGTTCAACGCCCAGTATTCAACGCCCAGTGTTCAACGCCCAGTATTCAACGATCAGTGTTCAACGCTCAGTGTTCAACGCCCAGTATTCAACGCCCAGTATTCAACGCCCAGTGTTTAACGCCCAGTATTCAATGCCCAGTGTTCAACGCCCAGTATTCAACGCCCAGTTTTCAACGCCCAGTATTCAACGCCCAGTGTTCAACGCCCAGTGTTCAAAGCCCAGTGTTCAACGCCCAGTATTCAACGCCCAGTGTTCAACGGCCAGTATTCAACGCCCAGTGTTTAACGCCCAGTATTCAACGCCCAGTGTTCAACGCCCAGTGTTCAACGCCCAGTATTCAACGCCCAGTATTCAACGCCCAGTGTTCAACGCCCAGTATTCAACTCCCAGTGTTCAACGCCCAGTATTCAACTCCCAGTGTTCAACGCTCAGTGTTCAACGCCCAGTGTTCAACGCCCAGTATACAACGCCCAGTATTCAACGCCCAGTGCTCAAGGAACAGTATTCAACGCCTAGTGTTCAACGCCCAGTATTCAACGCCCAGTGTTCAACACCCAGTGTTCAACGCCCAGTATTCAACGCCCAGTGTTCAACGCCCAGTATTCAACGCCCAGTGTTCAACGCCCAGTATTCAACGCCCAGTGTTCAACGCCCAGTATTCAACGCCCAGTGTTCAACGCCCAGTGTTCAACGCTCAGTGTTCAACGCCCAGTGTTCAACGCCTACTATACAACGCCCAGCATTCAACGCCCAGTGTTCAACGTCCAGTATTAAACGCTCAGTGTTCAACGCCCAGTATTCAACGCCCAGTGTTCAACGCCCAGTGTTCAACGCTCAGTGTTCAACGCCCAGTGTTCAACGCCCAGTATACAACGCCCAGTATTCAACGCCCAGTGTTCAACGCCCAGTATTCAACGCCCAGTGTTCAACGCCCAGTATTCAACGCCCAGTGTTCAACGCCCAGTGTTCAACGCTCAGTGTTCAACGCCCAGTGTTCAACGCCCAGTATACAACGCCCAGTATTCGACGCCCAGTGTTCAACGCCCAGTATTCAACGCCCAGTGTTCAACGCCCAGTATTCAACGCCCAGTGTTCAACGCCCAGTATTCAACGCTCAGTGTTCAACGCCCAGTATTCAACGCCCAGTATACAACGCCCAGTGTTCAACGCCCAGTATTCAACGCCCAGTATTCAACGCCCAGTGTTCAACGCTCGGTGTTCAACGCTCAGTGTTCAACGCCCAGTATTCAACGCCCAGTATTCAACGCCCAGTGTTCAACGCTCAGTGTTCAACGCCCAGTATTCAACGCCCAGTGTTGAACGCTCAGTGTTCAACGCTCAGTGTTCAACGCTCAGTGTTCAACGCTCAGTGTTCAACGCTCAGTGTTCAACGCTCAGTGTTCAACGCCCAGTATTCAACGCCCAGTGTTCAACGCTCAGTGTTCAACGCTCAGTGTTCAACGCTCAGTGTTCAACGCCCAGTGTTCAACGCTCAGTGTTCAACGCTCAGTGTTCAACGCCCAGTATTCAACGCCCAGTATTCAACGCTCAGTGTTCAACGCTCAGTGTTCAACGCCCAGTATTCAACGCCCAGTGTTCAACGCTCAGTGTTCAACGCCCAGTGTTCAACGCCCAGTATTCAACGCCCAGTATTCAACGCCCAGTGTTCAACGCTCAGTGTTCAACGCTCAGTGTTCAACGGCCAGTGTTCAACGCTCAGTGTTCAACACTCGCCCATCGTTACTAAATATATTAAGCCACAAGTACACATAATTACAGTTATCATACATAGTGTAAATGACTTAGTGTAACCTATAATATCAAAGTGACTTATTTCCATTCAGCCTTGGAATTTGAATTCAACATTCACAGATCATTCAGCCTTGGAATTTGAATTCAACATTCACAGATCATTCAGCCTTGGAATTTGAATTCAACATTCACAGATCATTCAGCCTTGGAATTTGAATTCAACATTCACAGATCATTCAGCCTTGGAATTTGAATTCAACATTCACAGATCATTCAGCCTTGGAATTTGAATTCAACATTCACAGATCATTCAACCTTGGAATTTGAATTCAACATTCACAGATCATTCAGCCTTGGAATTTGAATTCAACATTCACAGATCATTCAACCTTGGAATTTGAATTCAACATTCACAGATCATTCAGCCTTGGAATTTGAATTCAACATTCACAGATCATTCAGCCTTGGAATTTGAATTCAACATTCACAGATCATTCAGCCTTGGAATTTGAATTCAACATTCACAGATCATTCAGCCTTGGAATTTGAATTCAACATTCACAGATCATTCAACCTTATAATTTGAATTCAACATTCACAGATCATTCAACCTTGGAATTTGAATTCAACATTCACAGATCATTCAACTTTGGAATTTGAATTCAACATTCACAGATCATTCAGCCTTGGAATTTGAATTCAACATTCACAGATCATTCAACCTTGGAATTTGAATTCAACATTCACAGATCATTCAACCTTGGAATTTGAATTCAACATTCACAGATCATTCAGCCTTGGAATTTGAATTCAACATTCACAGATCATTCAGCCTTGGAATTTGAATTCAACATTCACAGATCATTCAGCCTTGGAATTTGAATTCAACATTCACAGATCATTCAGCCTTGGAATTTGAATTCAACATTCACAGATCATTCAACCTTGGAATTTGAATTCAACATTCACAGATCATTCAGCCTTGGAATTTGAATTCAACATTCACAGATCATTCAACCTTGTAATTTGAATTCAACATTCACAGATCATTCAACCTTGGAATTTGAATTCAACATTCACAGATCATTCAGCCTTGGAATTTGAATTCAACATTCACAGATCATTCAGCCTTGGAATTTGAACTCAACATTCACAGATCATTCAGCCTTGGAATTTGAATTCAACATTCACAGATCATTCAACCTTGGAATTTGAATTCAACATTCACAGATCATTCAGCCTTGGAATTTGAATTCAACATTCACAGATCATTCAGCCTTGGAATTTGAATTCAACATTCACAGATCATTCAACCTTGGAATTTGAATTCAACATTCACAGATCATTCAGCCTTGGAATTTGAATTCAACATTCACAGATCATTCAACCTTGGAATTTGAATTCAACATTCACAGATCATTCAACCTTGGAATTTGAATTCAACATTCACAGATCATTCAGCCTTGGAATTTGAATTCAACATTCACAGGTCATTCAGCCTTGGAATTTGAATTCAACATTCACAGATCATTCAGCCTTGGAATTTGAATTCAACATTCACAGATCATTCAGCCTTGGAATTTGAATTCAACATTCACAGATCATTCAGCCTTGGAATTTGAATTCAACATTCACAGATCATTCAACCTTGGAATTTGAATTCAACATTCACAGATCATTCAACCTTGGAATTTGAATTCAACATTCACAGATCATTCAGCCTTGGAATTTGAATTCAACATTCACAGATCATTCAGCCTTGGAATTTGAATTCAACATTCACAGATCATTCAACCTTGGAATTTGAATTCAACATTCACAGATCATTCAGCCTTGGAATTTGAATTCAACATTCACAGATCATTCAACCTTGGAATTTGAATTCAACATTCACAGATCATTCAACCTTGGAATTTGAATTCAACATTCACAGATCACTCAACCTTGGAATTTGAATTCAACATTCACAGATCATTCAACCTTGGAATTTGAATTCAACATTCACAGATCATTCAACCTTGGAATTTGAATTCAACATTCACAGATCATTCAACCTTGGAATTTGAATTCAACATTCACAGATCATTCAGCCTTGGAATTTGAATTCAACATTCACAGATCATTCAACCTTGGAATTTGAATTCAACATTCACAGATCATTCAACCTTGGAATTTGAATTCAACATTCACAGATAATTCAACCTTGGAATTTGAATTCAACATTCACAGATCATTCAACCTTGGAATTTGAATTCAACATTCACAGATCATTCAGCCATGGAATTTGAATTCAACATTCACAGATCATTCAACCTTGGAATTTGAATTCAACATTCACAGATCATTCAACCTTGGAATATGAATTCAACATTCACAGATCATTCAGCCTTGGAATTTGAATTCAACATTCACAGATCATTCAGCCTTGGAATTTGAATTCAACATTCACATATCATTCAACCTTGGAATTTGAATTCAACATTCACAGATCATTCAGCCTTGGAATTTGAATTCAACATTCACAGATCATTCAGCCTTGGAATTTGAATTCAACATTCACAGATCATTCAGCCTTGGAATTTGAATTCAACATTCACAGATCATTCAACCTTGGAATTTGAATTCAACATTCACCGATCATTCAGCCTTGGAATTTGAATTCAACATTCACAGATCATTCAACCTTGGAATTTGAATTCAACATTCACAGATCATTCTGCCTTGGAATTTGAATTCAACATTCACAGATCATTCAGCCTTGGAATTTGAATTCAACATTCACAGATCATTCAGCCTTGGAATTTGAATTCAACATTCACAGATCATTCAACCTTGGAATTTGAATTCAACATTCACAGATCATTCAGCCTTGGAATTTGAATTCAACATTCACAGATCATTCAGCCTTGGAATTTGAATTCAACATTGACAGATCATTCAGCCTTGGAATTTAAATTCAACATTCACAGATCATTCAGCCTTGGAATTTGAATTCAACATTCACAGATCATTCAGCCTTGGAATTTGAATTCAACATTCACAGATCATTCAACCTTGGAATTTGAATTTAACATTCACAGATCATTCAACCTTGGAATTTGAATACAACATTCACAGATCATTCAACCTTGGAATTTGAATTCAACATTCACAGATCATTCAGCCTTGAAATTTGAATTCAACATTCACAGATCATTCAGGCTTGGAATTTGAATTCAACATTCACAGATCATTCAGCCTTGGAATTTGAATTCAACATTCACAGATCATTCAGCCTTGGAATTTGAATTCAACATTCACAGATCATTCAGCCTTGGAATTTGAATTCAACATTCACAGATCATTCAGCCTTGGAATTTGAATTCAACATTCACAGATCATTCAGCCTTGGAATTTGAATTCAACATTCACAGATCATTCAGCCTTGGAATTTGAATTCAACATTCACAGATCATTCAGCCTTGGAATTTGAATTCAACATTCACAGATCATTCAGCCTTGAAGTTTGAATTCAACATTCACAGATCATTCAGCCTTGGAATTTGAATTCAACATTCACAGATCATTCAACCTTGGAATTTGAATTCAACATTCACAGATCATTCAGCCTTGGAATTTGAATTCAACATTCACAGATCATTCAGCCTTGGAATTTGAATTCAACATTCACAGATCATTCAGCCTTGGAATTTGAATTCAACATTCACAGATCATTCAACCTTGGAATTTGAATTCAACATTCACAGATCATTCAACCTTGGAATTTGAATACAACATTCACAGATCATTCAACCTTGGAATTTGAATTCAACATTCACAGATCATTCAGCCTTGAAATTTGAATTCAACATTCACAGATCATTCAGCCTTGGAATTTGAATTCAACATTCACAGATCATTCAGCCTTGGAATTTGAATTCAACATTCACAGATCATTCAGCCTTGGAATTTGAATTCAACATTCACAGATCATTCAGCCTTGGAATTTGAATTCAACATTCACAGATCATTCAGCCTTGGAATTTGAATTCAACATTCACAGATCATTCAGCCTTGGAATTTGAATTCAACATTCACAGATCATTCAACCTTGGAATTTGAATTCAACATTCACAGATCATTCAACCTTGGAATTTGAATACAACATTCACAGATCATTCAACCTTGGAATTTGAATTCAACATTCACAGATCATTCAGCCTTGAAATTTGAATTCAACATTCACAGATCATTCAGCCTTGGAATTTGAATTCAACATTCACAGATCATTCAGCCTTGGAATTTGAATTCAACATTCACAGATCATTCAGCCTTGGAATTTGAATTCAACATTCACAGATCATTCAGCCTTGGAATTTGAATTCAACATTCACAGATCATTCAGCCTTGGAATTTGAATTCAACATTCACAGATCATTCAACCTTGGAATTTGAATTCAACATTCACAGATCATTCAACCTTGGAATTTGAATACAACATTCACAGATCATTCAACCTTGGAATTTGAATTCAACATTCACAGATCATTCAGCCTTGAAATTTGAATTCAACATTCACAGATCATTCAGCCTTGGAATTTGAATTCAACATTCACAGATCATTCAGCCTTGGAATTTGAATTCAACATTCACAGATCATTCAGCCTTGGAATTTGAATTCAACATTCACAGATCATTCAGCCTTGGAATTTGAATTCAACATTCACAGATCATTCAGCCTTGGAATTTGAATTCAACATTCACAGATCATTCAACCTTGGAATTTGAATTCAACATTCACAGATCATTCAACCTTGGAATTTGAATACAACATTCACAGATCATTCAACCTTGGAATTTGAATTCAACATTCACAGATCATTCAACCTTGGAATTTGAATTCAACATTCACAGATCATGCAACACTTACGCTGCACTCAACACTCACTTAGTTGTCATCTGGCACTCACCTGAAGGGTATAGCAAGGCTGAGGATCTGGCTCTGGGTCCAGTTGGCATCCATCAAGGGTTTCACTTGGCACCAGTGCTGTGGCGTCCTACCCAAGAACTGATAGGAAAGTGACTGCAGCGGTGAGAAGAAAGAAACTGAGGGAGAAACAGCAGTGATTGAAATGTTGCAAGAACCTGCCGTGACAATGTTCGAAGAACCTGCCGTGACAATGTTCCAAGAACCTGCCGTGACAATGTTCCAAGAACCTGCCGTGACAATGTTCCAAGAACCTGCCGTGACAATGTTCCAAGAACCTGCCGTGACAATGTTCCAAGAACCTGCCGTGACAATGTTCCAAGAACCTGCCGTGACAATGTTCCAAGAACCTGCCGTGACAATGTTCCAAGAACCTGCCGTGACAATGTTCCAAGAACCTGCCGTGACAATGTTCGAAGAACCTGCCGTGACAATGTTCCAAGAACCTGCCGTGACAATGTTCCAAGAACCTGCCGTGACAATGTTCCAAGAACCTGCCGTGACAATGTTCCAAGAACCTGCCGTGACAATGTTCCAAGAACCTGCCGTGACAATGTTCCAAGAACCTGCCGTGACAATGTTCCAAGAACCTGCCGTGACAATGTTCGAAGAACCTGCCGTGACAGTGTTCCAAGAACCTGCCGTGACAATGTTCCAAGAACCTGCCGTGACAAGGTTCCAAGAACCTGCCGTGACAATGTTCCAAGAACCTGCCGTGGCAATGTTCCAAGAACCTGCCGTGACAATGTTCCAAGAACCTGCCGTGACAATGTTCCAAGAACCTGCCGTGACAATGTTGCAAGAACCTGCCTGACAATGTTCGAAGAACCTGCCGTGACAATGTTCCAAGAACCTGCCGTGACAATGTTCCAAGAACCTGCCGTGACAATGTTCCAAGAACCTGCCGTGACAATGTTGCAAGAACCTGCCGTGACAATGTGTCAAGAACCTGCCGTGGCAATGTTCCAAGAACCTGCCGTGACAATGTTCCAAGAACCTGCAGTGACAATGTTCCAAGAACCTGCCGTGACAACATTCCAAGAACCTGCCATGACAATGTTCCAAGAACCGGCCGTGACAATGTTTCAAGAACCTGCCGTGACAATGTTCCAAGAACCTGCCGTGACAATGTTCCAAGAACCTGCCGTGACAATGTTCGAAAAACCTGCCGTGACAATGTTCCAAGAACCTGCCGTGACAATGTTCCAAGAACCTGCCGTGACAATGTTCGAAGAACCTGCCGTGACAATGTTCCAAGAACCTGCCGTGACAATGTTCCAAGAACCTGCCGTGACAATGTTCCAAGAACCTGCCGTGACAATGTTGCAAGAACCTGCCGTGACAGTGTTTCAAGAACCTGCCGTGGCAATGTTCCAAGAACCTGCCGTGACAATGTTCCAAGAACCTGCCGTGACAATGTTCCAAGAACCTGCCGTGACAACGTTCCAAGAACCTGCCATGACAATGTTCCAAGAACCGGCCGTGACAATGTTTCAAGAACCTGCCGTGACAATGTTCGAAGAACCTGCCGTGACAATGTTCCAAGAACCTGCCGTGACAATGTTTCAAGAACCTGCCGTGACAATGTTCCAAGAACCTGCCGTGACAATGTTCCAAGAACCTGCCGTGACAACGTTCCAAGAACCTGCCATGACAATGTTCCAAGAACCTGCCGTGACAATGTTCCAAGAATCTGCCGTGACAACGTTCCAAGAACCTGCCATGACAATGTTCCAAGAACCTGCCGTGACAATGTTCCAAGAATCTGCCGTGACAACGTTCCAAGAACCTGCCATGACAATGTTCCAAGAACCTGCCGTGACAATGTTCCAAGAATCTGCCGTGACAACGTTCCAAGAACCTGCCATGACAATGTTCCAAGAACCTGCCGTGATAATGTTCCAAGAACCTGCCGTGACAATGTTCCAAGAACCTGCCGTGACAATGTTCCAAGAACCTGCCGTGACAGTGCCTGCCTCTAGTGTCTGAAAACTGACTACCAGTGCTCCTGTTAAGTCTGAGTAATCTGACCTTAGTGTAAGGTAATTATGGAGAGCTGATCGTTGTGTTGAGTTTGGACATAATTTATTCCTAAAACTGTCTGATAGGTTGGTTTTGTCATAATTTTTTTTTTATGTTGTGGAAATGTAAGAAACATAACCTAACCTAATGTAACCTAACCCAACCTGACGCAAATTGACTTCATGTTGTTGCTGGAGGTTTAAGGGCTAATGACATCTTTTTCTTATTCAGCCAGCGGTAGATACGGGACTGGAAAGCCTTCTTTAACATTCGATTCGTCTTTATGTTGATGTGATTAGCCACGAGCATCTGACGTGGTCAACGTCCGAAAATAAATGCATTTTACTTATGCTAATATCTTCCCAAATAACAAGAAATATCAATTTGTGCCGGTGTTGAACGTATGCTTTTATTAGTATAGAGATAATGAGTAGTTTTATCATAATTATGGAATTTTCACATCAGCCATAAGCCAAGTGTAGCACCACCCACAGGCTGGGAATGGAGTGCTTAATAAAGTTATTAAACTGAAACTAACTAAATGTAGTTCTACAGTAACTGAGTTATCGTGACTCTTGGATGTCACTATTCTCCGGCTCCGGCTGATTTACCAATATTCCTGGACATTAAATCACCACTACCAAATGTAAACCAAACTAAATGTAAACTTTGCCAGGTGGACAGTTGTCACACCTTACGTCAAGAAACTCAGGAAGAACTAGAAGCCATTAATGAAACTGAAAGAAATGCAAAATATTTTTTTTTCTTATGCCAAATCTAAGGTGAAAACAAAATCCAGAACTGGACCCCTGCTTAATCGAGATGGGACTTACATAGATGGCAGCAAGGAAATGAGTGAGTTACTAAAGGCTCAGCATGACTCGATGCTTAATGAGCCACTAACCAGACTAAGAGTCGACAACCTAAATTATTTTTTATGACCTTCACGCAGAATTTGGTCGACTCAAACATCTCTGATATTATCCTAACACCATATGACTTCTAAACGGAAATAAATGGCATGCCAGTGTACCCTGCCTCAGGCCCAGACTCGTGGAACTCCGTGTTCATCAAGAACTGCAAAAAGCCCCTTTCACGTGCCCTTAACATTCTATGGAGAGGGAGCATGGACACAGGGGTCATCCCACAATCACTAAAAACAACTGATATAGCTCCACTCCACAAAGGTGGCAGTAAAGCAATAGCAAAGAATTACGGACTGATAGCGCTAACGCCCATATTATAAAAATATTTGAAAGGGTCCTAAGAAGCAAGATCGCCAACCACCTAGAGATCCATCAGTTACACAACCCAGGGCAACACGGGTTTAGAGCAGGTCGTTCCTGCCTGACCTAACTACTAGACCACTGACAACGTCCTGGATGCTTTACACCAGGAATCTCAACTTTTCCTCCATACACAAATAACCCGCACATAAAAGACAGAAGCTTACGACGACGTTTCGGTCCGACTTGGACCATTGATTAGCTCTTTTGATTCCTTTCGTCAATCTCGCTTCCGTAATCTTCCTGACTTGTCCACTTTTCGTGGTGCTCTCCTTCCTGCTCTTGTTAGTCTGTTTTCCAAGAATCACCACCTTCCACGCCGTTACCAACTTGCCCTTTCTTCTCTTAAATCTAACACTAACATTGTCATACTATCTTCTGACAAAGGTAATTCGGTAGTTATCCTTGATCGCGAGGATTACCTCCGTAAAGCTGATGTCTTGCTCTCTGACTCACGCACCTACACTCCTCTCGTTTCCAACCCTCTTGATCGCATCAAGAGAACTTTCAACAAAAAACTAAGGACTCTCTCCGACCTCTGTCCTCCTGACTTTGACCTTGTTCAACGGTTTCGTGTCATCTGTCCCTCTCTTCCCTATTTCTATGGCCTTCCCAAAACTCATAAACCTGATATTCCTCTTCGTCCTATCATATCCTCTAGAGGTTCTGTCTCTTATTCTCTTGCTTCTTGGCTGGCCAAAACCCTCACTCCCTTTCTTGGTACTTTTTCTCCTGCCCACCTCCGTCACTCTCAAGACTTCATTGAACGGGTTCGCTCTCTCCCAACCTGTAAGATGCTTAGTCTTGACGTTGAGTCCCTCTTCACCAATGTCCCTCTTGATGATGTCCTTGATTTCCTTAGAGAGAAGGCCCATGAAGGGTTTCTTCATCTCCCTATCCCCACTGATGTCTTTCTTGATCTGATCCGCCTCTGTGTGGACTCTAACTCCTTTTCCTTCCAAGGGAAATATTATTCCCAAACCTTCGGTGTCGCTATGGGCTCTCCTCTCTCTCCTGTCCTTGCTAATCTTTACATGGAATACTTCGAGACTGTTCTTCTTCCTACCCTCGATGTGCAACCTTCACTCTGGCTCCGCTATGTGGATGACATCTTTGCTCTGTGGCCTCATGACTCCAGTCTCTTCCAACCTTTTCTTGAATCTCTTAACAATCTTGCCCCTTCCATTAAGTTTAAAGCTGAATGGGAATCTAATTCCTTACTTCCTTTCCTTGATGTCCATGTCCACCGCTCAGATACAGGTTTTTCCTTTTCCGTTTACCGTAAACCTATGCACAGTGGCATGTACATTCACTACTTTTCCTATCATGCTTCCCCTGTCAAGAAAAGTGTTCTTATCTCCCTCTTTCTCCGTGCCCTCCGCATCTGTGATCCTCAGTTCCTTCCAGCAGAAATTTCCACTCTTTATAATTCGTTCTCCCGTCTTGGCTACCCTTCCCATTTCATAGACTCTGCCCTCTCACGTGCTAAACGCAATTTCTTCTCTCCCAAACTCTCTACTCATGGGAACTCTTCTATCCTCTGCCTTCCCTACATTTCCGGTCTTTCTAATCTCAACAATTCTCTCCGTCCCTTAGACATCAAGCTTACCTTCCGCCAGACTAACACTCTTCGCACTAATCTCGTTCATACCTCTCCTCCCTCTACAGATGTTCCTGATGTCTACTCTATTTCTTGCTCCTCCTGTCCTCTTCAATACTTTGGAGAAACTGGTCGATCTCTTTCTGACAGACTTAGGGAGCACAAAAATAGTGTTAGGCTTGCCGACACTAACAATGCTCTTTTCTGTCACGTCAGAGATCATAGCCATCCTATTGACTGGTCTTCTGCTAAAACTGTCTTCCCTACTTCCAACTCGAACAGTCGCCGTCTAGTTGAATCCTCTCTAATACACAACTTTCCTTGTATGAACCTTAGCCCTGGCTTCGTCTCTGTAGATGCCTTCCTCTCCCACTACATTGTAAAATGCTCCAAACTTCAGAACACCCGTGACTTAACCTGAATCCTCTTTTTTCTTCTTCTTCTTTTTCTTCTTCCTCTTCCCCTTTCCTCTCTCCTTTTCTCCTCTGGTTGTCTTTCTCTCTCCTGTCTCGTGTTTCTGTTCCTTCTTTATTTTATTTCACCACTTCCCCTTTCACGCACCTCGGTGCGCTTGCTCTCCCTCTGTGGGTTTCTAGCTCTCTTGCAGTGCTCCCCTTCCTATGTATTTGACTGGCTCGTCTTCCTTATTTCCCACTTCTACCACTACCACTACTACTACCTCTTCTTCTTCTACTACATCTACTGATGAAATTAGACACATGTGCGGCGTCTGGTTGTCTTTGTTGTGGACGTTTCGCCATCCAGTGGCTGGCTGGATGGCGAAACGTCTACGGTGGGGATGCCCGGGTGTTGTGCATGTGTCATTTCATCCTGTCGGTATTATATACAATTCTTGTACTACTACTACTACTACTACTACCACTACTACTACCTCCACCTCTTCCTGCCTATATATAGCCGTCCTGCTCCTCCTCTGTTAGTGTGACTTTGTCAATGGTCCAAGTCGGACCGAAACGTCGTCGTAAGCTTCTGTCTTTTATGTGCGGGTTATTTGTGTATCGTTCCAGTCACGGTATTGTGCCTTTTTGTTATTTTCCTCCATCATTAACCCCCTCGGCTTGATGTATTTTTCCATTTACCCCCTTAGTTCCATACAAAAAATTTATTGCTATCATAAAGGGACAGAAAAACAAGAAGGTCAGAAAAAAATAAATTCTTCAGATTGTGCACAACAAATAGCAATATACATTCGTAACACACACACACACACACACACACACACACACACACACACACACACAAAAAAAAAAAAAAAAAAAAAAAAAAAAAAAAAATTCTTTTCTAAAGAAATAATTGTACAATCCATTTTTACCACAAAAAATAAAACCAAACAGAAACACACACATATTCTTAGTATTCTCTCCCCCACCTCTCTCTCTCACACACACACACAGACATAACTTACACAAAGGTCCTATCAGCCCTATCAGCCCACTAAGCAGGGCCACGGAATGAAGTTGGAGAGCAGCTGGGTGCAGGTGGTGAGGGGGACAGGTCATATGTAGAGACATGAACGTGCCACCAAGAGCTAGAGGAAAACATAAGGGAGAAAATGGCCATGTACAGACAGGAACCAGAGACATAGAGGGAAAGGCAATGGGAGAAGGAGAGGGCAAAGTCAATGTTTATTCATGGGCTTCAGGAGAGTGAGGGAAGGACACACACTGAAAGATGGCAGGCAGAAAGACAGGAGATTGAGAACATCATCAAAGAAATAGGTGAAGAGAAAATGTCTGAGATTGAAAATTTTCAGAGAATAGTTGGGTACCTGATTTTCAGAACAGGAACAGGATCCTCCAAGAGAAACCACGGTTGAAGGATTCGGCAGCATGCAAGAGGGTGTTCCTAGACCGAGACAGAACAAAAACAGAATGACAGCAGGTGAGGGAGAGGACACAAAAGCGAGAGGAGTTAGGTGGAGAGACAAGGACAGAATCAGCAGAAGATAGCCAGAGCAGGGCAGAGCGACAAGAGCAAACACACACAGAACCACCCTCAGAACCCCACAACTAATCACACTATCCCAACACAGACAACAATCCACACTGACAGCCCCCACCCCACACTACGCTGTAGAATCTTGCAGTACACTGCCTGGTCCCCCACCCTCACAGACCCCCCAAAACACAGTGCTGGAGAGAAAACTGAAGGTATGGTACACCAACGCTGATGGAATAACAAATAAGTGGGAGGAGTGGTATGAAAGAGTCAAAGTGGCATCACTGGGCATCATAGCCCTCACAGAAACCAAGCTCACAGGGATGATAACAGATGCCATCTATCCATCGGGATAGAGGAAAGGCAGAAGGAACAGAGGGGGTGGAGTGGCACTGCTGATCAAAAACTGATGGGATTTTGATGAACTGGAGAGAGGAGACAGAGGAGAAGCAAGAGATTATATAGTACTAACGCTTCATTCTGGAGGTCCCAAGGCGGTAATTGCTGTGATGTATAACCCACCACAGAACAGCAGGAGGCCAAGGCAAGAGTATGATGAGAGTAATAGAGCGATGGTTGACGCACTGGCTGAAGCGGCCAAAAGGGCTCGTGCTCATGGGTGACATCAACCACAAGGAAATCGATTGGGAGAACTTGGATCCACATGGGGGCCAAGAAACGTGGAGGGCTAAGATGATGGAGGTGGTACTGGAAAACCTCATATACCAACACATAAGGGAAACTACCAGAGAGAGAGAAGAGAATGAACCAGCGAGAGTGGAGCTAGTATTCACCTTGAGTAGTGCAGATATTGAGGACATCACATATGAAAGTCCCCTGGGGGTTAGTGATCATGTGATTTTAAGCTTCGGATACATAGTAGTTACAAGTGGAGAGGGAAGCAGGAAAGGCTGGAAGAAAGAAGCCAAACTGCGAGAAAGGGGACTACACAAGCATGAAGAACTTCCTCAACAGGGTTTAGTGGGACAGAGAACTGGCAGGGAAGTCAGTAGAAGAGGTGATGGAATCTGACAACAATATGCAAGGAAGATGAGGAGAGGTTTGTACCCAAGGGTAACAGGAATAATGAAAAAAAAAACAGGTTGAGCCTGTGGTTCACCCAAAGGTGCAGGGAGGCCAAAACCAAGTGTGCTAGGGAATGGAAGAAGTATAGAAGGCAAAAGATCCAGGAGAATAAGGAGACCAGTCGCAAAGCCAGAAATGAATATGCACAGGTAAGACAGGAGGCCCAAAGGCAATATGAGAATGACATAGCAGCAAAAGCCAAATCTGACCCAAAACTGTTGTACAGCCACATCAGGAGGAAAATGACAGTCAAGGACCAGGTAATCAGGCTGAGGAAGGAAGGAGGGAAGGTCACTAAAAACGACTGTGAAGTATGTGAGGAGCTCAACAAGAGATTCAAAGAAGTGTTCACAGAGAAGACAGAAGGGCCTCCAGAAAGGCAGAGAGGTGGGGTACACCATCATGTGTTGGACACAATACATACAACCGAGGAAGAAGTGAAGAGGCTGTTAAGCAAACTAGATACCTCAAAGGCGACAGGGCCAGATAACATCTCTGCATGGGTCCTAAGAGAAGGAACAGAAGCGCTTTGTGTACCATTAACAACTATCTTCAATACATCTGTTGAAACAGGACGACTACCAGAAGTATGGAAGACTGCAAATGTAGTCCCAATTCTTAAAAAAGGAGACAGACACGAAGCATTGAACTACAGACCAGTGTCATTGCTGTGAATAGCATGGTTCCTCCTCTACCTCCCCCCCCCCCCACACTCGGACAAACACACCACAAAACAAACACACAGAATTACTTAAGTTTTTTATTCTTTGGCAACCAAAACAAAAAAAATGGGTTGCCAGAGAGCAGAAAGGAAAACCAGGGGACTGAAGAATGAGTCTGTAAAGGAAGACTGGTCAGCAGAGCTCACAAAAAAGGGAACATGAGTGGGGAAAGAATCTAGAAGAACTTAACATGAGAATGGAAGAGAGGATAGATGCAGAAAGCAAGAAGTGGGAGATGCAAGTCACAGCAGCAGAGGCTAGGATAGAGAGATTAGAAGACTAACTGAAAAATCTGAAACAGCCAAAGAACTAAAGAACAATTTGGGAATGACATCAGAGACTGCTACCTCAGTCACAAACAAGGGGACTGTAGGGAATGAAGGAGTGAAACTGTATGCAGAAGCCCTATCAGACCATTGTGGAACCTGAGAAAAAGAGAGAATCACATCAGGAGCAATCAAGGGGACTGTAAAAAATGAAAGAGCTAAGCTATACGTGGAGGCCCTAACAGACCACAGCAGAGCCCAGGGAAAGCTGAGAAGGGAAAATGACAGGCCACTGGGCCCAAGGACAACAGATAGTGAAGAAATTGAAGAAAGGAAAGCTGCAATGGAGGAAACTAAATCGAATCAGGGGATACATAGGGATATGCAGTGGAAGAATGGAATGGAGAGGTCAGTCTTTGTTTATGGGCTCCAGGAAGTTGAAGGGGAAACTTACGAAGCAAGAAGACAAGGGGAGAAAAATGTGATTGAAAGCATCATAAAAGCAATAGGAGAAGATGACATGACCCAGCTGGCAAATTTTTAGAGAACAGTGAGGTTTGGAAGAAGAAGAACCCGGCCAGTGAAAGTGACCTTCAAGGCAGAATTGACTCGTAACAGGATCCTGCAGGAGAAAGCAAGACTAAAGGACATGCCGGCATACCAGGTGTATCTTGACCATGACAGAACACAAGAAGAAAGGCAGAAACTGAGAGAGATGGTATAAAGATGAAAGGAGGAAAGAAAGGTGAAGATGGAGATGGACAGGAGAGCCCAGACTCAGGAGGAAGATCAAATACAGCCTCCTATACAACTGCCTACAGAAGCCCCCCAACTAGGACAACCCCAACACAACCAAACATTCTAACTCAAAACACACATGCCATATCCAATGCCCCCACCCCCTCATTACAAATGCCACCCCCACAGCAACCATTCATAGTTCCTTATCAGGTCTCCCACTTCCCCATCACTAATGTACCCCCCAGACCACAGTTTTAGAAAAGAAGCTGAAGGTGTGGTTTACAAATGCAGACAGAATAACAAATAAGTGTGAAGAATCAAGGAGACATCCCCAGACATAATAGTACTCACAGAAACAAAACTCACCAGGATGATAACAGATGCAATCTTTCCACCTGGATATCAAATCCTCAGGAAAGATAGAGTGGGGAGGAGTTGGACTGCTCATTAAAAACCAGTGGAGATTTGAGGAAATAGAAGGAATGGATGGTAAGGGCGAAAGGGACTACTTAGTAGGAACAATCCAGTCTGAGGACCATAAGGTGGTAATTGCAGTAATGTACAACCCACTACAGAACTGCAGGAGGCCAAGAGTAGAATACAACGAGAGCAACAGAGCAATGGTCGACACACTAGCCAAGGTGGCCAGAAGAGCTCACATGGGGGGAGCAAAGTTATTAGTTATGAGTGATTTAATCAAAAGGAGATTGAGTGGAAAAACCTGGAGCCCATAAAGGTCCCAAAACATGGAGAGCCAAGATGATGGATGTGGTACTGGAAAACCTGATGCATCAACATGTTAGAGACACTACCAGAGAGAGGTGAGGATGATCCAGCAAGACTGGACCTTGTATTCACCTTGAGACAATAACAACTGTTTGGGGTTACCCCTTTATTGATATAGTATGTTTTGGATATCGAGGATATCATATATGAAAGACTCCTTGATGTTAGTGATCATGTGGAGCAAAGCAGGAATAGGATGGGAAAAAACAAACTTCAATAGGGGGGACTACACAGGCATGAGGAACTTCCTGCAAGATGTTCAGTGGGAGAAAGAACTGGCTGGAAAACTAGTAAAATAAATGATGGAGGCAGAGGAAAGGTTTGTTCACAAAGGAAACAGAAATAATAGGAAGACAAGAATGAGTCCTTGGTTCACACAAAGGTGTAGGGAGGCAAAAACTATGAGCACTATAGAGTGGAAAAGGTACAGAAGACAAAGGATCCAGGAAAATAAAGAGATCAATCGAAGAGCCAGAAAAGAATATGCACAGATAAGAAAGGAGGCTCAGCGACAATACAAAAATGACATAGCATCGAAAGTCAAGTCTGACCCAAAGCTGTTGTATAGTTACATCAGGAGGAAAACAACAAGGACCAGGTAATCAGACTGAGGAAAGATGTTGGGGAATTCACAAGAAACGACCAAGAGGTATGTGAGGAGCTCAACATGAGATTAAAGAAGTATTTTCAGTGGAATCAGGTAGGACTCCATGAAATCAGAACAGGAAGGTACACCAACAAGTGCTGGATGAGGTACACATAACCAAGGAGGAGGTGAAGAAGCTGCTATGTGAACTTGATACCTCAAAGGTGTTGGGACCAAACAACATCTCTCTGTGGGTCCTTAGAGAGGGAGCAGAGGTGCTGTATGTGCCACTAACAAAAATCTTTAACACATCCATTGAAACTGGCCAACTACCAGAGGTATGGAAGATGGCAAATGTAGTCCCAATTTTTAAAAAAAGGAGACAGACATGAGGCATTGAACTACAGACCTGTGTCACTAACATGTATAATATGCAAAGTCATGGAGAAGATCATCAGTTCGAGAGTGGTGGAGCACCTGGAAAGAAACAAACGTATAATCGACAACCAGCACGGTTGTAGGCAAGGAAAATCCTTTGTCACAAACCTACTGAAGTTTTGTGACAAGGTGACAGAAATAAGAGAGAGGGGTGGATTGACTGCATTTTCTTGGACTGCAAGAAGGCCTTTAACACAGTTCCTCACAAGAAGTTAATGCAAAAGCTAGAGGATCAGGCACACATAACAGGAAAGGCACTGCAATGGATAAGAGAATACCTGACAGGGAGGCAACAACGAGTCATGGTACGTGATGAGGTGTCAAAGTGGGCACCTGTGACAAGCGGGGTTCCACAGTGGTCAGTTCTATGACCTGTACTGTTTTTGATATATGTGAATGATGTAACAGAAGTGTCCTAGTTTGCAGAGGATGTGAATTTAATGAGAAGAATCAAGAAGTCGACGAACAGGCACGACTACAAAGAAAGCTGGACAGGCTACAAGCCTGATCCAGCAACTGGCTCCTTGAATTTAATCCTGCCAAATGGAAAGTCATGAAGATTGTGAAAGGGCAAAGAAGACCACAGACACAGTATAGTCTAGGTGGCCAAAGATTGCAAACCTCACTCAAGGAAAAAGAACTTGGGGTGAGTATAATACCGAGCACATCTCCTGAGGCACACATCAATCTGGCAGACCTAAGGACAGCATTCCAATACCTCAGTAAGGAATCGTTCAAGACTCTGTACACAATATACATCAGGCCCATACTGGAGTATGCAGCACCAATTTGGAATCCACACCTGGTCAAACACGTCAAGAAATTAGAGAAAGTGCTAAGGGGATTGTCCTACGAAGAAAGGTTAAGGGAAATTGGCCTGACGACACTGGAGGACAGGAGGGTCAGAGGAGACATGATAACAACATGTAAAATACTGCACGGAATAGACAAGGTGGACAAATATGGGATGTTCCAGAGATGGGACATGGAAACAAGGGGTCACAATTGGAAGTTGAAGACTCAGATGAGTCAAAGGGATGTTAGGAAGTATTTATTCAGTCGTTGAGTTGTCAAGCAGTGGAATAGCCTAGAAAGTGAAGTAGTGGAGGCAGAAACCATCCATAGTTTTAAGGCGAGATTTGATAAAGCTCATGCAGCAGGGAGAGAGGACCTAGTAACAATCATTGAAGAGGCAGGACCAGGAGCTATGACTCAACCCCTGCAACCACAAAAAGGTGACAATAGGTGAGTACACACACACACACACACACACACACACACACACACACACACACACACACACACACACACACACACACACACACCCACACACACACTGAGGAAGGAAACTACAAGAGCTTGGCAGGAAAATAGAGGAGAGGATAGCTGCAGAAAGCAGGAAGTGGGAGCAACAAGCCATAGTAGCAGAAGTTAACATACAGTCCTTAGAAGAAGAACTGAGAAACCTGAAACAGGTTAAAGAGAAAAATGACAGTTCACACATAACATCAGGAACTTCTGCATCTGGTACACACAAGGGGCCTGGAGGGAGCAAAGAAGTTATACTTTATACAAGGGCCCTATCAGACCCATGTGGGGCCAAGGCAAAGATGAGGAGCACACTAGGAACAAATGAGAGGTCTGAAGACAATGAAGGAGCTATGATATATGCAGAGACTCTAACAGACACCTGCAGGGGCCAGGAACAACTGAGCAGGAAAGACAGTTCACTGAGTACAGGGGACTCGGCCAGGGAAGGGATTGAAGGAAGGAACGCTCCAATGGAAGGAACTAAAACACCTCAGAAGACATAATGGGAGACACAGTGGGAGGACAAAAGGGCGAGATCAACTTTTGTCTACAGGCTCCAGGAAGTTGAAGGGGAAACCTATGATGAAAGAAAACAGGAGGAGAAAAAAGTGATTGAAGGTATCATGAAAGTAATAGGTGAGGGCGACATGACCCAGGTGACAATTTTTTGGAGAATTGGGTGGTTTGCAAGGGGACAGAAATGGCCTCTCAAAGTAATTTTCAAGGCAAAATCAACTCGAACCATGATCCTGCAGGAGAAAGCACAACTGAGAGACAAACCGGAGTACTAGAGTGTGTACCTCGATCGAGATAGAACACAAGAGGAAAGGATGATACAGAAAGAGTACAAAAACGAAAGGAGGAATGAGAGGAAATGGCAAAGATGAGCAAAAGAACCCGCAACCCCCTATGGGAACTCTGCCACCACCCCACCCCATCCACAACCCCCCATAGGCCCCTGCCAGGGCTCCCACTCCCTCAACCCCAGTCTTCTACCAGGATCACAGTTTTAGAAAAGAAGTTGAAAGTTTGGTACACAAACATGGATGGAATAACAAATAAATATGAGTGGCATAAAAGAATCAATGAGAAGTCCCCAGACATCATAACAGTCACAGAAACGAAACTCACTGAGACAATAACAGATGCAATCTTCCCAAAAGGATGTTAGATCCAGAAGAAAGTAGAAGGAGCAAAGGGAGAGGAGGGGTTGCAATGCTCGTAAAAAATCGATGGAGATTTGAGGAAATGGAAGGCATGGACGAGACTGGAGAAAAAGATCACATAGTAGGTACACTTCAGTCTGGGGAACATAAGGTAGTCATTTCAGTGATGTATAACCCACCACAGAACTGCAGGAGGCCAAGAGAGGAATATGAAGAGAGCAGTTTAGCAATGGTGGACACACTGGCTGAGGTGACAAGAAAAGCTCACTCAAGCAGAGCAAAGTTACTGGTTGTGGGCGATTTCAACCACAGGGAGATCGACTGGGAAAACCTGGAGCCACAAGGAGAGCCAAGATGATGGATGTGGTACTGGAAAACCTCATGCTTCAACATGTTAAGGACACTACCAGAGACAGAGGGGAGGATGAACCAGCAAGACTGCACTTCATCTTTATGCTGAGCAGTTCAGACATTGAGGACATCACATATGAGAGGTTCCTTGGAACTAGTGATCACGTGGTTCTGTGCTCTGAATTCATAGGAGAGTTACAAGTGGTGAGAGTAACAGGAGTTGGAAGCAATAAGCCAAACTATAAAAGGAGGGACTACACAGGTATGAGGAACTTCCTGCAGGAGGTTCATTGGGGCAGAGAATTGGTAGGAAAGTCAGTAAACGAAATGATGGTATATGTAACAGCAAAATGCAAGAAGGCAGAGTAAAGGTTTGTTCCCAAGGGCAACAGAAATAATGGGAAGACCAGAACGAGCCCCTGGTTTAGCCAAAGGTGTAGGGAGGCAAAAACTAAGTGCACTAGAGAATGGAAAAAGTACAGAAGGCAAAGAACCCAGGAAAATAAGGAGATTAGATGAAGAGCCAGAAACAAGTATGAAGAGATTAGGTGGAAGGCCCAGTGACAGTACGAAAACAACACATCATCAAAAGTGAAGTCTGACCCGAAACTGCTGTATAGTCACATTCGGAGGAAGACAACAGTCAAAGACCAGGTGATCAGGCTGAGGAAAGAAGGTGAGGAACTCATAAGAAACGGTCAAGAGGTATGTGAGGAGCTCAACACGAGATTCAAGGAAGTATTTATGGTAGAGATAGGAAGGGCTCTGGGAAGACAATACAGAGGGGAACACCAACAGTGAATATACCAACAAGTGATAGATGACATACACACAACTGAAGAGGAGGTGCAGAAGCTGCGAAGTGACCTTGATACCTCAAAGGCGATGAGACCAGATAACATCTCCCCATGGGCTCTTAGAGAGGGAGCGGAGATGCTCTGTGTGCCGCTAACCACAATCTTCAACACATCCCTTGAAACTGGGCAACTGCCTGAGGTGTGGAAGACGGCAAATGTAGTCCCCATTTTTAAGAAAGGAGACAGAAACGAGGCACTAAACTACAGACCAGTGTCACTGATGTGTATAGTATGCAAAGTCATGGAGAAAATTATCAGGAGGAGAGTGGTGGAGCACCTGGAATGGAACAACATTATAAACGACAACCAGCATGGATATATGCAAGGCAAATCCTGTGTCACAAAACTTCTGGAGCTTTATGACAAAATAACAGAAGTAAGACACGAGAGAGAGGGGTGGGTTGACTGCATTTTCCTGGACTGCAGGGAGGCCTTGGACACAGTTCCTCACAAGAGATTAGTGCAGAAGCTAGAGGATCAGGTGCGTATAACAGAAAGGGCACTGCAATGGATCAGAGAATACCTGACAGAGAGGCAACAACGAGTCATGGTACTTGATGCGGTATCACAATGGGAGCCTGTGACGAGTGGGGTCCCACATGGGTCAGTCCTAGGACCAGTGCTTTTTTTGGTATATGTGAATGACATGATGGAAGGGATAGACTCAGAAGTGTCCCTGTTTGCAGATGATGTGTAGTTAATGAGGAGAATTAAATCAGATGAGGATCAGGCAGGACAACAAAGAGACCTGGACAGGCTGGACACCTAGTCCAGCAACTGGCTCCTGGAATTCAACCCCACCACATGCAAAGTCATGAAGAGTTGGGAAGGGCAAAGAAGACTGCAGACAGAATATAGGCTGGATGGACAAAGACTGCAAACCTCACTCAAGGAGAAAGATCTTGGGATGAGCATAACACCGAGCACGTCTCCAGAAGCACACATCAACCGATAACTGCTGCAGCATATGGGCGCCTGGCAAACCTGAGAATAGCGTTCCAATACCTTAGTAAGTAATCATTCAAGACACTTTACATTGTGTACGTCAGACCCATACTGGAGTATGCAGCACCAGTTTGGAACCCACACTTGGTCAAGCACGTCAAGAAATTAGAGAAAGTGTAAAGGTTTGCAACAAGGTTATATCTGGCTGGCTGCCTTGGATCAAAGTCTAGCGCAAGCTGTACTCCAAGGTATTGGTCCAGTGTGGTGAGTTTGGTATAGCACTGCGTACCTTGTTCTAAGGTTCGTAGGTTCGAGCCTCCTTCAGCCAGAGATCAGTGTTTGTGTATATTTCGCCTGCTCTCGCGAATTCCTTATATATATATATATATATATATATATATATATATATATATATATATATATATATATATATATATATATATATATATATATATATATATATATATATATATACTTATATATTATTAACACATCGGCCAATTCCCACCAAGGCAGGGTGGCCCAAAAACGAAAAAATTCACTCCATCACTCTTGCCAGAGGGGTGCTTTACACTACAGTTATAAAACTGCAACATTAACACCCCTCCTTCAGAGTGCAGACACTGTACTTCCCATCTCCAGGACTCAAGTCCGGCCTGCCGGTTTCCCTGAATGTTACCTTGCTCACACTCCAACAGCACGTCAAGTATTAAAAACCATTTGCCTCCATTCACTCCTATAAAATATGCTCACGCATGCTTGCTGGAAGTCCAAGCCCTCGCACACAAAACCTCCTGTACCCCCTCCCTCCAACCTTTCCTAGGCCGATCCTTACCCTGCCTTCCCTCCGCTACAGATTTATACAATCTCGAAGTCATTCTGTTTTTTTCCATTCTCTCTACATGTCCGAACTACCTCAACAACCCCTCCTCAGCCCTCTGGATAATAGTTTTGGTAATCCCATACCTTCTCCTAATTTCCAAACTACGAATTCTCTGCATTACATTCCCACCAAACATTTCCTCAGACATGACATCTCCACTACCTCTAGCCTTCTCCTCGTTGCAACATTCATCACCCATGCTTTACACCCTTTTAAGAGAGTTTATATAACTATACTCTCATACATTCCCCTCCTTGCTTCCACGAACAAAGTTTTTTGTCTTCACAGACTCCTAAGTGCACTACTCACCCTTTTCCCCTCATCACTTCTATGATTCTATGATTCTATGGTCTGGTGGCTAAAGCTCCCGCTTCACACACGGAGGGCCCGGGTTCGATTCCCGGCGGGTGGAAACATTTGACACGTTTCCTTACACCTGTTGTCCTGTTCACCTAGCAGCAAATAGGTACCTGGGTGTTAGTCGACTGGTGTGGGTCGCATCCTGGGGGACAAGATTAAGGACCCCAATGGAAATAAGTTAGACAGTCCTCGATGACGCACTGACTTTCTTGGGTTATCCTGGGTGGCTAACCCTCCGGGGTTAAAAATCCGAACGAAATCTTATCTTATCTTATCTTATCCTTCATAGACCCATCTGCTGACAAGTCCACTCCTAAATATCTGAATACATTCACCTCCTCCATACTCTCTCCCTCCAATCTAATATCAAATTTTTCGTCATCTAATCTTTCGTTATCCTCATAACCTTACTCTTTCCTATATTCACTTTTAATTTTCTTTTTTTACACACCCTACCAAATTCATCCACCAACCTCTGCAACTTCTCTTCAGAATCTCACAAAAGCACAGTGTCATCAACAAAGAGCAACTGTGACAACTCCCAATTTGTGTTTGATTCTTTATCTTTTAACTCCACACCTCTTGCCAAGACTCTCGCATTCACTTCTCTTACAACCCCATCTACAAATATATTGAACAGCCACGGTGACATCACACATCCTTGTCTAAGGCCTACTTTTACTGGGAAATAATCTCCCTCTCCTACACACATACTCTAACCTGAGCCTCACTATCCTCATAAAAACTCCTCACTGCTTTCAGTAACCTACCTCCTATACCATACACCTGCAACATCTGCCACATTGCCCCCCTATCCACCCTGTCATACGCCTTTTCCACATCCATAAATGCCTCTAAAACCTCTTTACCCTTGTCTAAATACTGTTCACCTATATGTTTCACTGTAAACATATCATCTACACACCCCCTACCTTTCCTAAAGCCTCCTTGTTCATCTGCTATCCTATTCTCCATCTTACTCTTAATTCTTTAAATAATAACTCTACCATACACTTTACCAGACTTATTCCCCTATAATTTTTGGACTCTCTTTTATCCCCTTTGCGTTTATACAAAGGAACTATGCATGCTCTCTGCCAATCCCTGGGTACTTTACCCTTTTTAAACATTTATTAAATAATAGCACCAACCACTCCAAAACTATATCCCCACCTGCTTTTAACATTTCTATCTTTATCCCATCAATCCCGGCTGCCTTACCCCTTTCATTTTACCTACTGCCTCACGAACTTCCCCCACACTCACAACTGGCTCTTCCTCACTCCTACAAGATGTTATTCCTCCTTGCCCTATACACGAAATCACAGCTTCCCTATCTTCAGCATTTAACAATTCCTCAAAATATTCCCTCCATCTTCCTGATACCTCTAACTCTTCATTTAATAACTCTTCTCTCCTTTTTTTTTTTAACTGTCAAATCCATTTGCTCCCTAGGCTTTCTCAACTTATTAATCTCACTCCAAAACTTTTTCTTATTTTCAACAAAATTGTTTGGTAACACCTCACCCATTCTATCATTTGCTCTCTGTTCACATTGCTTCACCACTATCTTAACCTCTCTTTTTCTCTCCATATACTCTTCCCTCCTTGCATCACTTCTACTTTGTAAAAACCTCTCCCTTACTACTCTCTTTACATCAACATTCCACCAATCGCTTTTTCCTCCCGCACCCACTTCCTTGTAACCACAAGTTTCTGCTGAACATTAAACCTACCCCATACATTTTCGACACCATTGCCTATACTCTCACTAGCCCGTCTATCCTCCAATAGTTGTTCATATCTTACCCTAACTGCCTCCTCTTTTAGTTCATACACCTTCACTTCTCTCTTACTTGCTGCTTCTATTTTCCTTGTATCCCATCTACCTTTTACTCTCAGTGTAGCTACAACTAAAAAGTGATCTGATATATCTGTGGCCCCTCTATAAACATGTACATCCTGAAGTCTACTCAACAGTCTTTTATCTACCAATACATAATCCAACAAACTACTGTCATTTCGCCCTACATCATATCTAGTATACTTATTTATCCTCTTTTTCTTAAAATACGTATTACCTATAACTAAACCCCTTTCTATACAAAGTTCAATCAAAGGGCTCCCATTATCATTTACACCTGGCACCCCAAACTACCTACCACACCCTTTTTAAATGTTTCTCCTACTTTAGCATTTAGGTCCCCTACCACAGTTACTCTCTCACTTGGTTCAAATGTTCCTATATATTCTCTTAACATCTCCCTAAATCTCTCTCTCTCCTCTAAACTCCTCTCTTCTTCAGGTACATACACGCTTATTATGACCCACTTTTCACATCCAACCCTTATTTTAATCAACATAATCCTTGAATTTACACATTTATATTCCCTCTTCTCCTTCCATAACTAGTCCTTCAACATTATTGCTACCCCTTCCTTAGCTCTAACTCTTTCAGATACTCCTGACTTAATCCCATCTATTTCTCCACACTGAAACTACCCTACCCCCTTCACCTTTGTTTCACTTAGGGTCAGGACATCCAACTTTTCATTCATAACATCAGCAGTTATTATTATCTCTCTCTCTCTCTCTTTATACATATATATATATATATATATATATATATATATATATATATATATATATATATATATATATATATATATATATATATATATATATATATATATATATATATATATATATATATATATATATATATATATATATATATATATATATATATATATATATATATATATATATATATATATATATATATATATATATATATAAATATATATATATATAAATATATATATATATATATATATATATATATATATATATATATATATATATATATATATAATATATATATATATATATATATATATATATATATATATATATATATATATATATATATATATATATATATGTCGTGCCGAATAGGCAGAACTTGCGATCTTGGCTTAAATAGAAACGTTCATCTTGCCATATAGGACAAGTGAAAATTTGTGTATGCAATAATTTCGCCAAAATCATTCTGACCCTAACGAAAAAAATATATTTCTCTGTGTTTGTTTAGTATTAAATTATTGTAAACAAATCTACAATATATTTAGTTGGGTTAGGCTAAAATAAATTGCGCTTCTTATAATAAGGTTAGGTAAGTTTTCTAAGTTTCTTTTGGTGCAAAATTATAAATTTTTACATCAACATTAATGAAAAAAATATATCTTGAAAAGTATAAGAGAAAATTTTAGAAAGCAATTAATTTTAAATGAGTTCTTGCTAATTGACCAGTTTTACATATTCGGCACGATATATATATATATATATATATATATATATATATATATATATATATATATATATATATATATATATATATATATATATATATATATATATGCAAAACAACCACTCTGAAAGAATAGAGAAATTCCAAGCGCTTTCGTAACTACTCACATTATCAAGGAACTATGAAAGTAAAGCATCCAAGGAAGCTATATAAGGGGTCTGGCCAGCACCTCACTATCAGATCCCACAATGGTTAAACACGTGACGCGCGCCGACCCAACTTGGATAGGTCCTTTGCACAACTCACCAACAAACTATTCTACCCAAGAAAATTTAAAAATTATTATTTGTCCAGTGTATTATTAAATTCTTCCAAAATTCTATTAATTATAAATGGATCTAATTTATATAAACCAAAGGAAATATTCATATTATTGTCAAAACTGCTTTTTATGAAACAAGATTCAATTATATTTCTGTCGACCATGGACTTGCTTGATACTACTTTCTCAACTTTTTGAAAATCAATTGGATGGTTAAAATCTCTTACATGAATAAATAGAGCATTGGAATCTTGTCCAGTTCTAATGCTATATTTATGTTGTTTTAATCTTAGTTCGAGATTTTTACCAGTTTGACCGTAATAAACTTTATCGCAAATTTTACAAGGAATCTTATAGACACATCCATCAGCATTTTGGGGGGAATTCTTTATCAAAAGTTTTTTTACTGTATCAAGATTTTTGAATACAACTTTAATATTAAAAGTCTTAAGAAGAGAAGGCATATCAACCAAGTTTTCATGGTAAGGGAGAACCAACATATTTTTAGTTGAATAAGGCGGGTTGTCCCTTTTTAGATTGTAAAAAGTATTTCTAGCAACTTTAAAAGATTTATCAATTACATTTCTTGGGTATTTTAAATCATTACCTATTTCATAAATTTTGGATATTTCCTCATCTATGAACTCAGGACTACAAATTCGTAAAGCTCTCAAAAACATTGATGAGAAAACAGACAGTTTGACTCTATCTTGATGCGAGGAATAATAGTGTACATAGGAACAGTTATTTGTAGGTTTTCTGTAAATTTTAAATTTGAATTCATTATTACCCTTAATAATTAAAACATCTAGAAAAGGCAATGAGTTATCTTCCTCAAACTCAACAGTAAAGTTTATAGAATGGGCTAAGCTATTTAATTTTCCAAGGAAATGGTGTATATCTACATTTTTGGGCATAAGACATAAAATATCATCAACATATCTGAACAATTTAGCTCTATTAGGGAGGATTGTGTTAAGGAACCTTGTTTCAAAAAATTCCATGTATAGGTTACTAAGAACAGGTGAAAGAGGATTTCCCATTGCCATACCAAACTTCTGAGTGTAAAACTTATCATTAAATACAAATTTTGCATCAACAATGCAAAGTTTAATAAGTTTAATGATAGTAGGAACTGGCAATGGTAAATCATAGTTAACGAGTTATTCAGATAAGAAACTTAATAAATCATCAACAGGAACTTTCGTAAACAAGGAAGTAACATCAAAACTAACCATGTTAAAATCATTTCAGTCAGTCAAGGAGCTTAATTTATCAACCAAGTCTATGTTGTTTTTAACATTAAAGTTGGCACCATATATATGGTGCGACATATATATGGTACGACACATATATGGTACGACATATATATAACTGATAATCAGATCGTATATCAGGGAGGTGGGGGATTGATGCTGGTGAAGGTTCTTGATTCAAGAAACTGGAGCTACTCTACTCTTCCTTTCATTAAACCTTATTACCTACCTATTTCCTAGGCGCAACATGACCTCTTTGGCTTTACATGAATATGATACTAATATATCTTACCAGAGGCACACATGAAGAAGACGAGGTAGTTCCAGCGACCTGTGGTCCCAACAAGCTCGAGGAGCTTCTCAAAGGTGTTGTACTCGACTTTCTCACCGTCAAGCTCAGCCTGGATGAAGGTGTTTTGTTTGGGGTCTTCCTTGACAAGGTCGAACTTGAGAGGATCATTAATGGTGTCATCGTTGATGAAGCTGACCTCAGGGGCATCATTTTTGGATTCATTCAAAAATTGATTAACCGCATAGAGCTCATTCTTAAAGGAGTCGTTCTTGAAGGCGTCATTCTTCAAGAAACCAAACTTGGAGGAATCTTCGCTGTCTTCTCTTTTCTCCATCATCTGTACGGTCTATAAAAAAAATAACATCTGTAAAAGTTTTTCTCCCTCCCATGAGTATAAATACGTTAGTCTATTTTTGTGGATGGCATGCAACAAAAAATTTTTTAGAAAACTCCTGTCCTGCTGGAATTTTATATTGTGTATGAAAACATTCCAATTCTGTGTAAGAAAACTCAGGCCTGATATTTCTCTCAGTGACACGATCTCTGATGCTTTGTATATCAGGTCCTTTCCACTTGTATAGAATTTAGGTCGTACAGTGACATCCTAGGATGATCTTCCCTCTGCATTACTTTTCAATCTCTCCAAGTTTCCAGTCTGGCACAAAGATTTTTAGATTAGATTTTGCCACCGAAGTGGCTAGTTTATTGTGCACCCCATATCCATCCTGTGGACGGTAGCGCGAGAGCATGTGGATACACAAAAGGCCTAGGAACTAGGCCCCAAAGGGTTAACAGGAATACATATGGATTTATATCTACATATCTATAGTTCACTTATCTGTTACAAGCAAATTTAGGAAATTTGCTTAGTATATCTGGTATCTTATTTTCATTAATAAGATATCTTGACATGTCACATAGGTTATTATACTGTCTGTCTCTGTATTCCTCAATAAGTGGACAATTAAGCACATAGTGTTCAAGAGAGTGACCATATGCCTGATTACATAATTTACATTTAGTTTGATCATCATCTGTGTGTCTCCCAAACTGCCAGAAGTACTTGTAACCAAGCCTAAGCCTGGCCACTACAACATCAGTCAGTCTGTTCACATTGCAAGTTGCTCCATAAACATACTTATCTACGTTCATGTTATCATAGTGGGTTATAGATCTACTAAGGCTTCTAACTGCATTCCTATAACAATCATTTTCATTATTTACTTCTCTCCTAATATTATTCCTAATGCTAGACACAGTTATACCAAAGTTATATTCTATGTTCTCCTTCTGGATACTCTTCTTGGCTAACATATCAACTTTATCATGAAGGAGTAATCCAATGTGTGATGGGATCCATAGCAATTGTACATTAATTCCTTTGTCCCTAATTTTTGAGTATCTATACCTGGCTTCTCCAATGAGCATGTTGTTGGAGTCATTATATGAGTCAAGAGCCTTCAATGATGACATAGAATCAGTAATGATGATAGAGTCAAGCTCAGTGTCATAGGATAGCTTTAGCGCCATTAGGATTGCAAACAATTCAGTTTGCAGTGTAGACGCCCAGTTGTTAATTCTTATGCCTAACTCAACAAATTTATTATCGTTCTTAACTAGGGAGGTGGCAACAAGAGCAGATGCAGCCCTGCCAGAAGACTCCTGTTTAGATCCATCAGTGTATATAACTTGTGATAACTTATTACTACCAGCTAGGCGAAAAATTTCTTCTTGAGCAGTTGCTCTAACAAGAGATTTAAGGAAGGGATTACTAGCAATGAGCTTCTTGGGAGGGACTTGTAGGTATGTGATATTAAATGATCACATCTTCCATGGAGGGGTGAAATGCTCTTGTTGCCTACAGTGATACAGTTCATGCAGGTTATAAAACTTAATGCAATTGCACGTTTTCACAATCCATTTAGATCTGTGTATATTTACCTCTAGACACTTGGTAAGATTCACTGTGACAGTGTCTGGTTCGTTTCTCAACATTCTAATACCGAGTACAGTGTTAATTTCAACAATCCTATCACTGATACTAGAAATACCAAGCTCCTTCCTCATGTTAAGAACTTTTGTAGATCTGGGACAGCCAAGAATAGTCCTGAGAGCTTCATTTTGCATTAACTCCAAGGGTCGGAGGGAACTTTCTCTAGCTAATATCAACATGGGAGCAGCATAATCAATTAAGGACCTAACATAGGCTATGTACATCATTCTCACGATTCTCACATTAGCACCATAGTTGGGATTGTAGCCAGCAACAGCTTTGAGAGCATTTAGCCTAGCTTTACATTTCTTGTTTAGTTGTGGTATAGTGGATTTGTTAAAGGGTACATCTACACCAAGATATCTGTAAGTTTTAACGTAGCTAATGATTTCACCCTGCAAATAGATGGGTGGGGGATGTCGTTTGCTTGTTAATATCTTTGTTTTAGAGGAAGATATTATGAGGCCTAGTCGATTACAAATTGCTTGAACTTCATTAAGAATGGTATTCATCTTCTTATGCCCTGTTGTATGGATCATGATATCATCAGCATAGCTTATAGCTATATGTTTAGGTGAGGCAGGTAGAGCATTTAGGAGAGCATTAATCAGAATATTAAATAGCATGGGACTAAGAACTCCTCCCTGCGGTGTACCTAAAGACATTTCTTTAGAATCACTTCTGAAGCCTTGGTAAAGGACAGAGGATACTCTATTTGACAGGTATCCTATTATCCAGCAGAGTAAGCTACCACCAATATTCATTTTGGCTAGTTCATGTAGTATAACGGTTCTGTTTGCAATATCAAATGCAGATTTTAGATCAAGAAAAGTGGTAAAACTAGTAGAGGTGTGTGCAGTGAGAAAGGTGGAAATACAGTTCTGCACACTTTTACCTTTCATGAACCCATAGAGGTAGGGGGAAAGTTGATGTCTGATTCTGTAGTACAATCTGTTAAGCATCATTCTTTCAAAAGTTTTGCAAAGACAACTAGTTAAGGAGATCGGCCTAAATGTATCAGGCTGTTGGGGCTTAGGGATAGGCACAATGAGACTATTGGTCCAGGAAGTAGGAAGAACGCCCTCAATGTAACTGAGATTATACAGTGCCAACAAAGGGTTATCAGGCACGTGCCTTAGAGTTCTGAGAATATCATAGGTTATACCATCCTCTCCAGGAGCAGTTGATCGACCTTTGGTTAATGCATTATCTAATTCATACTCGGTAAAGAGGCAATCACTCTCATCAATATTTTGGCTCATAAAATTAATCAGTTTCAACATTTCTTCAGAAGTACTCTCTAAATTTTTTCTAATATGAGATGGAAGGCTTTCATGCCTGGATGTTTTGGACCAGTCATTTATGAGGTCATTTGCTTTTTCAAGAGGAAAGGGATGAGCAACATTGCCAGTCTTTTTCCTGGTTATTTTATTTATACCTTTCCAAGCCAAACTCAAAGGGGTGGACCTATTTAATCCACCAACAAACTGTTCCCATTCCTGTTGCCTAAGTTCTTGCTTTCTATTCCTTGCATTTGTTAGTGCAGCTTGGAACGTTCTGAGCAGGTCTGGGGTTCTACATTCACGGTATGCTTTACCAATCCTCCTAGCTGCATGTGTTAGATTGCGCAGCTGTGGATCATTATAGTATTTACATTGGTTTTTATTGTTATTTATAGTGGAGGGTCTTTGTTTCCTATTCCTGCCCACTTGATCTGTGAGAACACTCTCAATAGTGGTAATAAAATCATCATTAAATTTTTGTGTGCCAGTGGGCTCGTAATTCTTATACCATTGATCCAAGTGGTTAATAAAGTTGTCTCTGTGTTCTGGTTTGAGAATAAGTTTCCTCCTTCTGTATTTAGCTCCTTGATTGCTGGAGATGTGATCAAGATTGACAGTTGTTAGTCTTGGGAAGTGATCAGATAGAAGATCATCAACTATGACAGAGTCATGCATCGTATATGATGTATTAAATCCAAGACACAGATCTAGTATGCCACCATATATGTGAGTAGGCTCAGTAGTGCCCACAATTCGAACATTATCATGCTCATTCAGCAATCTCACTAGTTTAGTTCCATTGGTGTTTGTAATAGACCCACCAATATTCTTATGTCTGGCATTAAAATCTCCAAGAATGATGGTAGGTTCACTATTGATGCGATCTGGTAAAGCATCAGGTCGAAGCTGGTTCGCTGGGGCATAGAGATTAAAAATGTTTATGGAAAAATCGCCTGCATATACTTTGACACCATGATACTGCATGTTAACTCGACTCTGCAAGGAAAGGAGTGAATGTGGCAAGTTCTTTCTGACATACATCACACAACAGTTGGTTGACCTTAGGTTATAAGCTGCATATCCAGGCAAGTTTGGTGGAGGTGCTCCATCTTTCAATCTACATTCCTGCAAACAGATGACATCAATATTCTTGGTTGCACTAATATGATGTAAGTCAGGCAACCGCTTCCTGATGGAAGCAATGTTCCATGAAAAGATTTGTAATGTATCCATTGTAGTGAGTTATTACAATCTCTTGCTCATAAGATGGTAAAACTATTATGCTTTGACTGCAGTGTGCAGACACTTAAGAGCAAATAGCATAGTTTGTACGTCTTTATCTTCAGAACCTTTATTTTTAAGCATTTTTCAGCATTTTGGCAGCCAGTTATGAGGCAAGTTTTGAAGGCAAGAGTTATGGGCTTCTTTCTCACAAATTGCTGGAAGCTGAACGGAGATTGCTGCACTTTTGACATCATCACCATGCTCAAGAGCATCATCCTGATTACATATATTTATTAAACTTGTCAGGATCTGTTCAAGATGCTCAATTTTTTTCTGGAAATTTGTTATAATATGAGGAAGGTCAGGCGAATCCAATGCCTCTCCGGAGGATGGCACTTCTGGGTTAGTGCTTCCTTTAACACCTATCACCTTAACAGGTACCATGGTTACATTAGTGTTCTCTGTTTCATCATTCATTGCAGGTAGGTCCTGTGCATCTGACTCATCTCCAATTTCCTGGGAGGTTACCTGTGTGGTGTCCGTCTGACTGTTATAGTTGTGTGTATTGGGAGAAATGACAAACTCATCCCCATATTCAGGTGTAGCCATAGGTATCTGTAGTGGCAGACCAGTAGTTCCATATGTGCTAGCAGGGATGGCTAGCTCCTCCACAGCTGGTGTGTGTGATGGCATTCTGGTATCACCAGAATTGTTTGCAGTGAGGTGGGGTTCTTGCACACTTTGCAGAGGTTCAGTCTCAGATCTGGCTGTGGTAGACTGGATGGCCCCATCCTCAGTTACCATTAAAGGACTGTTATCAGGTTTACCTCGAAGGTTGTTTGGGTTCTGACTGCAGTCCTTGTGGGAAACTGTAACCCCAACTTCTTTACAGTTAATACACTTAAATTTTTGGCTGTCAGGGCCTACTGTGCATTCTCTAGTGGAATGTTTCCCAGCACACTTACCACACCAAGAATGTAGTATTCCACAGTCTACTGCAACATGGCCATAGTGCTGGCATTTGTAACACCTACGTTTAGGGGGTAGGTACACTTCGATGTTTAGGAAACGTAAACCATGCACCCAGATATTCCGGGGGAGGGGCACAGGACCCACCCAACTGGCAATAATTTGGGATTTTCCTTTAAGTCTTTTAGGCTTGATGATATGCTCACTTAGAGTCAGATGGGATGGGTCCATGCAGAGAGGGTATCCAAAGATTATGATACTGACCCATTTTTTAAAGTGGTGAGTGTCTGATTGAGGTCGGAGCAGCTTAATATCCCCATAAGGTGTACTACGTAGATCATTGATCAGCTCTTTATTCTGTTCCACAAACACAAAGTTGTGTGTGTTTTTCCTAAATTGGATCCTTGAGTTAGGATGCTTGTTTACAGCTGCCATTAGCCATGCACACTTAGCAGGCAGCGGGGTGTTGTCAGGGAAGTTCAGCTTAACACATTCTTCCTTTAAAGAAAGACTTCTTGCAGCCTCTGTGCACCAAGGACGTTTAGTGTCACATTGTGTACGAGTCAAGTGAGTCTGACTACGTCGACGCTCTAGCCCTTTCTCACTTTTTCTCTTTTGTTTACTTTTAAAGGTCTGGAAGCTATCATCATTTCCATCACCTGCAGAAATAGGTTCCTCTATGACAGTTGCCATGTTTGCCAGTGATGATATCTGGTGTAAGACTCACAACACAAAAATTCCTCGCTTATCTTTCCCTTATAGCTTATGCAAGAGCAAATATTCACTACAAAGTCAGAAGTCCAAAATAGATCACAAGACACAAGTGCTCAAGTTCAATGAACACCTCCAACCATACTCAACCCAGACCACCACCACTCAATACGACACACACCCCACCAAAAAACACACTCAGAGACCTCTTGTATGTGTGTTAATAATATGGTACATATAATGATATAATGGATGGTACAGGCGAGGTCTTACACCATATCACAAATTACAAAGATGAACAGAGAGAGAGAGAGAGAGATAGAGAGAGAGAGAGAGAGAGAGAGAGAGAGAGAGAGAGAGAGAAAGTAGGTAATATTGAGCATAAAATTAGAATTCTGACATACATCACATTAAACATGAGGTTCAAATGATAACTTCCACTTGAGTTAGTTCAGGCTACTGCCATCTAATGTACCTCACTGAAATAATAATATAGCAGACATCACAATGAATGCTGAAGACAACTTCTTACCCCAACCATAGATTGTAAACAGAATTACTAAAAAAAAAAAAAAAAAAAAAAAAAAAAAACTAGGTAATGTTACAATGACAATGAGATAAATCACTCTGGTCGACTTCCTTGGTCCGTCCTGGGTAACTCACACATTACTATGTTATACATGTATGCAAGCATAAGTGTGCAGCTGTATATAGATGAACCAGTACCTAAACAATCTCACTTACACACGCGTTACTATGTATGACAAGTGTTACCAAGTACACCAAGTGTACACTTTATCACTTAGAATACACTTTTGTTGATGTAAATATAGGTGAGAGTGGTACACCGCTGGTCGTAATAAACACACTCAACTTCTCAAGGTCACACACTAGGCCCAGCTTCTGGAGTTACCAGCGTTTTAATGTGTTTATTATGTGTCAGTGCGTGTCTGCAGTCATTAAATTGGTGTATCAGAAGTTAAACACTACAATCAAGTTGATCAAATAGTCTAAAACAATTTACACAATGTATAACTAGAAGTATAATGATTGCAAATTGTTACTATTACAATTTCAACTAGGCACTAGACCCACTAGATGAGATGGCAAGGAACATAGATGTTAACAGGCTGACTCTTGCTTAACACAGTTGAAAGGTAACCGAATTACTCAAGTAAGAAAGTATTCATGAAACTGAACATTATGCAGCAGTAAGCTTGTTCACAGTAAAAATACAAAGCATAAGTTACACACTCACATCACAGATCAACACTGCAATTTGAAATATTACTGGGAATTTAGCAGTAAAGTTTCAGTCTGAACGAGAAAATGTATTAGAAAACACAGCAATGACACTAGGACAAGCAATTTAATTATGTAACCGTATTTAATAGTTCAGTTACACTGAGCAGAGCATGTATTACACTGATTTATCAAATGTAAGGAGTCACTACACTGAAGTACACTCTGAGCCTTTTAAAGTCTTAATACAGGCTTACAAATGACAATTAACTGTTGGGGAAAGCATCACTTAACACTTCTAGCACACGTATGACAGATGAATGTTCACTGTGTACAAGCCAATCACCACAAGCTTACTATGTTTATAAGTGAACCTCTGGCATGTCCCACTCAAAATGTCAGCACTGCAATGCTCATCAAATTGTTCTCAAGCCACTACAGGAAACACTGGTATGCCAGCAGCACTGCAGAACATAATACACAGACATGCTGGGCCCTAGGACAGCTATAACTGCAGGCTGCCTTAGCTTGTTCTGGCTAGCTTTTAGTGCTGCCCTCAAGCTTGCTTGACTGTGCTCGCCAAGCCCGTGCCAACCACCCGGACACCTGCTTGCAGCAGGCAGGCAGGCACACAGGAGACACTCGCAAGATGAGCGGAGTGCGGCACAGAGGACACGGGTACTCAAGCACCCATGTGGTCTGGCAAAAAAAAAAAAAAAAAAAAAAAAAAAAACGCCTCTACACCACAAGCAAATAGAGGCGAACGGCTGAGTTCCAAATTGAGGCAGGAGAAGGGACAAGGAAGGGATATTCACCTCGCTAGACACAGGCAATATGGGTGTAGTGGCCTGCAGGTCGCAGTGCAATTTTCAAGGTCATTCACTGGGCCCACAGTCGTCTCGAGAGTTACCAACCCTGTACTACTTGTTAACTCCAAACCCACAGCACTTAACACATCTAGCACACGTGTCTTGGAATGACACAAATTTTCACTACATAAGAACTAGTTCTCACAACACCGAAGGTACGGCCGGAACACTGTAGAATGTTCACAAAGGCATTCTGGGATTCAGAACAGATGTAGCCTTGGCCTTCACTGGCTGGCTTGGAGCGCTGTTTGGCCTGGATCAGCTAAACTCGCCCTTATCCCATATGTAGATAATGGCGACAAGTTAAGGGATACCAGTGAATAGGAAAGTCGAGGACGGGACATTCACCTCACTAGACACACGCAGTATGGGTGTAAGTGGCATGCGGGTCTTAGAGTGCCATTTTCAAGGTCACCCAGCAGGCCAGACATTCCTCACTCATTTTAAGCCTACGTAGGTACTGATGGTAGCACAATGTCCTAAGTCAGCGTAAGCCACTCATGCAAATAGTTACAACAAATCTGCAGCACTTGCGGAACTCACATATTCGAGTACCAGCGGGGCAGCAAAATACACCTCTACACTGCACGTCGTTGATAGAGGCGAACGGCTGAGTTTAAAGGCGGACTGTTGTAGATACAGGAGAACAGCAGGGGTAACTGAGCACGCACATTCGCCTTTATTCACATAGTCAATATGGGCGAGTCTCAGGCAGATGATGCAGTGCCTCGCTCAAGGTCACAGGCTGAGGCAGACTTCTCAAGAGTTACCAAACACTGCAATATTTGTACAGATTGTTACTCTCCAACTTGCAAAAATTCTATCACACCTGTCTTGGAGTGAAAGACGAATTTTCAGTGTGTGGACACCTGGGTTACCAACTCACGTAGGACTGCACACTCGTCGTTATTCCTCAGGTTGGTAAAGCGATGAGTTGTGAGCATTTTGAGAGGCACGAGTAGCAGTGGACTAGCAAAATTCGCCTCTACACTGTATGTTGATAGAGGCGAAAGGCTGAGGTCAAATGAAAGGCAGAGGGGAAGCAGAGGCCTGTGAGGGCCTTTGCAAAAAGGAAGACTATTTCCAGTGTTTCACTAGGTATATCCTTAGTCACAGCTCGCACATAAGAGTTCTCACAACACTGAAGCTGTCTTCCAACAGTAGGAGTTTTAATGATGACTTATCAGTCGGGAGAAATGGGTAGGCCTGCGAATTAGTAGGTCCAGATCCCCAGCACACGTCTACTCCCCTCAACCACTCAGCCGAGACTGTGAGTCTGGCACAAGAGCAAGTAGAGGTGTGAAATAATCAGCTAGTGAGCTAATGTAAACAAAATAAATAATTTTCACAATTTTAACATTAGCTCCATACCTGAGACAAAAACATGCCACAACTCTAAGTGCTCTCGGACTTTCTTTGTATTGTCGATAAAGTCTTTTTGTTTACAAGTCAAAAGTAGTGAGACCTCAAAGCCTAGATACCTGTATCTGGTTGCATATTCTAATCTAGACTTATCTTGCAGCAGGATCCCGCGGACTGTGCCTCCCTGTCAAGGACACTTTTTTTTTTACACAGGGTTTTCAAGGTTAGGTTAAGGATTCATAACTTTATTGACAGGTTAAGAGCTGTTACGTACATTAGCTCATTTAAAAGCCTTTTTATTGTTATGAGACATACATGTAGGGAACAAGATAAAGTTGGAGCCATCTGTGGGACAGCAATTTCATTTGATGAACTGACTTTATTTCGTTAATATCGTTATGCTGTACGAACATGTTCCAGATTCGAGTCATCCTGGGAATAAACGATCTCAGATGAAGTGATGTTCTGGAGAAGGGTACAGTCAGAGTGAAGTTGTTGCTTGCTGCCCGTCTTGTTGTGTAGAAGCTTACTTCTTGCTGTCCTCGGTACTTTGACAATATTGTCCTTGTACGTAACAGTAAGGCCACCCACATCCCTCCTGTGCTGAAGACTCTGTTGAAATGACAGATCTATGCAGGCTGGGTCCAGAAGAGAGATGAGGCGTCTTGCTCTGTTCTCTGCTCTGTCAAGAAGTCGCCGATGAGATGGGGGCGGGCAGTCAAAGAAAGTGGAGCATACAGAATTTTACAACCTCTGCTGTCGAGCAGATACGAGATACGTCAACGTGTTGTAAGCTTCCTTTCCGCCTTGTTTGCAAGATTTACAACATGGGCCTTCATGGTCAGTTTGGAGTCAAATTTCGCTCCAAGGATTTCAACTTCGTCCCCAGGTATCAACACTCTCCCATTCATACTTACTATTGCTCCTGCATTACCATCATGGTGCCTAGAGACCATCATCATTTGTGTTTCCTCAGGAGCAAATGTTACCTGCCGTCGTTTACCCAAGGCTGATATAGCCCTTAGCTGGTGATTGATGTAGCTTAGAGCAGCTGGCATTTCCTCCCCTGGATAAGTAAATGTCAGTGAACAGTCATCTACATATGTGTGGGATTCTGATTGAGATGAAGGTCACTGAAGTAGACATTCAATAACAATGGCCTAAGCACGCTTTCCTGTGGAACATTTGCCCCAGTAGGATGTCTTGCTGACTTTGTCCCATTGAGAACTACACTTAGAGATCTACCTTGAAGGTAATCACTGAGGAGACATAGTGCAGAGCCTGCAATTCCCAGTGTTTGCAGTTTTGCTAAGAGGCCCTGGTGCCATACTCTGCTGAAAGCAAGCAATGCCCAATGCTACTACACAGCTGAATTTGGATTCATCCAGTGACTGGTGCCACTTAGTGGAGAGGTTTAACAACCGATAAGCAGCAGAGTACCCTCATCTGAAACCATATTGACGGTCACAAAGAAGTGAGTGGTAGTCGAAAAACTCTCAATTGCCGTGAGATTATTGTCTCAAGGATCTTGCCAGTGATTAAAAAGAGTGACACTGGTCTGTAGCTGCTGATTTTTGCTCTGCCTTTCTTTTTGTGAACAGGGACTACATATGCCTCTTTTCACAGAGAAGGCCATTTACACTGTGCTAGGTGTAAGGTGTTGGGAGCAGTGAGAGAATTAAATACTATGTATATTTCAATCATATATTGCGGTGTTCATAGCTGTGAGTTGTTGTTGTCGTTTGTTGTTGTTGCCCCGGACCTGGCGAGAGTACAAGCAGTTAAGTTACTCTACTTTTCATTATCCAGTACAACAATAATACTAGGCAGTGCTGAAAGATGCGAGTTAGAGGTGCTGCTAGCTGGTCTGCAAATCTTCTCAGCAATCTTGGGTTCAACTTGTCTGGGCCCACAGCCTTTTCTTGGTACAGCGATTTAAAAAAAAATGCACCTCCTCCTGCCTTATTTTCACCACTGACCGCGCTGACAGCTAGCCATGGAAGGTTCCTCGCTGGATCAGGAACTTGCATCTTGGCGCAAAGTGTTCGGCAAAAAGGTCAACTTTTTCTTGACTACTAGTAAAGGTGGTCTCATCCTGTCGATTTAGAGGTGGAAGAAGTTCATTAGGCAGATAACCTTGCCTGTCTTTGACCAAGGACTAACAGGTTTTGGAGCCCACTCTACCTGATGCACTTGCTAAGGATCCTTGCATTCTCAGCAAACATAATCAGTCTCAGTCCTGACATGAGGTTAGTACATTTTTAAGGATATTTTGGGAGTTGGAGAATCCTGTGATGCAAATCATTATTTTATTTTTTAACACATCGGTCGTTTCCCACCAAGGTAGCGTGGCCAAAAAAAGAAAAACTTTCACCGTTATTCACTCCATTACTGTCTTGCCAGAGGAACGCTTACACTACAGTTATAAAACTGTAACATTAACACCCCTCCTTCAGAGTGCAGAAACAGTACTTCCCGCCCTGCCGGTTTCCCTGAACCCCTTCATAAATATTACTCTGCTCACACTCCAACAGCACGTCAAGTCCTAAAAACTACTTGTCTCCATTCGCTCCTATCTAACACGCTCACGCATGCTTGCTGGAAGTCCAATCCCCTCGCACACAAAAACCTTCTTTACCCCCTCCCTCCAACCTTTCCTAGGATGACCTCTACCCCGCCTTCCCTCCACTACAGATTTATACATTCTCGAAGTCATTCTATTTTGTTCCATTCTCTCTACATATCTTAACCACCTCAACAACCCCTCCTAGCCCTCTGGATAATAGTTTTGGTAATACTGCACCTCTTCCTAATTTCCAAACTACGAATTCTTCTGCATTATATTCACACCACACATTGCCCTCAGGCATGACATCCCCACTGCCTCCAGCCTTCATGTTGCAACATTCACCACCCATTCTTCACATTCATATTAGAGCATTAGTATAACAATACTCTCATACATTCCCTCTCTTTGCTTCCATGGACAAAGTTCTTTATCTCCACAGACTTCTCAGTGCACCACTTACCTTTTTTTCCTCGTCAATTCTATGATTCTCCTCACCTTTCATAGACTCATCTGCTGACACAGCCACTCCTAAATATGTGAATATATTCACCTCCTACATACTCTCTCTCTCTCTCTTCAGTCTGATATCCAATCTTTCGTCACCAAATTTTTTCGTTATCCTCATCACTTTACTCTTTCCTATATTCACTTTCAATTTTCTTCTTTTACATACCCTACCAAATTCATCCACCAACCTCTGCAACTTCTCTTCAGAATCTCCCAACAGCGCAGTGTCATCAGCAAAGATAACTGTAACAACTCCTGCTTTGTGTTAGATTCTTTATCTTTTAACAACAAACCTCTTGCCAACACTCAAGCATTCACATCTCTTACAACCCCATCTATAAATATATTGAACAACCATGGTGACATCACACATCCTTGTCTAAGGCCTACTTTTACTAGGAAATAAGCTCCCTCTCTCCTACATACTCTAACCTGAGCCTCATTAACCTCGTAAACACTTTTCACTGCTTTCAATAACCTACCTCCTATTCCACACATTTGCAATGTCTGCCACATTGCCCCCCCCCCTATCCACCCTGTCATATTCCTTTTCCAAATCCTTAAATGCCACAAAAACCTCTTTACCCATAACTAAATACTGTTCACCTATATGTTTCACTGTAAACATTTAGTCTACATCCCTCCCCCTATGCTTCCTAAAGCCTCCATGTTCATTCTACTCTCCATCTTACTCTTAATTCTTTCAATAATAACTCTACCATACACTTTACCAGGTATACTCAACAAACTTATTAACACCGGCAGCGGCAGCGGCAGCGGCAACAGGAACCTTGTCCTCTATTTTTACTTCTACCTGAGGTTCCCAGCAGCCCAGTGATGACCTAATCAAGACCCGCATAACACTAACATGTGTGGATACCAGAATGATATAAAGCAACTGCAGAAATCACCCAAAAGTTCACAAATTACCAACTAATAGGACTCGTTCTAGCAACTCCTACCCCGCTGCCACTGAAGTGATACTCCACAACATTCACCCAACACCCATCGCCTACTATTCACCCGAAGCCACAGCCAATGGACAAGGGTCAGAACAATAAAAGAAGATCCAGTAACCAGCTAAGGACTCCTAACATCAAAGGTGAGAGCAGTAATAACACGAGGAAAACTTGTAGTACTGGCAGCCAGGACACAACCCTCATCACCCACCGGCATCACCACAACACACGACAGACGACAACAAACATGGCCGCCGCTACAGTCCAAGATAACTCCTTCCCAGTATTTGATGTCAAGAAGATCACCGACCCAGAAATAGCTAAACTCCTTATGATTCAGAACCAAACGATCACCAAACTAACTCAGGAAATGCAGGAACTAAAGGCTAGCAATGCAGATTACCTCAACAAGATCACTGCTCTAGAACATAAACTAGACACTCTAGAACAACAAAGCAACACCCACACCCGGTCCCTAGACACCATCAACACTTTAAAAGACCAAGTCACCCTACTTACTACCAACATTACAGAGGAAAGATCAAGAGTGGACCAACAACTTGCCAATGTCATAACCAACTTCCAAGACCATAATGACCAAGGTGGTCTCATCCTGTCGATTTAGAGGTGGAAGAAGTTCATTAGGCAGATAACCTTGCCTGTCTTTGACCAAGGACTAACAGGTTTTGGAGCCCACTCTACCTGATGCACTTGCTAAGGATCCTTGCATTCTCAGCAAACATAATCAGTCTCAGTCCTGACATGAGGTTAGTACATTTTTAAGGATATTTTGGGAGTTGGAGAATCCTGTGGTGCAAATCATTATTTTATTTTTTAACACATCGGTCGTTTCCCACCAAGGTAGCGTGGCCAAAAAAAGAAAAACTTTCACCGTTATTCACTCCATTACTGTCTTGCCAGAGGAACGCTTACACTACAGTTATAAAACTGTAACATTAACACCCCTCCTTCAGAGTGCAGAAACAGTACTTCCCGCCCTGCCGGTTTCCCTGAACCCCTTCATAAATATTACTCTGCTCACACTCCAACAGCACGTCAAGTCCTAAAAACTACTTGTCTCCATTCGCTCCTATCTAACACGCTCACGCATGCTTGCTGGAAGTCCAATCCCCTCGCACACAAAAACCTTCTTTACCCCCTCCCTCCAACCTTTCCTAGGATGACCTCTACCCCGCCTTCCCTCCACTACAGATTTATACATTCTCGAAGTCATTCTATTTTGTTCCATTCTCTCTACATATCTTAACCACCTCAACAACCCCTCCTAGCCCTCTGGATAATAGTTTTGGTAATACTGCACCTCTTCCTAATTTCCAAACTACGAATTCTTCTGCATTATATTCACACCACACATTGCCCTCAGGCATGACATCCCCACTGCCTCCAGCCTTCATGTTGCAACATTCACCACCCATTCTTCACATTCATATTAGAGCATTAGTATAACAATACTCTCATACATTCCCTCTCTTTGCTTCCATGGACAAAGTTCTTTATCTCCACAGACTTCTCAGTGCACCACTTACCTTTTTTTCCTTGTCAATTCTATGATTCTCCTCACCTTTCATAGACTCATCTGCTGACACAGCCACTCCTAAATATGTGAATATATTCACCTCCTCCATACTCTCTCTCTCTCTCTTCAGTCTGATATCCAATCTTTCGTCACCAAATTTTTTCGTTATCCTCATCACTTTACTCTTTCCTATATTCACTTTCAATTTTCTTCTTTTACATACCCTACCAAATTCATCCACCAACCTCTGCAACTTCTCTTCAGAATCTCCCAACAGCGCAGTGTCATCAGCAAAGATAACTGTAACAACTCCTGCTTTGTGTTAGATTCTTTATCTTTTAACAACAAACCTCTTGCCAACACTCAAGCATTCACATCTCTTACAACCCCATCTATAAATATATTGAACAACCATGGTGACATCACACATCCTTGTCTAAGGCCTACTTTTACTAGGAAATAAGCTCCCTCTCTCCTACATACTCTAACCTGAGCCTCATTAACCTCGTAAACACTTTTCACTGCTTTCAATAACCTACCTCCTATTCCACACATTTGCAATGTCTGCCACATTGCCCCCCCCCCCTATCCACCCTGTCATATTCCTTTTCCAAATCCTTAAATGCCACAAAAACCTCTTTACCCATAACTAAATACTGTTCACCTATATGTTTCACTGTAAACATTTAGTCTACATCCCTCCCCCTATGCTTCCTAAAGCCTCCATGTTCATTCTACTCTCCATCTTACTCTTAATTCTTTCAATAATAACTCTACCATACACTTTACCAGGTATACTCAACAAACTTATTAACACCGGCAGCGGCAGCGGCAGCGGCAACAGGAACCTTGTCCTCTATTTTTACTTCTACCTGAGGTTCCCAGCAGCCCAGTGATGACCTAATCAAGACCCGCATAACACTAACATGTGTGGATACCAGAATGATATAAAGCAACTGCAGAAATCACCCAAAAGTTCACAAATTACCAACTAATAGGACTCGTTCTAGCAACTCCTACCCCGCTGCCACTGAAGTGATACTCCACAACATTCACCCAACACCCATCGCCTACTATTCACCCGAAGCCACAGCCAATGGACAAGGGTCAGAACAATAAAAGAAGATCCAGTAACCAGCTAAGGACTCCTAACATCAAAGGTGAGAGCAGTAATAACACGAGGAAAACTTGTAGTACTGGCAGCCAGGACACAACCCTCATCACCCACCGGCATCACCACAACACACGACAGACGACAACAAACATGGCCGCCGCTACAGTCCAAGATAACTCCTTCCCAGTATTTGATGTCAAGAAGATCACCGACCCAGAAATAGCTAAACTCCTTATGATTCAGAACCAAACGATCACCAAACTAACTCAGGAAATGCAGGAACTAAAGGCTAGCAATGCAGATTACCTCAACAAGATCACTGCTCTAGAACATAAACTAGACACTCTAGAACAACAAAGCAACACCCACACCCGGTCCCTAGACACCATCAACACTTTAAAAGACCAAGTCACCCTACTTACTACCAACATTACAGAGGAAAGATCAAGAGTGGACCAACAACTTGCCAATGTCATAACCAACTTCCAAGACCATAATGACCAACATCAGCTATCTGACGCTGTTGTAGTTAACAGCAAACATCTCCCACCCACAGTCACCCAAGAGACCTGCATGGAGACCACCCTGCAGCTTATCAAGGACCACCTTCGCCTTAACGTACGTAGTGATGACTTAAAGGATTGCAAACTGATGGACTATCATGCAGGTAAAAAAACAGTGCTGTTAAAATTCCAAACTAGCTTACAAAGAAACAACCTACTAAAAACATCTATTTCTATGAAAACTGATGTTTACGTCAATGAGTGCCTTACCAAAACGAGACAAAACCTTCTTTATCGGCTAAGAAAACTGCGCTATGCCCAAAAAATCCACCAGTGCTTTGTGAGGGATGGAAAAATAGCAGTTAGGAAACAGCCCACTGGAAAGAGATACTTCATCTCCACAGAACATGACCTTAAAACATTCCTAAGTGAGGCTGGACTAACAGAATCAGAGTAAAGTGCAGATAATACCCATAGTCCACCGTTAGTGTTATATTGTCATAAATTTGTGCCCCCCTAAAATTCTAATACTCCAACTACTTTTAATTGTCATTGTTGTACTCAACGACCATTCTACCTCATAGTCTTAATTGTATTAAATATCTACAGAATCTATCTCCTTTTTTACAACTTACCACATCACTGTTCCATCTTATTTTTTTATAAACTAACCATAACTTGTCTTCAATAATTCTACCTCACTTTAAAAAATACTCAATTGCCCAATTTTATTCTAAATCCCTATTATTGCCCAATTTTACTTTAAACTATATTGATCAAACTTATTGTAAACTTCTTTTATTGACCATTTTTATTCCATACTTTTTTAACCTAGTATTTTCAACTACAACTTTTATATCATCCTGTCTACCATCTTACTAGCATATTATAACCAAGTCATTGCCATTTTTATTTTTATCAATTCTTTTTTTTATTATTATCTTGCTACCTTAATTTGTGTATTTTATCCTGTCAATTTAAATCTAATTATACTCTAATTCTTGTAAACAACTTATATAAGACCTTAGTGCAATTACAATTGAGAGTCTTGTTCTTTTATTATATTATTAGATTAATCACAGTTTTACTCTAGCTCATTCTAGCTCAATACATAGTCATTTCCAAATTCACTATACTAGACCATAGTGCAATTACTAGTGAGAGACTGGTGTTATTTGTAATTTGTATTTTTATATTATTAGACTAAAGTTGTTGTACTATAGCTCTTTCTAGCTCAATACATAGTCAATACCAAATTCACTATATTAGACCATAGTGCAATTACTAGTGAGAGACGGGTGCTACTTTTAATTTGTATTTTTATATTATTAGATTAAATTCAGTTGTACCATAGCTCATTCTAACTCAACACATAGTCAATACCAAATTCACTATATTAGACCATAGTGCAATTACTAGTGAGAGACTAGTGCTATTTTTAATTTGTACTTTTATATTATTAGATTAAACCTATTGTACTTTAGCTCACTCTAGCTCAAAACATAGACTCCACAAAAGTCATTATTAGACCTTAGTGCAATTACAAGTGAGAGTCTTGTTCTACTTTTAATTTGTATTTTTATATTACTAGTTTATACCTAGTTGTACTCTAGTTCATTCCAGCACAACACACAGACAACATCAACTTCATTATGTGTAGTAGTGACTATACCCTACATGACCAAAATACTCTAGCTATATACTTGTCCAAACTTCCAACCACTACAGACATCAGTAGTAGAACTCAACACACAACTCAGGATATAAATAACCATAATTTTAAACCTAGAAGATGATTGATCACGTTGACCCTGATCTAAACCTCCATAATCTGACACCCAATCAAAACCTATTGGAAAGTAACTGCCTTTATTACACAGCATCACAAGCCACCACTATCCTAAACAATGCTAAAAGTCTATCAGTACTTAACTACAACATCAGGTCCTTAAGCAAACACTATGATGACCTCCTAGCACTCCTTGAATCACTAAAGACACCCTTCTCCTGCATTATTCTTACTGAGACCTGGCTTAAGCAGGACACAATAGATATCTACCCTCTACCAGGATACACAGCAATTCACAACTGCAGAACAAACCAAGTTGGGGGTGGTATTGCAATCTATTACTCTAACCAATTATCTTGTCTTAGCACCACTTGCTTTAGTGATGAATATGGGGAATACATTTTTGCTAATTTTACTGTAAAAAACCTTAAGACGCCTATAACAATCGGTGCCATTTACCGGATACCTCACACAAACATCCCAAATTTCAGTGAGAAATTAAAGTCACTAATAACAAACAGACAAATGAATAAGCACCACCTTCTCTTAGCTGGAGACTTCAACATCAACCTTGGCTTACTAGATGATCAGCCTGTAACTGATTTCATCAACAATATGAACAACACACTTCTCATACCAACAATAACTAAACCAACCAGGCTCACTGAGACAAGTGCAACCATAATAGACCACATATGGACCAATATACTAGCCCCCCTTAAATCAGGGATAATCACAGATAGCACTACAGACCACTACCCTACCTTCCTCCTGACAAACATTAGTAAACCACCACTTGAATACAACAAAGTCTCATTTAGACTCCATGACGAGGCCTCAGTAAGGAAGTTCACAGCTGACCTAGAGACTGTTGATTGGCCTACAGAATTCTCCAAGGCCAATGGTATTGATGACTGGACAGACATCTTTCTTAACAAATTACTTAGACTATACAACAAACATTGTCCTATAAAAACAAAACAGATCACAAACAAACGGCTTGGTTGCCCATGGCTAACCAGCACCATTCTGAAATCCATAGACAAGAAACACCAATATGAAAAGCAATATAGACAGGGCTTAATACACAAAGATACTCTTAAACACTATTCATCAGCTCTCACCAAAGTAATAAAAAAAGCCAAACAACTATACTACTCCAGTAGATTCACAGACACTAGAGGAGATATAAAAAAGACCTGGAAAACACTCTCTCAGATTCTAGGGACCCACAAACTGAGAAAAACCAAGAATATTGTCCTAACTAAACCTAATGAAACACCACTACATCCCACTGACACAGCTAACAAGATAAACGACTTCTTCTCAAATATAGGATCTAATCTCGCCAGTAAAATCCCACATACCAATGCCTATGCCGGGGACTACCTAGATGGAAATTTCCCTAACTCCTTCTATCTTGCACCAAGTGAGCCCACGGAAGTCATTGGGATCATAAAGTCACTTAAAAATAACTCGGGGAATCTGTCTCATGTCCCACCATTACTGTACAAGCGAGCGGCCCATGTCCTTTCGCATGCTATTTCATTACTTTTTAACAAGTCAATAGAGACTAGCACCTTCCCGAAACTACTCAAGATGGCAAGGGTTACACCAATACATAAAGGTGGTGACCCTACAGACTTAAACAACTATAGGCCAATATCTAACTTACCATTGCTATCCAAAATCTTTGAGAAACTCGTGTACAAGAGACTGTATTCATTTATAACGGCTCAAAACATACTCAACCCCTGCCAGTTTGGATTCAGGAAAAATAAAAGCATTAATGATGCAATCATAAAAATGCTAGATCTGCTTTACGCAGCATTGGAAAATAAGGAATATCCACTAGGAATTTTTATTGACCTAAGAAAAGCTTTTGACACAGTAAACCACCAAATCCTACTCCACAAACTTGACCACTACGGTATAAGAGGCCATGCGCTTGCTTATTTCAAATCTTACATTACTAATAGGTATCAGTACGTCACCATTAAAGACACAGCATCAGCAACACGGCCACTTGATACTGGAGTTCCGCAGGGAAGTGTCCTTGGTCCCCTGCTCTTCCTCATATACATCAATGACCTTCCAAATGTATCCCAACACCTGAAACCCATTCTCTTTGCTGATGACACGACTTATGTCATCTCTCACCCTAATCTTGCCACCCTCAACACCATTGTGAATGAGGAGCTGATTAAAATATCAACTTGGATGACAGCCAATAAACTTACGCTTAACACTGACAAAACTTACTATATTATGTTTGGTAACAGAGCAGGAGATGCACAAATTAACATTAAGATTGACAACACTCTAATTACCAGAAATAATGGGGGAAAATTCCTAGGCTTATACCTTGACAACAACCTGAATTTCAGCACCCATATCCAGCATATAGCCAAAAAAGTATCCAAAACGGTTGGGATCCTCTCCAAGATACGATACTACGTGCCGCAAAATGCCCTTCTCACACTATACCACTCACTTATTTATCCATACCTCACCTATGCTATTTGTGCTTGGGGATCAACTGCAGCAACACACCTAAAGCCAATAATAACCCAACAAAAAGCTGCAGTAAGATTAATCACTAAATCCCATCCCTGGCAGCACCCCCCCCCCACTCTTCAAAGATCTAAACTTACTCCCAGTTCAGTACATCCACACTTACTACTGTGCAATCTATATCTACAGGGCCTTAAACTCTAATATCAACCTTGACCTAAAACGCTTTCTTGATAGTTGTGACAGAACCCACAGGCATAACACCAGACACAAACATCTCTACGACATTCCCCGTGTCCGACTAAACCTTTACAAAAATTCAATGTATGTCAAAGGCCCTAAAATCTGGAATACCCTACCTGAGAACTCTAGAACTGCAGACACATTCATCACCTTCAAAACTACCATTAGAAAACATCTTATCTCCCTGATACACCCCGTCAACTAACTACACGAATACCACCTGGTGGTTCACACTTACACTCGCTCACTCATTTGACCATAAACAGAAATATTAATCTCAGTCTTAAAGTAATGAATCCTGTGATACTCCAATACTGAAACTATATACTGTGCCAAAACAAAAGCATTCACATTGCTAAACTCACAAACTAGTATTTAGTCACTTAGCCATAATACCAACTTACCTCATAATTTGTAATATTTTACAATTAAGAATAAAACTAAGTATGCCCAAAATGCCTAGCCATGCTAAGCGTTCTAGTGGTACACTCTGTAATCACAATTTTACTACATGTAAACCAAACAATAACCAAATTTCTGTAAACTCAGCATTGTAATCCTTATAGAGAATAAACTTTGAATTTGAATTTGAATTTGAATAATTTTTCCACTCTTTTGTCACCTTCCATATAATTATTAAATAAAAGCACCATCCCTACACAACTATATATCCACCTGCTTTTAACATTTCTCTCTTTATCTCATCAGTCCCAGCTACTTTACCCCCTTTCATTATACCTACTTGTAATGAAGGAAATCAGTCCCTCGAGCTTTACTTATGTAAGGTGTGATAAATATTCGTTGTGAAAATTTCATGTCTGTCTTCACTGTGTATTTCTTGCCTATATCCTTACAAATTTTGTTGAAAATAAGAAAAAGTTTTGGAGTGAAATTAACAAGTTAAGGAAGCCTAGAGAACAAATGGATTTGTCAGTTAAAAATAGGAGAGGAGAGTTATTAAATGCAGAGTTAGAGGTATTGGGAAGATGGAAGGAATATTTTGAGGAATTGTTAAATGTTGATGAAGATAGGGAAGCTGCGATTTCGAGTATAGGGCAAGGAGGAATAACATCTTGTAGGAGTGAGGAAGAGCCAGTTGTTTGTGTGGGGGAAGTTCGTGAGGCAGTAGGTAAAATGAAAGGGGTAAGGCAGCCGGGATTGATGGGATAAAGATGGAAATGTTAAAAGCAGGTGGGGATATAATTTTGGAGTGGTTGGTGCAATTATTTAATAAATGTATGGAAGAGGGTAAGGTACCTAGGGATTGGCAAAGAGCATGCATAGTTCCTTTGTATAAAGACAAAGGGGACAAAAGAGAGTGCAAAAATTACAGGGGGATAAGTCTGTTGAGTATACCTGGTAAAGTGTATGGTAGAGTTATTATTGAAAGAATTAAGAGTAAGATGGAGGGTAGAATGAACAAGGAAGCTTTAGGAAGCATAGGGGGAGGGATGTAGACTAAATGTTTACAGTGAAACATATAGGTGTATGGTAGAGTTATTATTGAAAGAATTAAGAGTAAGACGGAGAATAGGATAGCAGATGAACAAGGAGGCTTTAGGAAAGATAGGGGATGTGTGGACCAGGTGTTTACAGTGAAACATATAAGTGAACAGTATTTAGATAAGGCTAAAGAGGTTTTTGAGGCATTTATGGATCTGGAAAAGGCGTATGACAGGGTGGATAGGGGGGCAATGTGGCAGATGTTGCAGGTGTATGGTGTAGGAGGTAGGTTACTGAAAGTAGTGAAGAGTTTTTACGAGGATAGTGAGGCTCAAGTTAGAGTATGTACGAAAGAGGGAGATTATTTCCCAGTAAAAGTAGGCCTTAGACAAGGATGTGTGATGTCACCGTGGTTGTTTAATATATTTATAGATGGGGTTGTAAGAGAAGTAAATGCGAGGGTCTTGGCAAGAGGCGTGGAGTTAAAAGATAAAGAATCACACATAAAGTGGGAGTTGTCACAGTTGCTCTTTGCTGATGACACTGTGCTCTTGGGAGATTCTGAAGAGAAGTTGCAGAGGTTGGTGGATGAATTTGGTAGGGTATGCAAAAGAAGAAAACTAAAAGTGAATACAGGAAAGAGTAAGGTTATGAGGATAACAAAAAGATTAGGTGATGAAAGATTGGATATCAGATTGGAGGGAGAGAGTATGGAGGAGGTGAATGTATTCAGATATTTGGGAGTGGACGTGTCAGCGGATGGGTCTATGAAAGATTAGGTGAATCATAGAATTGATGAGGGGAAAAGGGTGAGTGGTGCACTTAGGAATCTGTGGAGACAAAGAACTTTGTCCTTGGAGGCAAAGAGGGGAATGTATGAGAGTATAGTTCTACCAATGCTCTTATATGGGTGTGAAGCATGAGTGATGAATGTTGCAGCGAGGAGAAGGCTGGAGGCAGTGGAGATTTCATGTCTGAGGGCAATGTGTTGTGTGAATATAATGCAGAGAATTCGTAGTTTGGAAGTTAGGAGGAGATGCGGGATTACCAAAACTGTTGTCCAGAGGGCTGAGAAAGGGTTGTTGAGGTGGTTCGGACATGTAGAGAGAATGGAGCGAAAAAGAATGACTTCAAGAGTTTATCAGTCTGTAGTAGAAGGAAGGCAGGGTAGGGGTCGGCCTAGGAAAGGTTGGAGGGAGGGGGTAAAGGAGGTTTTGTGTGCGAGATGCTTGGACTTCCAGCAGGCATGCGTGAGCGTGTTTGATAGGAGTGAATGGAGACAAATGGTTTTTAATATTTGACGTGCTGTTGGAGTATGAGCAAAGTAACATTTATGAAGGGGTTCAGGGAAGCTGGCAGGCCGGACTTGAGTCCTGGAGATGGGAAGTACAGTGCCTGCACTCTGAAGGAGGGGTGTTAATGTTGCAGTTTAAAAACTGATGGTGAAATTTTTCTTTTTCTGGCCACCCTGCCTTGGTGGGAATCGGCCAGTGTGTTAATAAAAAAAAATCCTTACTTATTTACTATGTGCATAGTTCTGTAACTCAGGTGTAGGAAATAAATGCAGTTTAACTAAAAGATTAGATAGGTTATGTCATCTTCCATCATTGTTGTATTGAAATGTAATGCAGAACAAGGTAAGTGTTTAACTGAGAAAATATTATCAGTATTATTTATTATTATTATTATTATTATTATTATTATTAGTAGTAGTAGTAGTAGTAGTAGTAGTAGTTATTATTGCTAATATTATTGTAGCATCTGTAGAGTTTTGAAAATATAATTTTTACTGTAAAAGTTGTAAATTAACTCAATAAATGTGTTGGAGGGTTGACCATCCTCGCATTCTGTTGTTTTATTATTGTGGGTTCCAATATGTTTTTACTAGAATTTTTATTAATCTGTGATATAGTGTATAAAGTTCATTTTTTGTATCTGATTATTTTTTTCTAATATTAGTATTCATTGTAATAAGTATTGTGAGTAGAAATAAGATTTATACATGCGAGTTGACTGCCTTTTGTAGAAATTTGTAGAGTTTGTGTATTGGGTTTTGAGTTCTGTTCAAAAAAACGGAGGGAACACGAGGGTGGGAGACTGTCAACAAACTTCACTCTCACCCACTTGTCTGCTTAATCAGCGTTTTTTTGCGACTACTCATGTACATTATTCTGCTGCTAACAAGGTCTAGCAGCCACCAGGCACCCCCACCCTCCAAAAGAAATACCTCCAAATTAGTAGAAGTTTATGGGTTGGCCAATCCAGGTACCCCCGAAGAGAGGCAAAGGAGATAGCAGGATCAACCAGAGATACTGAGGAGAGGATATAGTGCTAGACACCTTGAAAACCCTGGCTCTGGAGGATCATACTAGGCTTGTAATCTGGCATTTGGAAGGTCTCAGTAGCAGCCCAAAGAAGGAATGTATGAAGGCATTAAATCAAGGGAGGTAACCCCAGTATGGTATAATGGACTTCTTGGGAACTATGTGGGGAAGTAGTTGTAATATCAGTAAACCGGTTCTGCTATATTAGTTATTTGCTGCTAGATTTTTTTTCTTTGGTGCCAACAATTTCAGATACTCTTATAATGTGTTTATTATATTGTAAGTGGTTTTATCTGGGTATGTTTTACTTCCCTCTTTGAGCCATGTATATGAGGTATATTTGTCAGAGGTCAAATTGCATAAAATAACTTTTTCTGGGGGGGGAGGGAGAGTCAAGCCCCTGATGTACCTACTGCTCAGTTTTCAGGCCAAGCTACCCTAAGAGCCAGTACTTATCAGGACCATTATCTTGTTATAATTATCCTGTATCATTTCTCACAGTACGCTGAGGTCAGTGGTCACCTGCGGTCATACCTGCCTAAGCTCTTGGTAGTTAGCGTGGGGTGTTACCAAGTACCATGGCTTGTTGTAGTGTTTTAGAATCTCAGGTTCAAGTGTTGAAGAAGGAGATTCTACTTCTTCAGGAGGAAAATAGGAAGCTGAAGCTTCGCATAGATGAGTTTGGGAGCGAGTGTGAGAAGGATTTAGCTGGTAAGGAAGGAGTGGTCACCAGCAGTGATAGTGGCAGCCGCTTTAAGTGGCAAGTGGTTCACAGTTCAGGAAGAAGGAAGATGAGGAGAGTTAATAGAGAAGATGTGAAGGTAGGAAATAGATTCTCTGTTCTCCAAGACGAGTGTACTTCAGTGGTTAGTGAGGTTGAAAGTACCACTGATTCCCCTGCTATTCAAGGCAAGAATATTTTAATAGTAGGCGATTCTCAGGTAGGATATATGGACAGTGCATTTTGTAACAGAGACAGAAAGGTCAGACAGAGAGTGTGTCTTCCTGGAGCTGGTGTTGGTGACATAGTCAGCAGGTTGGATAATATTATGGCAGGTAATGGGATCAAGCCCATTATCTGTCTTAGTGCTGGGGGTAATGACACTGGGAAGGGCAGGAGAGAGGAGCTGCTGGATAAGTACAGGTCAGCCATAGAAGTAGTTAAGTCTAAGGGAGGGATCCCTGTCACATGTAGCATCTTGCCTAGAAAGGGAGTGGGCAATGAATGGATGTCTAGGGCAATTGGTATAAATTGCTGGCTAGACAGGTACTACAAGGAACTTACAATCCCATTCATTGATAACTGGGACCTATTCTTTGGTAAACGTGATATGTATGCAAGGGATGGGGTTCATCTCTCTGGGGATGGAGTGGTTGCATTAGCCAATTCAATTGAGAGGGTAATTAATGACTTGTCTAGGAGTTTAAACTGATAGATTATAGAGGTATGGGTGTTTGTGGGAAACAATCAGGCTGCAGCATTAGGGTTAAAAACAGCAGTTATTACCGGGATACCTCAGGGATATGTTTGAAAGACAATATTCAAAATAAAGTTACTAGTAATGGCAAATCAATTGATCAACAAACAAAGAGGGATAGTAGAGGGCAACGAGTGACTAGCTCCCTTAAAGTTTACTATACAAATAGTAGGAGTCTAAGAAATAAGATACATGAGCTAAGATTACTTGCAAGTGTAGGTAATATAGATATTATTGGTATAATAGAGACCTGGTTCAACCTGAAATGCCTTCTGAATGCAACATACAGAGTTATAAACTATTCCACACTGACAGGGTCAACAGGAAGGGTGGTGGGGTGGCGATGTGTCAGAGAAAATTTAAATTGTTGTCTTAGACATGATATAAGATTAGAGACATCGAACACAGAATCTGTTTGGCTACAGTTTCTCGAGGGACATGACAAATTAATTTTGGGTGTGATTTATAGGCCCCCAAACATTGATAGGGAGGGCAGTAAGCTGTTATGGGACGAAATTCATAAGGCATCTAGATATGAAAATGTTGTTATAATGGGAGATTTTAACTTTAGACAAATTGATTGGAACAATATGGCAGGAAATCTTGAGTCTAGTGACTTTCTTGATACGGTTCAGGATTGCTTTTTAGAACAGGTTGTGACAGAACCAACTAGAGGAAACAATCTGCTTGACTTGATTCTTGCCAACAAAGATTCACTAATTAATAATCTTGAGGTTAATGGTGAGCTTGGGGAAAGTGATCACAAATCACTTAGTTTTAATATATCATGGAATTACCCAGATAACTGCAATCAAATCTCTGTCCCAGATTTTCGCTTGCCCGACTTCATGGGAATGAAAAATTACCTGGGTGGGCTAAATTGGGATGTCCTGTCTATGGGTCAGGTAGGTGATCTTGGTTGCCAATATGACGTTTTTCAGAGCATAGTTCTAGCTGCCCAGACAACTTTTGTTCCGAGTAGGGAAATTAGATCTAACAAAAATGATCCCAAATGGATGAACAATAGATTAAAATATCTCATTGGTCAAAAGAGAGGCATATATAGGCGTATCAAAAGAGGGGATGGGCAGTTAAGAAATCAATATATTCAATTAAAGAGAGAAATAAAGAAAGGAATAAGAAAAGCAAAAAGGGATTATGAGGCTAAGGTCACAAGGCATTCAAAGATTAACCCTAAAGGGTTCTTTCAGGTATACAGAAGTAAGATTAGGGACAAGATTGGCCCACTTAAGAGTAACTCTGGTCAGATCACTGACAGTGAAAAGGATATGTGTGAAATTCTAAATACCTACTTTCTCTCAGTTTTCACCCAGGAAAATGCTAGCAATATTCCTGAAATAATAGATTATGTAGAACAGGATGATAATGAACTATGTACGATTTCTTGAGCAGTTGCTTCAACAAGTGATTTAAGGAAGGGATTACTAGCAATGAGTTTCTTGGGAGGGACTTGCAGGTATGTGATATTAAATGAACACATCTTCCATGGAGGGGTGAAATGCTCTTGTTGTCTACAGTGATACAGTTCATGCAGGTTATAAAACTTAATGCAATTGCACGCTTTCACAATCCATTTAGATCTGTGTGTATTTACTTCTAGACACTTACTAAGGTTCATTGTGACAGAGTCTGGTACCGAGTACAGTGTTAATCTCAACAATCCTATCACTGATACTAGAAATATCTAGCTCCTTCCTCATATTAAGAACCTTTGTAGATTTGGGACAACCAAGAATAATTCTGAGAGCTTCATTTTGCATTAACTCCAAGGGTCGGAAAGAACTTTCTCTAGCTAATATCAACATGGGAGCAGCATAATCAATTAAGGACCTAACATAGGCTATGTACATCATTCTCACGATTCTCACATTTGCACCATAGTTGGGATTGTAGCCAGCAACAGCTTTGAGAGCATTTAGCCTATCTTTGCATTTCTTATTTAGTTGTGGTATAGTGGATTTGTTAAAGGGTACATCTACACCAAGATATCTGTAAGTTTTAACGTAGCTAATGATTTCACCCTGCAAATAGATGGGTGGGGGATGTCGTTTGCTTGTTAATATCTTTGTTTTAGAGGAAGATATTATGAGGCCTAGTCGATTACAAATTGCTTGAACTTCATTAAGAATGGTACTCATCTTCTTATGCCCTGTTGTATGGATCATGATGTCATCAGCATAGCTTATAGCTATATGTTTAGGTGAGGCAGGTAGAGCATTTAGGAGAACATTAATCAGAATATTAAATAGCATGGGACTGAGAACTCCTCCCTGCGGTGTACCTAAAGACATTTCTTTAGACTCACTTCTGAAGCCTTGGTAGAAGACAGAGGATACTCTATTTGACAGGTATCCTATTATCCAGCAGAGTAAGCTACCACCAATATTCATTTTGGCTAGTTCATGTAGTATAACGGTTCTGTTTGCGATATCAAATGCAGATTTTAGATCAAGAAAAGTGGTAAAACTAGTAGAGGTGTGTGCAGTGAGAAAGGTGGAAATACAGTTCTGCACACTTTTACCTTTCATGAACCCATAGAGGAAGGGAGAAAGTTGGTGTCTGATTCTGTAGTACAGTCTGTTAAGTACCATTCTTTCAAAAGTTTTACAATGACAACTAGTTAAGTAGATCTGTCTAAATGTATCATGCTTAGGGATAGGCACACTGAGACTATTGGTCCAGGAAGTAGGAAGAACGCCCTCAAAGTAACTGAGATTGTACAGTGCCAACAAAGGGTTATCAGGCACGTGCCTTAGAGTTCTGATAATATCATAGGTTATACCATCCTCTCCACGAGCAGTTGATCGACCTTTAGTTAATGCGTTATCTAGTTCATACTCGGTGAAGAGGTAATCACTCTCATCAATATATTGGCTCATAAAATTAATCAGTTTCAACATTTCTTCAGAAGCACTCTCTAAATTTGTTTTAATATGAGATGGAAGGTTTTCATGCCAGGATATTTTGGACCACTCTTTTATGAGGAAAGGGATGAGCAGCATTGCCAGTCTTTTTCCTGGTTATTTTATTTATACCTTTCCAAGCCAAACTTAAAGGGGTGGACCTATTTAATCCACTAACAAACTGTTCCCATTCCTGTTGCCTAAGTTCTTGCTTTCTATTCCTTGCATTTGTTAGTGCAGCTTGGAACGTTCTGAGCAGGTCTGGGGTTCTACATTCACGGTATGCTTTACCAATCCTCCCAGCTGTTGCATGTGTTAGATTGCGTAGCTGTGGATCGTTATAGTATTTACATCGGTTTTTATTGTTATTTATAGTGGAGGGTCTTTGTTTCCTATTCCTGCCCACTTGATCTGTGAGAACACTCTCAATAGTGGTAACTAAATCATCATTAAATTTTTGTGTGCCAATGGGCTCGTGATCCAAGTGGTTAATAAAGTTGTCTCTGTGTTCTGGTTTGAGAATAAGTTTGCTGGAGATGTGATCAAGATTGACAGTTGTTAGTCTTGGGAAGTGATCAGATAGAAGATCATCAACTATGACAGAGTCATGTATCGTATATGATGTATTAAATCCAAGACACAGATCTAGTATGCCACCATATATGTGAGTAGGCTCAGTAGTGCCCACAATTCGAACATTATCATGCTCATTTAGCAATTTCACTAGTTTAGTTTCATTGGTGTTTGTTATAGACCCACCAATATTCTTATATCTGGCATGAAAGTCTCCAAGAATGAGGGTAGGTTCACTATTGATGCGATCTGGTAAAGCATCAGGTCGAAGCTGGTTCGCTGGGGCATAGAGATTAAAAATTTTTAGAGAAAAATAGCCTGCGTATACTTTGACACCATGATACTGCATGTTTACTCGACTCTGCAAGGAAAGGAGTGAATGTGGCAAGTTGTTTCTGACATACATCACACAAAGTTGGTTGACCTTAAGTTATAAGCTGCATATCCAGGCAAGTTTGGTGGAGGTGCTCTATCTTTCAGTCTACATTCCTGCAAACAGATGACATCAATATTCTTGGTTGCACTAATATGATGTAAGTCAGGCAACCGCTTCCTGATGGAAGGAATGTTCCATGAAAAGATTTGTAATGTATCCATTGTAGTGAGTTATTACAATCTCTTGCTCATAAGATGGTAAAACTATTATGCTTTGACTACAGTGTGCAGGCACTTAAGAGCAAATAGCATAGGTTTTACGTCTTTATCTTCAGGACCTTTATTTTTAAGCATTTTTCGGCATTTTGGCAGCCAGTTCCAAGGCAAGTCTTGAAGGCAAGAGTCATGGGCTTCTTTCTTATAAATTGCTTGAAACTGAACGGAGATTGCTGCACTTTGGACATCATCACCGTACTCAGAAGCATCATTCTGACTACATATATTTATTAAACTTGTCAGCATCTGTTCAAGATGCTCAATTTTTTCTGCAAATTTGTTATAATTTGAGGAAGGTCAGGCGAATCCAATGCCTCTCCAGAGGAAGGCACTTCTGAGGTAGTTCTTTCTATAACACCTGTCACCTTAACAGGTACTATGGTTACATTAGTGTTCTCTGATGGTGCCTGTGGCAAGACTGTCTCATCATTCATTGTAGGTAGGTCCTGTGCATATGACTCATCTCCAGCTTCCAGGGGGGTTATAAGTGTGGTGTTCGTCTGACTGTTGTAGTTGTGTGTATTGGGAAAAACGACATGCTCATCCCCATATTCAGGTGTAGGCATAGGTATCGGTAGTGGCAGATCAGTAGTTCCACATGTGCTAGCAGGGATGGCTAGCTCCTCCACAACTAGTGTGTGTGATGGCATTCTGGTATCACCAGAATCCTTTGCAGGGAGGCTGGTCTCTTTCACACTTTGCAGAGGTTCAGTCTCAGATCTGGCTGTGGTAGACTGGATGGCCTCATCCTCAGTTACCATTAAAGGACTGTTATCAGGTTTACGTTGAAGGTTGTTTGGGTTCTGACTGCAGTCCTTATGGGAAACTGTAACCCCAATTGTTTTTACAGTTAATACATTTAAATTTTTGGCTGTCAAGGCCTACTGTGCATTCTCTAGTGGAATGTTTCCCAGCACACTTACCACGCCAAGAATGTAGTATTCCACAGTCTACTGCAACATGGCCATAGTGCTGGCATTTGTAACACCTACGTTTAGGGGGTAGGTACACTTGGTTGTTTAGGAAACGTAAACCAGGCACCCAGATATTTCGAGGGAGGGGCACAGGACCCACCCAACTGGCAATAATTTGGGATCGTCCTTTAAGTCTTTTAGGCTTGATGATATGCTCACTGAGAGTCAGATGGGATGAGTCCATGTAGAGAGGGTATCCAAAGATTATGATACTGACCCATTTTTTAAAGTGGTGAGTGTCTGATGGAGGTCGGAGCAGCTTAATACCCCCATAAGGTGTACTAAATACATCTTTGATTAATTCTTCATTCTGTTCCACAAACACAAAGTTGTGCGAGTTATTTCTATTCTGTATTCTTGCCTTAAGATGTTTCTTTACAGCTTCCATTAGCCATGCACACTTAGCAGACATCAGGGTGTTGTCATGCACACTTAGCAGGCATCAGGGTGTTGTCATGCACACTTAGCAGGCATCAGGGTGTTGTCATGCACACTTAGCAGGCATCAGGGTGTTGTCATGCACACTTAGCCGACATCAGGGTGTTGTCATGCACACTTAGCAGGCATCAGGGTGTTGTCATGCACACTTAGCCGACATCAGGGTGTTGTCATGCACACTTAGCAGGCATCAGGGTGTTGTCATGCACACTTAGCAGGCATCAGGGTGTTGTCATGCACACTTAGCAGACATCAGGGTGTTGTCATGCACACTTAGCAGACATCAGGGTGTTGTCATGCACACTTAGCAGACATCAGGGTGTTGTCATGCACACTTAGCAGACATCAGGGTGTTGTCATGCACACTTAGCAGGCATCAGGGTGTTGTCATGCACACTTAGCAGGCATCAGGGTGTTGTCATGCACACTTAGCAGACATCAGGGTGTTGTCATGCACACTTAGCAGACATCAGGGTGTTGTCATGCACACTTAGCAGGCATCAGGGTGTTGTCATGCACACTTAGCAGACATCAGGGTGTTGTCATGCACACTTAGCAGACATCAGGGTGTTGTCATGCACACTTAGCAGACATCAGGGTGTTGTCATGCACACTTAGCAGGCATCAGGGTGTTGTCATGCACACTTAGCAGGCATCAGGGTGTTGTCATGCACACTTAGCAGGCATCAGGGTGTTGTCATGCACACTTAGCAGGCATCAGGGTGTTGTCATGCACACTTAGCAGGCATCAGGGTGTTGTCATGCACACTTAGCAGACATCAGGGTGTTGTCATGCACACTTAGCAGACATCAGGGTGTTGTCATGCACACTTAGCAGGCATCAGGGTGTTGTCATGCACACTTAGCAGGCATCAGGGTGTTGTCATGCACACTTAGCAGGCATCAGGGTGTTGTCATGCACACTTAGCAGGCATCAGGGTGTTGTCATGCACACTTAGCAGGCATCAGGGTGTTGTCATGCACACTTAGCAGGCATCAGGGTGTTGTCATGCACACTTAGCAGACATCAGGGTGTTGTCATGCACACTTAGCAGGCATCAGGGTGTTGTCATGCACACTTAGCAGGCATCAGGGTGTTGTCATGCACACTTAGCAGGCATCAGGGTGTTGTCATGCACACTTAGCAGGCATCAGGGTGTTGTCATGAACACTTAGCAGGCATCAGGGTGTTGTCATGCACACTTAGCAGGCATCAGGGTGTTGTCATGCACACTTAGCAGGCAGCGGGGTGTTGTCATGCACACTTAGCAGGCATCAGGGTGTTGTCATGCACACTTAGCAGGCATCAGGGTGTTGTCATGCACACTTAGCAGGCATCAGGGTGTTGTCATGCACACTTAGCAGACATCAGGGTGTTGTCATGCACACTTAGCAGGCATCAGGGTGTCATGCACACTTAGCAGGCATCAGGGTGTTGTCATGCGCACTTAGCAGACATCAGGGTGTTGTCATGCACACTTAGCAGACATCAGGGTGTTGTCATGCACACTTAGCAGGCATCAGGGTGTTGTCATGCACACTTAGCAGACATCAGGGTGTTGTCATGCACACTTAGCAGACATCAGGGTGTTGTCATGCACACTTAGCAGACATCAGGGTGTTATCATGCACATTTAGCAGGCATCAGGGTGTTGTCATGCACACTTAGCAGGCATCAGGGTGTTGTCATGCACACTTAGCAGGCATCAGGGTGTTGTCATGCACACTTAGCAGGCATCAGGGTGTTGTCATGCACACTTAGCAGGCATCAGGGTGTTGTCATGCACACTTAGCAGGCATCAGGGTGTTGTCATGCACACTTAGCAGGCATCAGGGTGTTGTCATGCACACTTAGCAGGCATCAGGGTGTTGTCATGCACACTTAGCAGGCATCAGGGTGTTGTCATGCACACTTAGCAGGCATCAGGGTGTTGTCATGCACACTTAGCAGGCATCAGGGTGTTGTCATGCACACTTAGCAGGCATCAGGGTGGTGTCATGCACACTTAGCAGGCATCAGGGTGTTGTCATGCACACTTAGCAGGCATCAGGGTGCTGTCATGAACACTTAGCAGGCATCAGGGTGCTGTCATGAACACTTAGCAGGCATCAGGGTGTTGTCATGCACACTTAGCAGGCATCAGGGTGTTGTCATGCACACTTAGCAGGCATCAGGTTGTTGTCATGCACACTTAGCAGGCATCAGGGTTGTCATGTCATGCACACTTAGCAGGCATCAGGGTGTTGTCATGCACACTTAGCAGGCATCAGGGTGTTGTCATGCACACTTAGCAGGCATCAGGGTGTTGTCATGCACACTTAGCAGGCAGCAGGGTGTTGTCATGCACACTTAGCAGGCAGCAGGGTGTTGTCATGCACACTTAGCAGGCAGGAGGGTGTTGTCATGCACACTTAGCAGGCAGCAGGGTGTTGTCATGCACACTTAGCAGGCAGCAGGGTGTTGTCATGCACACTTAGCAGGCAGCAGGGTGTTGTCATGCACACTTAGCAGGCAGCAGGGTGTTGTCATGCACACTTAGCAGGCAGCAGGGTGTTGTCATGCACACTTAGCAGGCAGCAGGGTGTTGTCATGCACACTTAGCAGGCAGCAGGGTGTTGTCATGCACACTTAGCAGGCAGCAGGGTGTTGTCATGCACACTTAGCAGGCAGCAGGGTGTTGCCATGCACACTTAGCAGGCAGCAGGGTGTTGCCATGCACACTTAGCAGGCAGCAGGGTGTTGTCATGCACACTTAGCAGGCAGGAGGGTGTTGTCATGCACACTTAGCAGGCAGCAGGGTGTTGTTATGCACACTTAGCAAGCAGCAGGGTGTTGTCATGCACACTTAGCAGGCAGCAGGGTGTTGTCATGCACACATACCCACAGGATGGGTATGGGGTGACTACCGCCCACAGGATGGGTATGGGGTGACTTCCACCCACAGGATGAGTATGGGGTGACTACCACCCACAGGATGAGTATGGGGTGACTACCACCCACAGGATGAGTATGGGGTGTCTACCACCCACAGGATGAGTATGGGGTGACTACCGCCCACAGGATGGGTATGGGGTGACTACCACCCACATGATGAGTATGGGGTGACTACCACCCACAGGATGAGTATGGGGTGACTACCACCCACAGGATGGGTATGGGGTGACTACCACCCACAGAATGAGTATGGGGTGACTACCACCCACAGGATGAGTATGGGGTGACTACCACCCACTGGATGGGTATGGGGTGACTACCACCCACAGGATGGGTATGGGGTGACTACCACCCACAGGATGAGTATGGGGTGACTACCATCCACAGGATGAGTATGGGGTGACTACCACCCACAGGATGAATATGGGGTGACTACCACCCACAGGATGAGTATGGGGTGACTACCACCCACTGGATGGGTATGGGGTGACTACCACCCACAGGATGGGTATGGGGTGACTACCACCCACAGGATGAGTATGGGGTGACTACCACCCACAGAATGAGTATGGGGTGACTACCACCCACAGGATGAGAATGGGGTGACTACCACCCACAGGATGAGTATGGGGTGACTACCACCCACAGGATGGGTATGGGGTGACTACCACCCACAGGATGGGTATGGGGTGACTACCACCCACAGGATGGGTATGGGGTGACTACCACCCACAGGATGGGTATGGGGTGACTACCACTCACAGGATGGGTATGGGGTGACTACCACCCAGAGGATGGGTATGGGGTAACAACAACCCACAGGATGAGTATGGGGTGACTACCACCCACAGGATGAGTATGGGGTGACTACCACCCACAGGATGAGTATGGGGTGACTACCACCCACAGGATGAGTATGGGGTGACTACCACCCACAGGATGGGTATGGGGTGACTACCACCCACAGGATGAGTATGGGGTGACTACCACCCACAGGATGGGTATAGGGTGACTACCACCCACAGGATGAGTATGGGGTGACTACCACCCACAGGATGAGTATGGGGTGACTATCACCCACAGGATGAGTATGGGGTGACTACCACCCACAGGGTGGGTATGGGGTGACTACCACCCACAGGATGAGTATGGGGTGATTACCACCCACAGGATGAGTATGGGGTGACTACCACCCACAGAGTGACTTAAGAAATCGTAATGACACGATTGCAAATAAACCATACCCCCGGCCGGGATTGAACCCGCGGTCATAGAGTCTCAAAACTCCAGCCCGTCGCGCTAGCGACGGGGGTATGGTTTACCACCCACAGGATGGGTATGGGGTGACTACCACCCACAGGATGAGTATGGGGTGACTACCACCCACAGGATGAGTATGGGGTGACTACCACCCACAGGATGGGTATGGGGTGACTACCACCCACAGGATGGGTATGGGGTGACTACCACCCACAGGATGGGTATGGGGTGACTACCACCCACAGGATGGGTATGGAGTGACTACCGCCCACAGGATGGGTATGGGGTGACTACCACCCACAGGATGAGTATGGGGTGACTACCACCCACAGGATGAGTATGGGGTGACTACCACCCACAGGATGGGTATGGGGTGACTACCACCCACAGGATGAGTATGGGGTGACTACCACCCACAGGATGAGTATGGGGTGACTACCACCCACAGGATGGGTATGGGGTGACTACCACCCACAGGATGAGTATGGGGTGACTACCACCCACAGGATGAGTATGGGGTGACTACCACCCACAGGATGAGTATGGGGTGACTACCACCCACAGGATGGGTATGGGGTGACTACCACCCACAGGATGAGTATGGGGTGACTACCACCCACAGGATGAGTATGGGGTGAATACCACCCACAGGATGAGTATGGGGTGACTACCACCCACAGGATGAGTATGGGGTGACTACCACCCACAGGATGAGTATGGGGTGACTACCACCCACAGGATGGGTATGGGGTGACTACCACCCACAAGATGGGTATGGTATGACTACCACCCACAGGATGAGTATGGGGTGACTACCACCCACAGGATGAGTATGGGGTGACTACCACCCACAGGATGGGTATGGGGTGACTACCACCCACAGGATGGGTATGGGGTGACTACCACCCACAGGATGGGTATGGGGTGACTACCACCCACAGGATGGGTATGGGGTGACTACCACCCACAGGATGAGTATGGGGTGACTACCACCCACAGGATGGGTATGGGGTGACTACCACCCACAGGATGAGTATGGGGTGACTACCACCCACAGGATGGGTATGGGGTGACTCCCACCCACAGGATGGGTATGGGGTGACTACCACCCACAGGATGAGTATGGGGTGACTACCACCCACAGGATGGGTATGGGGTGACTACCACCCACAGGATGAGTATGGGGTGACTACCACCCACAGGATGGGTATGGGGTGACTACCACCCACAGGATGAGTATGGGGTGACTACCACCCACAGGATGGGTATGGGGTGACTACCACCCACAGGATGGGTATGGGGTGACTACCACCCACAGGATGAGTATGGGGTGACTACCACCCACAGTATGGGTATGGGGTGACTACCACCCACAGGATGAGTATGGGGTGACTACCACCCACAGGATGGGTATGGGGTGACTACCACCCTCAGGATGAGTATGGGGTGACTACCACCCACAGGATGGGTATGGGTGACTACCACCCACAGGATGAGTATGGGGTGACTACCACCCACAGGGTGGGTATGGGGTGACTACCACCCACAGGATGAGTATGGGGTGACTACCACCCACAGGATGAGTATGGGGTGACTACCACCCACAGGATGAGTATGGGGTGACTACCACCCACAGGATGGGTATGGGGTGACTACCACCCACAGGATGAGTATGGGGTGACTACCACCCACAGGATGGGTATGGGGTGACTACCACCCACAGGATGGGTATGGGGTGACTACCACCCACAGGATGGGTATGGGGTGACTACCACCCACAGGATGGGTATGGGGTGACTACCACCCACAGGATGGGTATGGGGTGACTACCACCCACAGGATGAGTATGGGGTGACTACCACCCACAGGATGAGTATGGGGCGACTACCACCCACAGGATGGGTATGGGGTGACTACCACCCACAGGATTTGTATGGGGTGACTACCACCCACAGGATGAGTATGGGGTGACTACCACCCACAGGATGAGTATGGGGTGACTACCACCCACAGGATGAGTATGGGGTGACTACCACCCACAGGATGGGTATGGGGTGACTACCACCCACAGGATGAGTATGGGGTGACTACCACCCACAGGATGAGTATGGGGTGACTACCACCCACAGGATGGGTATGGGGTGACTACCACCCACAGGATGGGTATGGGGTGACTACCACCCACAGGATGAGTATGAGGTGACTACCACCCACAGGATGAGTATGGGGTGACTACCACCCACAGGATGAGTATGGGGTGACTACCACCCACAGGACGGGTATGGGGTGGATAATAAAGTTGTTAAAGTATCTTGAAAGGGGCCGTTAGTGTACAGTAATATTCTAGCCTAGATAGAACAAGCGATGTATTACAACTAATGGTAACAGAGTTAAGAAACTGTTGTTACATACAAGCTGATGTGAACCACCGTTACTGTGAACAACAGTATATCTGTTATGACCACATCGCCATTACAATTCACATCAACTGTTTACTGTTTTTCCTCAAACCATTATTACAGTACCGACACAATGTTGCATTGTTTACATCTTGGTTTAATATTGTTTGTTGTGTTAACAATACAGTCTTTGTGCTCTCATGATTTATTAAGCGTGTGTTATATGAGCCGTTTGTTTGTAAGGATATACAGCGGTGTGCTACATTCTGCAGCGGAAGTAACATGGTCATTGTCGTCAGAATGGAGGCTGTGAGTCCTTGATTGTTACAGGTATCAATCTCTTCCCCAGGTGCCTGTACCTGCCCATGTGACTGGTTCCAGTCTACCTTATATTTCTCAATACTTATAAACAAACTTGTAGCCCCTGCCATTTCCCATGCATCTGGTATCTTGTTTTCACTCCTAATTTTTCTTGCTTTACTCGCCTACTTTCACTCTCCTTGCTCTCACTCCTGTGTACACTCGACAAATATTCATACATACTCCATATATATATAAGATACCTAATGAATGTAGCGACACAAAAGGAGGAGAATGATTTATTTTATTTTTTTAGCTCACACACATGTTAATGGAAATAAGTCACTGTCTGACTGTTTTAGCTTATCCAAGGTTCTCTACACATGTGCTGCTAGGTATGATAATCTATGTAACTCTATTTATGTATACCTGAATAAACTTACTTACTTATTCATACATATTCAAGAAAAGAGTGGTAGGGGAAGAAAATACTGCACTCACGTGACCACAGAGAGAAAATACAGGATTTATTCCTGCAGCCTTGACCTCAACATCAGGTGTTACCTTCTGCTCTACGAGTCGAGTAAACATATTGATAGGTGGCAATCTCTCCCTCTCTCTCTCTCCACACACCTCTCCTTCATCCTCAGAGAACCTCACCAGTGTCCAGACATCTTGTTCCTATGTCCCATCTCTGAAACATTCTGTCCTTGTTTACCTTGCCAATTCATCTCAGAATTTTGTACGTAATTATCATATTCCTCTCTAGTTCTCCTGCCCTCCACTGTCATCGGGTTGAGTTCACTTAACCTCTTCTCATAGGACATACCCCTTACCTGGTGGACTAATCTTGTTTCAAACCTCTGCACTTTCTCCAGTTTCTTGAGTTGCTTCACCAGGTGCAGGTTCCATGCTGGTGTTGCGCACTCCAGTATCTGCCTGACGTACACGGTGTATAGTGCCCTGAATGACTCCTTACTTAGATGTTGAAACGCTCTTCTTAGATCTGAACAATCTTGGGCTGTAAGTTAGCAATTTGAGAACAATAATACGAAAAGAACTTCAACTGATCTTCAGTGACTTGACACTGCGGGAGACTGACACCAGTCAGTCCATCTATCATCATTCTATCATGCAGGAGGAACCACATGTCTATGGTGCATCCAACAAAATAAGCAGACTCTTGGATGTCACTACCACCCGGTTCCGGCTGTCACTACCGCCCGGCTCCGGCTGGGTTACAAGTATCTTTGGAAGGTTAAATCACCACCGCCAAATGCAGACCAAACACAATGTAAACTGCCAGATTGACAACTGTCACAGTTAGTTTTAGTTTAATATGTTTATTATGCACACCAAACCCATCCTGTGGGTGGTAGTCACAAGGTTACAGAGGTACATAATGGGTCCAGGGACTGGGCCCCGAATTTTGATAGCTGAACTAGGTACAAAGGTAATGAGCTCACACGTTACAAAGGTAATGAATCATGTAAGTAATTAAATTTACTTACGTTTATACAAGGCAACAATCATCAACAAATTATAGAGTAATGAGCAAGTCACACGTCCACATCCGGTCACAACTGTAATGAGTTATTGGTGCCAATATTAATTGTTGAGTCACACAAACACAGGCCGATTTCCCATAGCCTTTCTTCGTAGGACATTTCCCCTGAGCTCCCTAACTCACCTTGTTGCAAACCTTTGCACTTTCTAGAGTTTCTTGACGTGTTTGACCAGGTATAAGTTCCAAATTGGTGCTGCATACTCTAGTATGGGCCTGATTGTACACTGTGTACGTCTATCATGCAGGATTATTATTATTATAATCAAAAAGAAGCGCTAAGCCACAAGGACTATACAGCTATCATGCAGGAGGAGCATGATAGGTTAGTTCCGGAGTTCAGGGAAATGTCCTTCGAAGAAAGATTGAGGGAAATCGGCCTGACGACGCTGGAGGACAGGAGGGTCAGGGAAAACATGATAACGACATACAAAATACTGTGTGGGATAGATAAGGTGGACAGAGACAGGATGTTCCAGAGAGGGGACACAGAAACAAGGGGTCACAACTGGAACCTGAAGACTCAGACGAGTCAAAGGGATGTTAGGAAGTACTATTTCAGTCACAGAGTTGTTAGGAAGTGGAATAGTCTAGCAAGTGATGAAGTGGAGGCAGGAACCATACATAGCTTTAAGACGAGGTATGACAAAGCTCAGAGAGAGAAAGAGAGAGAACCTAGCAGCGATCAGTGAAGAGGCGGGGTCAGGAGCTGAGTCTCGACCCCTGCAACCACAATTAGGTGAGTACAATTAGGTGAGTACACACACGCGCGCGCGCGGGGCAAAGTGCTGTGACTCGACCCCCGCAACTATCATTGTCACACCTTGCCTCATTATGTACTGGAGTGCGATAAAATTAATGAATTTAGAGACAATTCACCTAGAAATTTCCAAGAAATGTCAAAGTGTTTTAACCACAGAGATATATTGCCAACCATTCTGGAATAATACCCTGACTTTGTCCACTCTGAATAACGCGTTACTACGTAAACTTGTTTAATTCAAGTATACTTTGTTAAAATATAAGTAATTCATAACCACATATAAACTACGTTATAATATTTTGTGATTTAATTCATGTCTGCATTAATTAGTTATTATGACTGTAACCAGATATAAACATGTATGAACATTACAACCAGATATAAACATGTATGAACATTACAACCAGATATAAACATGTATGAACATTACAACCAGATATAAACATGTATGAACATTACAACCAGATATAAACATGTATGAACATTACAACCAGATATAAACATGTATGAACATTACAACCAGATATAAACATGTATGAACATTACAACCAGATATAAACATGTATGAACATTACAACCAGATACAAACATGTATGAACATTACAACCAGATATAAACATGTATGAACATTACAACCAGATATAAACATGTATGAACATTACAAACAGACATAAACATGTATGAACATTACAACCAGATATAAACATGTATGAACATTACAACCAGATATAAACATGTATGAACATTACAACCAGATATAAACATGTATGAACATTACAACCAGATACAAACATGTATGAACATTACAACCAGATACAAACATGTATGAACATTATAACCAGATACAAACATGTATGAACATTACAACCAGATACAAACATGTATGAACATTACAACCAGATATAAACATGTATGAACATTACAACCAGATATAAACATGTTTGAACATTACAACCAGATATAAACATGTATGAACATTACAACCAGATATAAACATGTTTGAACATTACAACCAGATATAAACATGTTTGAACATTACAACCAGATATAAACATGTATGAACATTACAACCAGATATAAACATGTGTGAACATTACAACCAGATATAAACATGTATGAACATTACAACCAGATATAAACATGTATGAACATTACAACCAGACATAAACATGTATGAACATTACAACCAGATATAAACATGTATGAACATTACAACCAGATATAAACATGTATGAACATTACAACCAGATATAAACATGTATGAACATTACAACCAGATATAAACATGTATGAACATTACAACCAGATATAAACATGTATGAACATTACAACCAGATATAAATATGTAAATTGTTTAGCTATCAAAACTCTGTGGCTCAATCCCTGTACCCATTATTTAATCCCATTGACGAGCAGGGGTGTCATGAGGAGTACACTAAGAGACATCACAATCAGTGTCAGGGGCCCAAGACTGTTTAACTGCCTCCCAGCATACATAAGGGGGATTACCAATAGACCCCTGGCTGTCTTCAAGAAGGTGCTGGACAGGCACCTAAAGTCAGTACCAGACCAGCCGGGCTGTAACAGCCTGGTTGATCAGACCCTGATCCACTGTGAGGCCTGGTTATGGACTGGGCCGCCGGGGCCTTGACCATCCGAACACCCTCCAGGCATACTCCAGGCATACTCCAGGCATACTCCAGGTATACTCCAGGTATACTCCAGGTATACTCCAGGCATACATTCCAAGAAAATGCAATCAACCCTCTCTCTCCTGTTTTACTTCTGTTACCTTTTCGTAGAACTCCAGTAGATTTGTGACACAGGATTCCTTCCCTCCGAAGCCATGCTGGTTGCCATGTATGAGCACGGTCCTTTCTATACGCTCCACTAGTCTTCTCCTGATAATCTTCTCAATAACTTTATATACTATAATGTCAGTGACACTGGTCTCTGTGTATACTCACCAAATTGTACTTATCTAATTACGGTTGCATGGGTCGAATCATAGCTCCTGGCCCCGCCTCTTCACTGGTCGTTTCAGCATTTATTTGGTTGATATGCGTCTCACGAGATGTACTCGGTATTATAAACACTCCAAGATCCTTTTCCTTGAGTGAGGTTTGCAGTCTTTGGCCACTTAGCCTATACCCTATCTCTGGTCTTCTTTGCCCTTCCCCGATCTTCATGACTTTGCACTTGGTGGGATTGAACTCCAGGAGCCAGTTGCTGGACCAAACCTCCAGCCTGTCCAGATCCCTCTGTAGTCCTGCCTTGTCATCCTCCGACTGAATTCTCCTTATTAACTTCACGTCGTCTACAAACAGGGACACTTCTGTCAAGTCATTCACATATACCAGAAACAGCATCGATCCTAGAACTGACCCCTGTGGAACCCCGTTCATCACGAGCACCCGCTCTGACACCTCGTCACATACCATGACTCGCTGATGACTTCCTGTCAGGTATTTTCTGATCCACTGCAGAGTGTGAGTGTGTATGTGCTAAAATATATGTAGTTGCAGGAATCAAGTCACAGCTCCTGGCCTCGAATCATAGTTCCTGTGAGCGCGCGCGCGCATACTCACCTAACTGTACTCACCTAATTGTGGTTTTTGGGGTCGACACTCAGCTCCTGGCTCCGCCTCTTCACTGACCGCTACTGGATCTTCCCACTCCCTGCTCCATGAGCTTTATCATACCTCGTCTTAAAACCATGTATGATTCCTGCCTCCACTACATCGCTTGCCAGACTATTGCACTTCCTAACATCTCTGACTCATCTGAGTCTTCACCTTCCAATTGTGACCCGTTGTTTCTGTGTCCCTTCTCTGGAACATCCTGTCTCTATCCACCTCGTCTATTCCACGCAGTATTTAGTATGTCATTATCATATCTCCCCTGACCCTCCTGTCCTCCAGTATCGTCCGACCGATTTCCCTTAACCTTTCTTCTTAGGACATTCCCCTTAGTTCTGGAACTAGCCTTGTTGCAAACCTTTGCACTTTCTCTAATTTCTTGATGTGTTGGACGAGGTGTGGGTTCCAAACTGGTGCTGCATACTCCAATACGGCCCTGACGTACACATTGTATAAAGACTTGAACGATTCCTTACTGAGGTACCGGAACGCTATTATCAGGTTTGCCAGGCGCCCATATGCCGCAGCAGTTACCTGATTAATGTGTGCTTCTGGCGACGCACTCGGTATTATACTCACCACTAGATCTTTCTCCTTGAGCGAGGTTTACAGTCTTTGGCCGCCTAGCCTATACTCTCTCTGCAGTCTTCTTTGCCCTTCTCCGATCTTCATGACTTTGCATTTGTGGTTAATATGCACAGGCAAGGCCATTCAAACCCCTGCACAGAAGCCCTCCAAACTTTCCTCAGCACTGGTGAACACTCCTCCAGATGGATCGAGAAAAACTGGAACCGACCTCCGCATGAATCAGATACATGATCTATGTCAAGTAAGGCAACAGCGGCACTTCTCCGCTCCACGGGATATTACCCCATTCCAAACTACCATTCCTCCATTTCCCCCCAAACTACTTCTTAAATCACAACCAAAACTTCGTCTTGAAGCCAAACATGATGCCTTAAGCTGTATTGATAGCTTAATCACACAGGACACTCTTTCACAAATTATTTACGTTGATGGTTCTGTTCTCCAATCCACTGGTGCAGCTGGTAGTGCTGCTGTTGTCATACAGAGTGATGGCTCTCATAAAGAAACGCTTAAAGCACGCATCAATAACTGGGCCTCTACCCTTCAAACAGAACTGTTTGCCATACTCCTTGCACTCAAATGCGTCCATGTATCTAAGATTGACACTTTAATTGTAACTGATTCTCTGTCATCCATAAATGCTCTCAACTCATTAAGTATAAATTGTGGCATGCTTGTGTCAGAAGCCAGACACAGGTATGGTAGGATTGTGGACAGTGGAGTCAGAGTGCACATGCTGTGGATTCCATCTCACATTCGTCTTCGGATGCATGATAAAACTGATAAATTGGCTAAGCTGTATGCTTTCAAAGATGGAGTAGATTACAATCTTGCCTTGTCAGGTAGTAGTTTGAGAACAATAATACTAAAAGAACTTCAACTGAATTTTATTGACTTAAGACTTAGGGAGACTGACACCAGTCAGTCCATCTATCATCATTCTATCTTGCAGGAGGAGCCACATGTCTATGGTGCATCCAGCAAAATAAGCAGACTCTTGGATGTCACTACCGCCCGGCTCCGGCTGTCACTACTGCCCTGCTCCGGCTGGGTTACAAGTATCTTTGGCAAGTTAAATCACCACCACCAGAAGTAGACCAAACGAAATGTAAACTTTGCCAGATGGACTATTGTCACACCTTACGCCATTATGTACTGGAGTGTGATCAAATTAATGAATTTAGAAACAACTCACTCAGAAATGTTCAAGAATTGGCAAAGTATTTTATCCAAAGTGGTATATTACAGACCATTCTGGAGAAATACCCTGACTTTGCTAGCTGTAAGTAAAGCATTGCATCTGTGCGTGTGTGCGTATGTGCGCGCGCGCGCGAGCGCGCGCGTGTGTGTGTGTGTGTGTGAGTGTGTTTCTGTGTGTTTCTGTGTGTACTCACCTATTTGTACTCACCTATTTGTGGTTGCAGGGGTCGAGTCATAGCTCCTGGCCCCGCCTCTTCACTGAATGCTACTAGGTCCTCTCTCTCCCTGCTCCATGAGCTTTATCATACCTCGCCTTAAAACTATGTATGGTTCCCGCCTCCACTACTTCACTTTCTAGGCTATTCCACGGCTTGACTAGTCTATGACTGAAGAAATACTTCCTAATATCCCTTTGATTCATCTGAGTCTTCAACTTCCAATTGTGACCTCTTGTGTCTGTGTCCCATCTCTGGAACATCCCGTCTTTGTCCACCTCGTCTATTCCGTGCAGTATTTTATATGTCGTTATCATGTCTCCCCTGACCCTCCTGGCCTCCAGTGTCGTCAGGCCGATTTCCCTCAACCTTTCTTCGTAGGACAATCCCCGTAGCTCTGGCACTAGTCTTGTTGCAAACCTTTGCACTTTCTCTAATTTCTTGACGTGCTTGACTAGGTGTGGATTCCAAACTGGTGCTGCATACTCCAGTATGGGTCTGACGTAAATGGTATACAGAGTCTTGAACGACTCCTTACTGAGGTATCGGAACGCTATCCGTAGGTTTGCCAGGCGCCCGTATGCTGCAGCAGTTATCTGATTGATGTGCGCCTCAGGAGATATGCTCGGTGTTATACTCACCCCCAGATCTTTTTCCTTGAGTGAGGTTTGCAGACTTTGGCCATCTAAACTATATTTTGTCTGCGGTCTTCTTTGCCCTTCCCCCAATCTTCATGACTTTGCATTTGGCGGGGTTAAACTCAAGGAGCCAGTTGCTGGACCAGGCTTGTAGCCTGTCCAAGTCTCTTTGTAGTCCTGCCTGATCCTCATCCGATTTGATTCTTCTCATTAACTTCACATCGTCCGCAAACAAGGACACTTCTGAGTCTATCCCTTCCGTTATGTCATTCACATATACCAAGAACAGCACAGGTCCTAGGACTGACCCCTGTGGAACCCCGCTTGTCACAGGCGCCCACTTTGACACCTCATCACGTACCATGACTCGTTGTTGCCTCCCTGTAAGGTATTCTCTTATCCATTGCAGTGCCTTTCCTGTTATGTGTGCCTGATCCTCTAGCTTTTGCAGTAACCTCTTGTGAGGAACTGTGTCGAAGGCCTTCTTGCAGTCCAAAAAAATGCAGTCGATCCACCCCACTCTCTCTTGTCTTACTTCTGTCACCTTGTCATAAAACTCTAATAGGTTTGTGACACAGGATTTTCCCTCCCTGAAACCATGCTGGTTGTCAATTATACACTTGTTTCTTTCCAGGTACTCCACCACTCTCCTCCTGATGATCTTCTCCATGACCTTGCATACTATACACGTTAGAGATACAGGTCTGTAGTTTAGTGCCTCATGTCTGTCTCCCTTTTTAAAAATTGGGACTACATTTGCCATCTTCCATACCTCGGGGAGTTGCCCAGTTTCAAATGATGTGTTGAAGATCTTCGTTAATGGTACACACATTGTCTCTGCTCCCTCTTTAAGGACCCACGGAGAGATGTTGTCTGGTCCCACCGCTTTTGAGGTGTCAAGTTCGCATAGCAGCTTCTTCACCTCCTCCTTGGTTATATGTACCTCATCCAGCACTTGCTGGTGCAACCCCCTGCTCTGATTTCCTGGAGTCCTACTGGTTTCCACTGTAAATACTTCTTTAAATCTTGTGTTGAGCTCCTGACATACCTCCCGGTCGTTTCTTGTGAATTCCCCATCACCCTTCCTCAGTCTGATTACCTGGTCCTTGACTGTTGTTTTCCTCCTGATGTGGCTGTACAACAGCTTCGGGTCAGTCTTAACTTTCGATGCTATGTTATTTTCGTATTGCCGCTGAGCCTCCCTTCTTATCTGTGCATATTCATTTCTGGCTCTTCGGCTAATCTCTCTATTTTCCTGAGTTCTCTGTCTTCTGTACCTTTTCCATTCTCTAGTACACCTAGTTTTTGCCTCCCTACACCTTTGGGTGAACCAAGGACTCATTCTGTTCTTTCCATTATTTCTGTTTCCCTTGGGAACAAACCTCTCCTCTGCCTCCTTGCATTTTGTTGCCACATAGTCCATCATTTCTTGTACTGGTTTTCCTGTCAGTTCCCTCTCCCACTGAATGTCTTGAAAGAAGTTCCTCAAGCCTGAGTAGTTCCCCCTTTTGTAGTTTGGTTTTTCCCACTCTATTCCTGCTGCTCTCTCCACTTGGAGCTCAACTATGTAGTCGAAGCACAGAACCACATGATCACTAGCTCCCAGGGGCCTTTCATACATGATATCCTCGATGTCAGAACTACTCAAGGTGAATACAAGGTCCAGTCTTGCTGGTTCATCCTCTCCTCTCTCTCTGGTAGTGTCTCTAACATGTTGATGCATGAGGTTTTCCAGTACCACATCCATCATCTTGGCTCTCCATGTTTCGGGACCCCCATGGGGCTCCAGGTTTTCCCAGTCAATCTCCTTGTGATTGAAATCGCCCATAATTAGTAACTTTGCTCCCCCCATGTGTGCTCTCCTGGCCACCTCGACTAGTGTTGCTCTCATCGTATTCTTCTCTTGGCCTCCTGCAGTTCTGTGGTGGGTTGTACATTACTGCAATTATCACCTTATGTCCCTCAGACTGGATTGTTCCTACTAAGTAGTCCCTTTCGCCCGTGCCATCCATTCCTTCCATTTTCTCAAACCCCCACTGGTTTTTAATGAGCAATGCAACTCCTCCCCCTCTCCTCCCTCTGTCTTTCCTGAGGATTTGATATCCGGATGGAAAGATTGAATCTTATTATTCTGGTGAGTTTTGTTTCCGTGAGTGCTATTATGTCTGGGGATGTCTCCTTGATTCTTTTGTGCCACTCCTCATACTTATTTGTTATTCCATCTGCATTTGTATACCACACCTTCAACTTCTTTTCTAAGATTGTGGTCTGGGAGGTGTACTGGGGTTGGGGAAGTGGTAGACCTGATAAGGAACTATGGGTGGTTGCTGTGGGGGTGGAGTTTGTAATGCAGTGGGTGGGGGCATTGGATGTGGCATGGGTGTTTTGGTTTAGAGTGTTTGGTTGCACTGGGGTTGACCTGGTTGAGAGGCTTCTATAGGAAGTTGTGAGGGAGGCTGTATTTGATCTTCCTGTGTCTCTGATCTCCTGTCTGTCTTCTCCATCCCCTCTCTTTCCTCCTCTCGCCTTTGTACCATCTCTCTCTGTTTCTTCCTTTCTGCTTGTGTTCTGTCGCGGTCGAGATACACCTTCCTGTATGCTGGCATGTCCCTTAATCGTGCTTTCTCCTGCAGGATCCTGTTCCGAGTCAATTCTGCCTTGAAGGTCACTTTCACTGGCCGGGTTCTTTTTTTACAAACCCCCCTATTCTCCGAAAATTTTCCAGCTGGGTCATGTCGTCTTCTCCTATTGCTTTCATGATGCTTTCAATTGCTTTTTTTTCCCCTTGTTTTCTTGTTTCATATGTTTCCCCTTCAACTTCCTGGAGCCCATACACAAAGACTGACCTCACCCTTTCATGCTCCCACTGCAAATCCCTGTGTATCCCCTCATTCAATTTGATTTCCTCGATTGCAGCTTTCTTTTCTTCAGTTTCACTAGCTAATGTACTTGGGCTCAGTGGCCTGTCATTTTCCCTTCTCGGCTTTCCCTGGGATCTGCTGTGGTCTGTTAGGGCCTCCACATATAGCTTAGCTCTTTCATTTACTACAGTCTCCACTGATTGAGCTTCTACATGCAGTTTTGCTCCTTCTTTTCCTACAGTCCCCTTATTTGTGACTGAGGTAGCAGTCTCTGTTGTCAATCCCAAAATTTCTTTAGTTCTTTAGGCTGTTTCAGATTTTTCAGTTCCTTTTCTAAACTCTGTATCCTGGCCTCTGCTGCTTTGACTTGCACCTCCCACTTCCTGCTTTCCATGTCTATCCTCTCTTCCATTCTCATGCTAAGTTCTTCTAGTTTCTTTTCCCATTCATGTTCCCTTTTTGTGAGCTCTGCTGCCCAATCTTCCTTTGCAGTTTCCTCCTCCTGTCCCTTGGTTTTTCTTGTTGCTCTCTGGCAACCCATTTTTGTTTTATCCTGATTGCCTCAGAGTGGGAAACCTATATAATTCTGTATGTTAGGTTAGTATTGTGTATGTCAGAGTGTGGGGGGGGAGGTAGAGGAGGAACTGTGGCTATGTGGGAGAGTAGTGTGGAGGGGGAGTGAGAAGGAGAGTGAAGCAAGTGGGTGAGTGGGAGAGGGATAGGGGGATGGAAGGAGAGGTGGGGAGGGGGAGGGTGAAAGAGGGAGGGGAGGGATCAGGTGAAGGAGTGAGATGTCGGTGGGGGAGGGGGGAGTGTATGTGTGAGTCTGGCAATGTGTGTGTGTGTGTGTGTGTGTGTGTGTGTGTGTGTGTGTGTGTGTGTGTGTGTGTGTGTGTGTGTGTTGCATGTGTGTGTGTGTGTGTGTGTTGCATGTGTGTGTATGTGTGTGTGTGTTGTGTGTTGTGTGTGTGTGGGTGTGTGTGTGTGTGTGTGTGTGTGTGTGTGTGTGTGTGTGTGTGTGTGTGGGTGTGTGTGTGTGTGTGTGTGTGCGAGTGTGTGTGTGTGTGTGTGTGTGTGTGTGTGTGTGTGTGTGTGTGTGTGTGTGTGTGTGTGTGTGTGTGTGTGTGTACTCACCTAGTTGAGGTTGCAGGGGTCGAGTCCAAGCTCCTGTGTGTGTGTGTGTGTGTGTGTGTGTGTGTGTTGTATTCACCTAGTTGTACTCACCTAGTTGAGGTTGCAGGGGTCGAGTCCAAGCTCCTGGCCCCGCCTCTTCACTGGTCGCTACAGGTCACTCTCTCTGAACCATGAGCTTTATCGTACCTCTGCTTAAAGCTATGTATGGATCCTGCCTCCACTACATCGCTTCCCAAGCTATTCCACTTCCTGACTACTCTGTGGCTGAAGAAATACTTCCTAACATCCCTGTGATTCATCTGTGTCTTCAGCTTCCAACTGTATCCCCTTGTTGCTGCGTCCAGTCTCTGGAACATCCTGTCTTTGTCCACCTTGTCAATTCCTCTCAGTATTTTGTAAGTCGTTATCATGTTTTCCCTATCTCTCCTGTCCTCCAGTGTCGTCAGGTTGATTTCCCTTAACCTCTCCTCGTAGGACATACCTCTTAACTCTGGGACTAGTCTTGTTGCAAACCTTTGCACTTTCTTTACATGCTTGGCTAGGTGTGGGTTCCAAACTGGTGCCGCATACTCCAATATGGGCCTAACGTTCACGGTGTACAGGGTCCTGAACGATTCCTTATTAAGATGTCGGAATGCTGTTCTGAGGTTTGCCAGGCGCCCATATGCTGCAGCAGTTATTTGGTTGATGTGCGCTTCAGGAGATGTGCCTGGTGTTATACTCACCCCTAGATCTGTTTCCTTGAGTGAGATTTGTAGTCTCTGGCCCCCTAGACTGTACTACGTCTGCAGTCTTCTTTGCCCTTCCCCAATCTTCATGACTTTGCACTTGGTGGGATTGAACTCCAGGAGCAAATTGCTGGACCAGGTCTGCAGCCTGTCCAGATCCCTTTGGAGTTCTGCCTGGTCTTCGATCGAATGAATTCTTCTCATCAACTTCACGTCATCTGCAAACAGGGACACCTCGGAGTTTATTCCTTCCGTCATGTCGTTCACACATACCAGAAACAGCACTGGTCCTAGGACTGACCCCTGAGGGACCACGCTGGTCACAGGTGCCCACTCTGACACCTCGCCACGTACCATTACTCGCTGCTGTCTTCCTGACAAGTATTCCCTGATCCATTGTAGTGCCTTCCCTGTTATCCCTGCTTGGTCATCCAGTTTTTGCACTAATCTCTTGTGTGGTACTGTGTCAAACGCCTTCTTGCAGTCCAAGAAAATGCAATCCACCCACCCCTCTCTCTCTCTTACTGCTGTCACCATGTCATAGAACTCCAGTAGGTTTGTGACACAGGATTTCCTGTCCCTGAAACCATGTTGGCTGCTGTTGATGAGATCATTCCTTTCTAGGTGTTCCACCACTCTTCTCCTGATAATCTTCTCCATGACTTTGCATCAGTGACACTGGTCTGTAGTTTAGTGCTTCATGTCTGTTTCCTTTTTTAAAGATTGGGACTACATTTGCTGTCTTCCATGCCTCAGGCAATCTCCCTGTATCGATAGATGTATTGAATATTGTTGTTAGGGGTACACATAGCGCCTCTGCTCCCTCTCTCAGGACCCATGGAGAGATGTTATCTGGCCCCATTGCCTTTTAGGTATCTAGCTCACTCAGAAGCCTCTTCACTTCTTCCTCGGTTGTGTGTGTACTGTGTCCAGCACCTGGTGGTGTGCCCCACCTCTCCATCTTTCTGGAGCCCCTTCTGTCTCCTCTGTGAACACTTCTTTGAATCTCTTGTTGAGTTCCTCACATACTTCATGGTCACTTCTTGTTGTCTCTCCTCTTTCCTTCCTTAGCCTGATTACTTGGTCCTTGACTGTCGTTTTCCTCCTGATGTGGCTGTATAACCGCTTTGAGTCAGATTTGGCTTTCGCTGCTATGTCGTTTTCATATTGTCGTTGGGCCTCCCTTCTTATCTGTGCATATTCGTTTCTGGCTCTACGACTGCTCTCCTTATTCTCCTGGGTCCTTTGCCTTCTATATTCCTTCCAATCCCTAGCACACTTGGTTTTTACCTCCTTGCACCTTTGGGTGAACCATGGGCTCATCCTGGCTTTTTCAATATTCCTGTTTCCTTTGGGTACAAACCTCTCCTCAGCCTCCTTGCACATTGTTGCTACATATTCCATCATCTCATTAACTTGCTTCCCTGCCAGTTCTCTGTCCCACTGAACCTCTTTCAGGAAGTTCCTCATTCCCGTGTAGTTCCCTTTCTTGTAGTTTGGCTTCATTTGTCCTGGCCTTCCTGCTTCCCCCTCCACTTGTAACTCTACTGTGTATTCAAAGCTCAAAATCACATGATCACTGGCCCCAAGGGGTCTTTCATATGTGATGTCCTCAATATCTGCACTACTCAAGGTGAATACTAAGTCCAGTCTTGCTGGTTCATCCTCTCCTCTCTCTCTTGTAGTGTCCCTTACATGTTGGTACATGAAGTTTTCCAGTACCACCTCCATCATCTTAGCCCTCCATGTATCTTGGCCCCCATGTGGCTCTAAGTTCTCCCAGTCGATCTCCTTGTGGTTAAAATCACCCATGATCAGGAGCTTTGCCTTGCATGCATGAGCTCTTCTGGCCACTGCAGCCAATGTGTCAGCCATCGCTCTATTGCTCTCGTCATACTCTTGCCCTGGCCTCCTGCTGTTCTGTGGTGGGTTATACATCACTGCAATTACCACCTTGGGACCTCCAGAGTGAAACGTTCCCGCTATGTAATCGCTTTCTTCTCCGCTGTCTCCTCTCTCCAGCTCATCAAAATTCCATCGGTTTTTGATCAGCAGTGCCACTCCTCCACCCCCTCTGTTCCTTCTGTCTTTCCTCAGGATCTGGTATCCTGTTAGAAAGATGGCATCTGTTATCATACCTGTAAGCTTGGTTTCTGTGAGAGCTATGAGGGATGGTGTGATAGGTTGTGGGGTTCTGAGGATAGTTGTGTGTGTGCTTGCCCTTGCTGCTCCGTTCTGCTCTGACTGACCTCTGCTAGTTCCATACTTTTCTCCTTTCCTAGCTCCTTTCACTTTTTTGTCCTCTCCCTCAGCTGTTGTTGCTCTGTTTGTGTTCTGTCTCTGTCTAGGAACACCTTCTTGTACTCTTCAGAGTTTTTCAACCGTGGTTTCTCTTGGAGGATCCTGTTCTGCACTGTTTCTGTCCTGAGAATCAGCTTGATCGGTCGGTTTCTCCCCTTCAAGTACCCCCCTATTCTCTGAAAATTTACAATCTCGTCCATGTCTTCTCCCCCTATTTCCGTGATGATTTTCTCAATCTCCTTTCTTTCTTCCTGCCGTCTTTCAGTGTGTGTCCTTTCCTCTCTCTCCCGAAGTGCATGGATAAACACTGATTTTGCACTTTCCTCCTCCCATTGCCTCTCCCTCTGTGACTCTGGTTCCTGTCTGTATGTGGTCATTTTCTCCCTTGATTTTTCCAGTGGCTCTTGGTAGCATGGTTGGGCCTCAGCATTCGACCTATCTCCCTCTCCATCTGCACCCAGCTACTCTTCCCTTTCACTCCTTGGCCCTTCTTTGCAGGCTGATATGACGTTAGCATAATTCATATCTCCTTCCTTCCTGTTCAGCCTCTCAGCTTCATATGCTGTGTCTTCTCTGGTCACTGCCCCTGAGACTTGCTTCAGCCTGTTTACCTCATCTTCTTGGACCCTTACTCTGGCTGC